>NW_012267335.1:569406-593244 GCF_000151885.1 Dipodomys ordii | reverse complement strand
ACAATGCTTGATAAGAAATGTACTCATTATCTTGCCCATGTAATTGTAACCCCTCTGTTCAGTATTTTCACAATAAAAAATTCTGTAAAAGCAAAAACAAAAAACAAAAACAAAAAAAATAATGTGATGTAATTCATGAGGACCATATAGGAGACTTTGGGATGCTATCAATATTACTGCCTATGCTGTTGCCTATGTTCAATACATAAAAGTGTTAGTAGCTTTATTTCTGGAGATGAAATTATCTCATAATAAGGTATTTGACTATGTTCTTCACTTACCCATCTGCATTAGTTTCTTATAGTTGCTGTACTAAATTCCCACCAAGTCAATTGTTCAAAAGAAGCAAAATGTATTCATTCTATCATAATTCTTCAGGCTGGAGACTAAAACTGAGATTCAGACAAGGCTGTTCCTCTGGGCTTTATAGAACAATCCATTCCATGGCTCTCCGTTTACAGTAGTGTCAGCGTTTCTCGGTGGCCTTGGCTAGTGGTAGCATCACTCCTATCTTTGCCTCTACCTTCTTACCATCTTCCACTTCCACTTTGTCCTCAAACATGCCTTGAATCTTTATAAGAAGACACGTGACTTACTTAGGGCTTACTCAGAGAATCCAGGAGAAGCCCCTCCTATCTAGAATCTTAATTTAATCACATCTTTGTTACATAAGATACATTCACAGAGGTCTGGTATTTGAGTGTGGATATGTATTTTTGAAGGCTACCGTTTAGCTCATGATGTCATCTGAAGGGAACACTCTTGTTTGAAGTATCAACTGCAGAGCTTAGCTAAACCCATGTGAGACTCTTTAAAGTTAGATTTGTTGGCCATGGAGGTACACAAAATGGAAGTGGAATTCTTCAGAGAACTAATGAAACAATATTTGTCCCTCATCACACCAGAAAAAAAAAAGAATGTTTCTGGTTTAAACTTTCATCAGTAGGGCCAAAATTGTCTCCAAGAATGCTGAAACAAAGAAGTAAGGTCTCAGAATATGGACTTTGTTTGAATTCCTAATTGCAAAGTGTGCCAGCCTGCTTGACCACATTCCTGACTCCTTCTAGTTGCTTGGCGTATGGACTAGATGAGTTCCCCAGATACATTGATTTATATTACCTTATTTTTAACTACAACAATTATTTCAACAATTTCTTGTTGAAATATTGCACAGTTAGGATATATATTTATGTAGTTTACATAAATCTATATGTAATGTATACTATATATACATATGTATATAAAAAGTGAACCATCTTATCTCTCTCTCCTAATTGCCTCATCCACATCATTATCAACCCATCCCTCTGCAGGCGCATCATTATTAGGAGCCCAAATGGACTCCTACTATACATATTGCTTGCAAATACTTATCTACTTTAATTTCTTTCACTTGTGTTAATACATCTGTCTGACATTCCAGGGGAAAAGTTTACCTTGCCAACAGAATCAGTGCTTTAGCTATTGCCCATCAAATGCAACAAGCCAGGTAAGAAGTGTCAGTGTGTATGTTGATGATAGAGTTAATTGAGAGTAGTAGACATCTACATATTTACTTAGATCGAAACACTCAGCTTTCAATATTCCTTGAAACATATTTATGTATTGAGTATGGTATATGCAGTAAGTGATGTGCACAGGAATTGTCACCCCTACTGGTTTCTATCTACTACTAAGAAGCCTCGAATATCCTTCACTTTTGTGTTGACACAAAATGATCATCTACTTAAAATGCTCTATGGTAACCATGAAGATGAACTCTGATGCCTTTCCCAATTCATTAAATATTTATAGCTCTGCTATCACCTGTACCTTACGGAATTTTCACAAGAGCAATTTTATGTTGCTTCTTTCTAGTGGAAAGATTGCTTTGCCATCCTTTCTACAGGATTCTCATCGGTGACACTTGGCTGTAGGCATGTCTGGTACCCATTCTTCTACCTTTTCTTAAAATTTTGGAAATATGGATTGGATTAGAGGATATATAGTAGTTAAGTATCGCAAATTGGTGAATGTTTTATTCAGTTTACCTGAGACAATAAATTTTTATTTTGGTTTATGGGTTTAAGAATTTCCAGTTCAGGATCCATTGGCCCTTTTGCTTTGAACCTGGAGTAAGGAAACACATTATGACAGGAGTGGGTAGTAGAGCAAACTCTTCACTGCAGGTCTGGGAACAAAAGAGAAGAGGAGAGTGCTAGGGTTCAATGTTCCCTATTAGGGGCTCACCCCCAATGACTTAACCTCCCACAAGTGCCCACCTCTCAAAGTGCCACTACCTCCCTAGAGCCCCGAAGGCTGGGAGCCAAGCCTTTAACCAAATCTTGGGAGATATCTAAGTTTCAAACTGAAGACTTCTTTTGTTTATTATTTATCAAATACCTTTTGGCTCAAAGTTTGAACTCCAGAACTTCTAAACAGAAAGAAAGAACATGGAAACTATAAGTCCCTCAGTCTGAGAGTAAACTAGCTGATTTGCTCAGGTAAAATTCTACTCAGCGCTCTTGCCTTTTTACTATAAAAATTTCTCATTTAATTTTCAATGTAAAATTTCGCTTCATAATAACGAGAAAATTTCAGACAGGTCACATATGCCAGGGAGACAGAAATCCTCACATGTGGATCAGTGCTCTGTTTGTTTGTTTGTTTTGGGTCCGGTCATAGGGCTTGAACTCTGGACCTGGGTGCTGTCCCTCAGCACTTCAGCTCAAGGCTAGTGCTCTACCACTTGAGCCACAGCGCCACTTCTGGCTTTTTTCTTTTTGCTTATGTGGTGCTGAGGAATCGAACCCAGGGCCTCATGCATGCAAGGCAAGCACTCTACCACTGAGCCACCTTCCCAGCCCCTGGACCAGTGCTCTGGATAAATATGCTTTGCATTTCCCTAGTCACTAAGTCAACAGCTTCCTTCTAACTCATTGCAATTCTGCACATTCTTCAGTGGCTTATTACATGGTTCCTCTGGTTGCCAAACTTTTAGAATCATTTCTTTGTCTTGTTTATGCTGTTAGCATCTGTATAGAAGACTCCATATTTGGGCTTGGATTTTTAATTCTATTCCTCACACCTGTCAGTTGTCTAATTAGGTGAGCTGATTACTTTGTCATTTCCACTTTTCTCAATATGGCATCAAATTCTCTTTCAAACACTCTCGAAAGGCTTTAATTAATTGACAACTTATGCTTTTCTATACTGAATGACATTGATTTTTATGGAACATTGTAGATTCTCCATGTAAAGTTCATGTCATTGGTGCTCGTCTTTATAATGTAAGGTCCATCTAGGCGCCCGTGGTCAAAAGGGAATAATGTGCCATTGGAGATTCTAAATATAAACTTTTGCTTTGCCTCCCCTGGGGTTTTCCTCTCAGCTCACCATTGTCCTTATCATTTGCTTCGAAATGTGACTCTATGCAAAGAAAAAAGAACATTTTTTTTATTATTAGTCAAAATTTTGCCACTTATCTTTCTATGTGTAAATCCATTTTAAAGGGAATCATGTTGTCTTCTACAGAATCACTGAAATGACAGAGTAGTCATTTTGTGCCTCGTACATGTGTGTGCCCTGTGTACTTATACATACATGGCGCAAAGCCAATGCAACTGATGTGTCTTTCTCGCCTGATGATATCCATGCATTCTACCAGTAGCTTATCTTTGGAATATTCACGAGGTAAGAAATGCTAAAAGGAAAAGGTTTCCTTATCTTTCTTTGTTCTTAGAGTGTTACCATTTTAGCCAACATGGTTGGCTAAGGCAAGAAAACAAGGCAGATCATAAAGTCATGATAATGTTCCATGACCATTCATATTTCTTAGAATACCATTGCCTACGTCTGTGTTCAAAGCAAGTTCTAGTTCAAACAGGAAGTAAGGTATGACCTCCCAGGACTGTCAACTTAGCGAGAGAAGGTGTGAGCTATTTCTGGTCTCTTGCTTATTGCCTGTGTATGGGGAAGCCCACACCAGTGTGTGTGTGATTTCCTCTAAAGGAATGTTCACAAATAGGAGGTCCACCAGTGTGTTCATGGGCTTTGCACACATTGGGGCTGCAAGGAACTGTGAACAGACACAATGCATCTATCTCTTCAGCTGGAGTGTTTGCTTCTTTGTCCTGTCAGACTTTACACAGGTGCGCAATGATAAAAATTGTAACGATGATTAAATGATTGATTAAACTCTGATGTGATGGCTGTGGTACCTAAAACCAAGCCTGGAATCTTTCTGACCCCTAGAGACCCCAAAGTAACTTTCCAGGCTACATTCCCATGAAGCCAGTGTTGGACCCAAGTTTTTCAAATAACTTCTTCATCTTCATAGCCTT
The DNA here is from genome assembly GCF_000151885.1 of Dipodomys ordii. Taxonomy (NCBI): domain Eukaryota; kingdom Metazoa; phylum Chordata; class Mammalia; order Rodentia; family Heteromyidae; genus Dipodomys; species Dipodomys ordii. The sequence continues at coordinate 588,922 of NW_012267335.1, read as the reverse complement.
AAACTAAGTATCTGTGAAATGTATGAATGGACAGTTCCCATGTGACAAATACCATGCTAATCACCTGGCATGTGCTAACTCATTTATATAGCTCAAAGGGCTACTCTTTCTCTTTGGAGTAATTTAAAACTGGACCTGGGAGAATAAAAACAAGAAATGGAGACTTGAACCAGGAATGAAGCACACAGAGTATATTAAAACAATTGTGTGGAAACACCAAATAATTTAGATACTTTGTCCAAGACATTGTGAACCACTTAGGCAGAAACAGCAAAGCAAGATAGAACGGCCAAGCTCAGGAACCGACTTCTTGTTTCTTTGTCTTTCTATCCTTCTATTCCTTCATCTGTGGAGCAGAGGATGGAGTATGTCCCAGCCAGATCTGTACTCATCCTTTCCATGTTCCCGGCCAGACAGACGTCCAGAGAAGTTTCCATCCACGATTGCTTCAGAATCAAGCCTGGAAGTCGAGAATTTTTGCCAAGTGAAGTCCGCTGGCTGGAGGGATTTGTATGACTGAACAAATGCTGAGACTGGAAGGAGTAGCTTTCCTGTAGAGGTTGCCCTGCTAAATATACCTGGAAACGTTGCCTGGGAATCTCTTCATGGTCTGTCGACATCGAGAGCAAGGATGTCATTTCAATCCCTAACTGTTTTTGTAAGGAGAATAAAACTTCTATCAGAGTGCCTTTTCAACAGGACTCTTGGAACCTTCCAAAACTGCCTCCATTCTCCAGACTCCCTCTTCAGCAGTCTCCCTCCAGAGCCAAGAGGTCCAAACTGTTGCTGGAGGTCTGGCATTGGAGCACATGCTTTAAACATACCATGATTGTTTAGCACTGGGGAGGGAAGGGGATCCTGTGATTTAACCATGGGCCTCAAAAGTGCTTTTCTTTAGCTCTTCAAAGTATCGATTGCTGCCTCTTCCTAAATAATTTAAACTATCTATATTCCTTGGTTTGCACAGCTATTATAAAGAGCCCACAATCTGAAAATCAATGACAAAACTCATGATGTCTGAAAATATTTTTATGATATGGGTTTAGGAAAGAAGGGGAGATGGAAAAAAAGGATATGTTAGGTAATAGGGTTAGCCACAATGAACACACACACACACACACACACACACACACACACACACACACACACAAACATAGTTATTCATGATGGACTGCATTTTTTTATTTTGCTTGTTTGTTTTGTTTTTTCGTGTGTGTTTTTTCTGGGGGGCGGGCTCTTTTCTTGAGTTTCACTATGTAGTCCAGGAACTATGTAGGCCTGGAACTTAAATCCTCTGGTCTCTGCTTCTTATTTGCTGGAATTATAGACCTGAACCACCATGCTTGACAGAGCAACAGTTTTAATCTGAAAGCCATGAAGTCCTCATGAGAGCTTTTGGGAACAGATAGTGATACCAGAATTCACTGTTTTGTTACCAGAGTCCACCAGCCTGGAGCTTGTCAGGACAGGAGGGGAAAAAAAGCATAATAAGAATTCTAAGTAAATAAATATACCAAAAAGCAAAAATAAACTTAAAAAAATTTTAAAGCAAAATAAAATAAACACAAATGGGTGTCAGGAACCAGTCTGAAACAGAGATGAGTCTAATATTCTTTTAAGTAAAAGCCAAATAAATAAATAAATAAGTAAATATATTTTTGGAAATTCAAGATGTGTGGAGACACATGGTATTTTGGTACTCACCCCTCCCACACTGGAAATGCCCTTGTTAGTCTATCAAACTGTTAAACACTCTCAGTCTTTGCTTGGCGCAATGACATTAACCTATTGGGGAATAGTCCAGGGAAAATGGGAGCACAAAGGAACTACTGTAAAAATGTTGCATTGTTTGCATTCAGTCATCACCAATTTGCCAAATCCCTGAAGATTCCCATTGTCTTGTACGGCAAGGCCAAAGGAAAAGACAGAGGTGGATGCCAAAGTATTTTAAGTTGAATATGTCACAGCATTGTTTTTTTTTCTTTACACAAAATGCCCATAGTTCTCTGAAACCAGGTGAATGAATAGCTGGAACGTGTTTTTATGTTCCTCATATTTACTTAAGAATTATCTACATTTGTGACCCTCTCTTTGGATCTTAGTCATCCTTTCCAAGGAGTTGATTTTAATTTGTGGATATGTTGGAACTCAAAAGCGAACAAATGCTGGTGTGGAATGATACTTTAAATGCCTGGGTGCCAGACAGGAAAAGCTCTTGGTCTTTTCCTCTGTTTGATCAATTGGCTTGTCTAATCCATTTGACTATGGACACTTGGCCTGACATGACTTCAGATTAGCTTAATAGGGATTAAGGTGGCATGAAATATAGAATGCTATGCATGTGTAAATCCAAATATGCTTAGAACTCCATTTATCTTGGAGGGGGCATTAGTTCGGTTGCTCCAGCTCTGTTTACAAACTGGTTCTAGCCACAGTGAAGCAGTAGAGCTGAAGAAAGTCACTGAGCTTGCCTTTACTTAAGCCCACAAGGCCTTTTGATTCCTGCCCAAAATAAAGCAAGCCTTTGGCACTCAGCTCTCCTAGCTGGCAAGATATCTGCATAATGTCCACAGAATTTAGAATGGCCAGGAGGGGCAGGTCAAAGACAGCCAAATTATGATATCACATCCATAAAACCTCATCAATGGTGACATGCAGAAAACACTCAGCAAATTACTTTCATTAATTTATCCTTATTAAGAAATTCTATGCAGTGTCTTCATTCCTTGGCAGATTTTAGATTCTGTCCTTGTCCCTTCCTTCTTTCATTGCTTTCCCTAAAAAAAAAAAATAATCCAGGCTGTCATGTGTACCAATGGCAAGAGCTGAAGCAGTGTGCAATGCAGAGCCTAGGATGCTCAGGCCGTCCCAGAGGAATGTGTTAGAAATGGTGTATTTGCCTTTGGGAGAGAAGACATTCCTAAGTCTTCTGGGTTGGGTCAGTAGGAGTGTTCTTCCTGTAATAAAGCGAAAAGAAACCTGATAAGAGAGACCTTTGTCTTTTCAAGATGAAGACTGGGAGCTGCTGGACCAGTGGACCCAGTCTTGGGTGGCAGTGATGAAATTCTCTAGGGAAAAGGAATAGATATGGTTGTCAGACTGTCAGGACAGAAGTAGGATCAGGGAAAGGGTGGATGGAATATGTAGTTGAGTGACAGCCCGTTTTTTCTTTTTTTTTTTTTTCCTTTGGGTCACACATGTTTTTAAAGCTGAAATTCTGGCTAGTCTACAAAAGCGACATCAGGAGGAGCTGGGGGAAGTGAGAAGAACCGATGGGAAGCATTTCCTGGTAACTGTCTGACCCTGTCGGGAGTATAGAATGTCATCCGTGTGGGGGAAGGTAGACAGCAGACTTGTCAGCTGGCTTGTCTGGGTGTCTGGAGCTGGGCCTTGGAATCTTGACCAGATGCCTTGTTCAGTAAGCAGAATTTATAAGCCATTCCTGAGCCATGTGGCAGAGAACTTTTGCATATATAGACCATAAAGGAGAGGAGAGGGGAAGAAAGCTGACATGAGAGAGAGATAGACGCTCCCCCCACCCATTTAATCAGGGTGCGTGTAAGATGGGAATTAGCAGAGAAATGATTTTTGAAGATGTCAGAGAGGATCAAAGATTTTTGTATGGCTTCATGGGCAAAATTTAAAGAAGCCAAGGTCTGGGGCAGGTGATGTAAATAAAACACGGTCTTTTTGTGATCTTTATTTTTCCCCCTTACTCTGTTAAAATTTATTTCTTAGATTGTGTTCTACTTTGAAGCATTCAAGTTCTCAAATAGAGTATATAAAAGTCTATGGGTTTTTTCCTTGTTGCTTTAATTCAGATCCATAGATCACATTGGATCCAGAAGTGGGTCCAGGCAGTTGGTTTTATTAGCAGATCACTGTGTTCAGTCATAGATTTCCATTTGGGTACACCTGGGCTTGTAGAAGCACTTATTAATGGCTTACTGAATAGGGTGCCTTGGCTCAGGCTACTGGGTATTGCTCCTTTCCTCTACCCATGGCTATTTTATTTATTTAGTTTTTGGTATCTACTCTGTAGTAGTGTTGTACTGAAGAGCATCTGAGTTTTGGACAGAATAATTGGTGATATACTGACATATGAACCACAGAGTTTTAAAAACTGGCATGCAGGCTTTTCTGAGTAGTCTTTTTCTAGGTGAGACCATGTTGCCTTAACTTAGAAGTTATCTACCATTCTCTACACCTAAAGCAAAAATATCAGTGGAACTTAAAGGAATTATCCATCTAGTCAGACTCACTCATATCAGTTTAAATAATTCAATGGCAGCTTTCCACAAGAACAGGCATATCAGAGGTCTAACAATGAAATATTTGCAACAATCCACATTGCAAATGGGAGAGGGTAAGATATTTTCTCTTTGAGTTATTTGTGGGGAGAGGGAGGATATAGCAAGAAGTTACAATTTTTATAATTGTAGTGTCTCCTGCTTTCTTAGGTATGGTTTTCCTAGCTTTAGAGATGCGGATAGCTTCATCTCCTCAGATATACTCCATCAAACTAGGTTTAGAAGGGGATGATATAAGGGTGGATGCATATAAATGCACAAGGAGAATCTTAACAGCTTTGGAGAGCTGGGGAGTTAAGTATGAGAATACGTCTCTTGGTTGAGTTTCATACAAAGCAGTAATGGAAGGCTGGAAGTAAAAAGAATTTCCATGCAGATAAACCTGGGGCTTATGTTGCCTGATTTATACTATAGATACCAGGAGAAAATGATAGCTGAGAGGATAACATAACCTAGAGGTTCCATTCATTCTCTGCCTGTACACAGAGTAGTCAAAACATATGTTTCCAAATGAGGAAGGTGGGCTTTGATTGCATAAATGATATATAGGATTTGACTATCAAAGAAATGAAGAGTAGTTGGAAGAGTAATTGAAGCGTAGCTGGACATGTTGAGTGGGAGGAAGAAGTATAGCAGGACATAAAAATCCCCAGATACACAAAATTTTTGGAACAGTTTGTCCTTGTATCAGAGACCCAAAAGAGACTAGAAGTTAAAGTGAGGCTTGCACTTTTTTTAACCCTTCTCTCAATTTCCATACTATCAGAAATGAGTCAGGGGGTAGCGATACGCTGGAATCCTGGGAAACTTGGTTACTGGATTGGCATCGTGGGATTTGTCTCTTCCGTGCAAGGCTTTGTTAGGTCCCATTCATGTGTCCAAATGCAAGATTAGGGACTTTTAGAAACCACCCATGTTCACACATCTATCATTCCGACACAAAACAAAATACAAAACACCAAATGTCTCTAGAGTTAAGCCAGATCTTTCTTATCTCTGAACAATCAAAACTTATAACGGCCACAGGGAATTGTAATGATTTATGAATGTTCAGAATTGCTAAACTTTTGACAATTGTTGCTAGTAAAACAAAACTGCCTGCATATACAGATTCTGAACCAAAAGTTAAAAGTGTTTTTTTTTATTACCCCCCAAAATAATACTGTTTTCTTGTTGCCTCCCTTTTTAGACAGTGGATTTTTTTAAAAGGAAGTTTCAGTCAGAGCATCTTGGATAAAAGGAATTTTCTCAATAGAATGTTAATGAAATCATTCCCAGTCTGAACTATGAGCTGTACCCTGATACAGATTTACCAGTTAGACATTGATTAGTTTTTAACATACCAGGGAAAATGTTCAGCTGTGGAATATGCATATGTAGCAAAAAAATAAAAGAATCATGGGCTAAAAAGCGTAGACAAATCATCCTTGTGGGAGCTCTAGTAATTGCTACTGTTTCTTTTCTATTTTTACAAAAGCAATTAGCAGAATATCACTGATATTTATGCCCATGAGGAAAATAACAAGCCTATGCATTATTTTTGTACAGTATTCACGTATGGGTAAATGTGTGGCTCATAATCAAAGTGTTTCACTTCCTCTTCTAATTATGTGACTTCTTAGGCATATTCAGCTGTCATTATTTTTAAACTGGATATGGAGCCTACAGAAGGGAAAGGTACACAGTGGTGAATTGAAAAGAACAGAAGCATTCCATATTCTCTTTACTCATGAGTAGAACATAACCAGAGACATGAAATGAAATAAACCAAAAATCGTTATTGGTCAAATGTCATTAAATATAGACTTCGTTTTTTTCCTATTTCTTATTAATTTTAGTAGTGATGGGTGCTGTGTTAGTTACCTTTCTCATGGCCATGACAAAAAGCCCATCAGAAACACATTCAAGGAGGAAGAATTAATTTTGCTCATTTCAGAGTTTTCAGTGCTGGTGGCTTGGCCCCAGGATGTTGGGCTAAACGTTATCTCCATAGAGGAGGAGGTTGTTCATCTCATGGTGGACAGGAAGTAGAGTGAGCCGAAGGGAATCCAGACCTGGCATAACCTTCATTCCATATCTCATGTAACCTTCTTCCTCAATAAGGCCCCACCTGATTGAAAGAGTTTTGAAATCCCCACCTTTAAAACATGTAAGCTTCCTGTTTTTAATGTAGCTGTTCTCCTGATACATAGGCAACCCCTCCTGACTGTTCAAGGCCAAAGCATTCAATGGGGCGTACCAGTGCATCAGAACTTCTTACCAAGTGACGTCTCTTACAAGCAATTACATTCTCTTGATGGATATTTTTGAGTGAGAGACTCAACTGCAGCTATTATTCCATACTATTTATATGGGTTTTCAATTCAACATGTCAGTTTAGGGGTACAAAATGGTATGCATGAAATACAAAATCACAAGACTGAGAAACAATGAGGAATAATTTGGGGGAGCTATTTCCTGAGTCCAAAATTGGGTTTCACCACTAACTAAATGGAAACAAAAATTAGAGGTGTTACTTCACATCTATGTACTTCAGTTTCTTATTTAAGAAGCAGGGCTAAACAGTCTATTTCCTTAAGGATTGTTGTAGAGATCAGGAAAGAGCATAAATGTAAAATGTCCATGACAGGGCCAGGTGTATCATAAACAATAAATGCTAGCAATTATTTTACTTGGTTTAGTGTAATAGTATATAAAGGAAAACGTCAAGAAAAAGATAAACTATCTCATAGAAAAAAAACAGAAAACACGTGGTTTAACATTTCAAAGAGCTCACCCAAACGGCCAATAAACATTAGAACAGATAATCAGCCTCATTAGTAATCAGGGAAATTCAAATTAAAACTACTGTGAGATGCCATTTCCTGTTCATTAGTTTGGCAAATTCCAAGTGTGGGTTGTGGAGAAATAGAAGCAGCAGACTTGCCCTGATAAACCTGCACATGCCTTACAGCACTGTGAGTAATAATTTGTCATCACCAAGGAACATGGATGATACTCCCAACTGGATTTCTGGGAACCAGTGTTTAGAATATATTGCAAGGTATAGATCCAGTATTCTTTTAAATGGTTCATAGGTTAATACACTTATTGCATATTCCAACTTTTACTTTACTACTTCAGACTATTTTTAGATTTCTTAGATTTTATATAGTGGCCAGCTTATTTATGTACAAGTCCTACCACATTGCTTTAGTAGAGAAATTGAGACCTCTGTTGGGTTTAGTAACTAATCATAATAATTCCTCTATCATTGCCCTTTTCTTCCCTCAGTCTTCCGCTATTTGCCTTCACTTTTTTCCCCTTTCAAGCATAGCATTTGTTTGTTCAGTGCCACAAAAATCTCATTGGTATTTTTACTGGAAACTCATTACATTTATAAATGAGCTCACACAGAATTAACATCTTTGTAACATTCAGTTTCTTAATCCAAGCTTGGTATGTTATTTGTTTGAGCAACAGTTCTTTCATATGGTTTTCTCTATTTCTCCTGGCAAGTTTCTTCCATATAATCATGCATATTTGCTTTTATTCTTAGCATTTTATTTTATTTTTTAATTGCTCAAGAAAAATGGCTTTTTCTCCCTTTATAGCTCTGATTTCTAATTGTGAATATACATGAGAAAATTAAAGCTAGGATCTCTCTGGGGAGCTAAGGCTGGCTTCTAACTTGAGATCTTCCTGTCTTACCCTTGTAAGTGCTGAGGTTGCAAGTGTGTGCCACCATGCCCAGACAAAATGTGTTTTTTAAGCATTAATATTTTTATGAATACACTTGGTAGCATTATATGACACGTGCTAGTCTCTAGTTGGTTCTCTGAGTTTTTATAGATATACATTGAGGTGTTAGTATATGGCTCAAAGGACTGACTAGCAATGTGGGGCCCTCAGTTGAAGCCCTGGTACTTTCAAAAAATGAAAAATTACATATAAGATCTATAAAGAAAAAGTTTTTTTTCCTAGTGCTAGAGATTAAGCTTAAGGCATTTGTACATGTGACATGCAAGGCAAGAGCTCTACCACTTAAACTAGTGTCTAGCTGCTATTTTGACCTGGAAAGATCTTGAACTCCAGGTGATCCTGCCTCTGTTTTTGAGTAACGGATACTATAGGTACTCATCACAACCCTGGGCTATCACTGAATCTCTTTATTTCCAAGAGTTATTGTTCTAAATTCTCCTTCTGGTCTACATGTCTCAGTGGCAACTGTGGGCAAATTACTTTGATGACTTTGGTAGAAATGGCTCTGGTCTTCCACATGGAGTATGTGTCAGCTGAGGGCTGATATGGCCATAATAGTATTAAGGAAATCGCCACCCATTTTCACTTATCCTCTAGTTTTCCTCAGGATGGCTTCATGAGAATACAGTCTCAAATTTCTTCCAAGTCAGAACTATCTGTGGCCTTGTTAATTGGAAAACGTCATTGCTGAATATAAATTTTTATATTACTACTACTACTACTACTACTATTGTTGTGGTACTTGAGGTTGAACTCTGGGTCTTGCACTTGTTAGGCAAGCATGCTACATGCTTCCTGCCCTGCGTGTTCTCCCTTAATTAAGATTATGAGGAACTAGTAGGGATGAAGGCCATATTTTCTCTTCTCTGTGGCTGGAATTGTTGAAACATGCTTGTATCTTCCTTAGTCTGGTCTTAGTCCATTAAGCCAGCAATATCTTCTCTCTCAACATGTACTCCAGGGGTCCTGACCCCTAACTAATCTCCTGAACATTTTTAACCCAATCTGCCTTTTCATCCGGGCTCTATCGTTGTGGGGATTATTGACAAACTTACCTCTTTTTTCAGGTGATCCCATTTAGTCTCATGGTTTTAGACAGTGTCTCCAATGGGTTGAACTCCAGTTCCATGTGTCTCTCTCAGACTTTCCCCTGAATTCTAGCTTAGATAGAGCTAATCACTAAGTATTCCCCAGATGTTTAACAGACACATCAAACTTAACATGCTTAAAATCAATCTTCATGTGTTTCTCTTTTTATCTGCCTTTTCCCATAGTTTCCTCTCAGTTAATGAAAATGCCTTCCTCAGTCCCAAACACTGGAGTAATGAAGTGCTCTGTTTCCCCATACCTTGCACGCAATGTCACCCCCCGTCTGCTCCACTGCACAAAGAGATCCAGAACCTGACCAGGTTTCCATAGCGTTGGGCATGCCGGCAGGATGACTGTTATGGATTCTAACTGGTCTTTCTCTTTCTGTGTCTCTCTGTCTCTGTCTCTTTCCTCGTGCTCTCACCGTCTTGCTCTCTCTTGTCTCTCTGTCTCCCCCCCCACACTCAATGTGGTGACTTCTCTACAGCATCCTGACACAGTTGCAATGTGAATGTTTTCACCTTGCTTCTCAGTGCAAAAGCCACAGCTGTGGTTGCAGGTCCCTTCCTAGCATTGCCCCTTGCTCCACGTACAGCACATCTTTGTGGTTTGTCAGTCATTCCAGGGAAGTTCCTACCTTGGTACCTTTGCACTTGATCTTCTCCCTGCTTGGAATCTTACTCCTTTTGATGTCTTCTTCACTCACATTCCCCTTGCCAATGATGCTTTTCCTGAAAACTCTGTACAAAAAGATACCTTAGATCACAACACCCCTCCCATTGCTAGTATCTCCTGTGTCCTATTTGAATCATCCTCTACAGTGTCAATCCTTATCTGACCTATTAAGTCAGATGTGTATTTGTTCATTTTATGTTCAGTGAGTTTCTAGGAAGACAGTAGTTTATTGGAGGTGTTCACTGCTCTGTCCTTTGTGCCTTGTTGAGCAGTTTGGTGGTCAATGGATGTGAGCTGAATAAGTAAGTTAAATGCATGAATTTATATACCCAATGAAATAAACAAAAAGCATGAATTATGCAAATCTCTATGAAGTGTTCCATCACTGATGTAAATATTAAAATAATGAACAGAAACATATAGAACTTTATAAAAATTATAGTTTTAGAAAGAAGTTATTGGAGGAAGTATAGGGGGCATAAAATTATATATATGAATATATATATATATATATGATATCTGGCATCTCAAAAATGCTAAGCAGTAAATGTGACATACTGTTAAGATTTGTTAAAATTGAGTATTTGATTCATTTTGTTTAATTAATTGCTCTGTATTTGTTGTGTTGGAATATTTCATTTCCTGTTTTATGAAGGGGAAGCACATTATTATTTTTATTAAGATGGGATCTTTTAAAGTCATACAGACAGACACAGAAATCACTTTGAAGTCATGATCCTCCTGCCTCAATCTCCAAATTGCTAGGATATACATTAATCTCCAAAAATATACAGAAAATATATAGATTCCCAAATTTTAAAAATAAAAAAACATATTGAATAAATGTACAGAGAGAAACAACTGATAAGATTGGCCAAGATTGGCAAGGATAAAATTCCACCTTACCTTTAAATAACTTGGAGGGAAAAATAATTCTTGAGTCTTATTTCATTGAAGGTCTACTAAAGTGAGCAATGGTGGAAGATGTTTTTGATCTCCTCTCAAAAAAGCAGTTTATAGGTTTGGAGATAATCATCGCTAATTATTAAATGTACACGCATTCACAAAACAAATATATAATAACTTTTTTCCCTATGGGTCAGGCTTTCACTGCGTTCTCAGATTACAGCTGTGAATAAGATGAACCTGGGAAAACTAGCTGACTTGAAAGACTCCATAGCACTCTGGGAAGATGGACGGATAAATAGCTGTAAACCAATGTGCTGTAGCAGAGTTCTAATAGCAATGTGTGCGGTACAACAAGGGCAGAGAGCTGTGAGAATGAGCTCCCCATATGCCGGCAGAGATCTGAACTTGCAGAGGAAACCTCTCCCAGAGCCTGGCTGTCAGCAACTGTGCTCCAAAATCTACCATAATTATTACTCTAACTGCCAACCCCAGGGCTGTCCACTAGATGTATTATGGTGTAGGTTTTGTGATTAAAAAAAAAAGAAATCAGACTTTTTATAAAAAACAAAACTCAACACATTCTTCGGAAGTTTTTATACTCCAGTTTAAGTGCCATGTGGTTAGCTTAATGAGGATTTTCCCTGGTGCTTCTAAAATATCCACGTCAAGCTAAACACCAGGAATGAGGGCCTTCACTGATCAAACCACAAGCCTCCAGCAATCTACTGATGAGAAATAACTGAGAAAAGTCTCTCTCAAAAGGAAGCAATGACAGGATTTTCTCTATGACTAGTCACTTAAGATGCTAAATTAGCCAATTGGTGTACAGCAGTATAGCAGCAACTATGCAAACGATGAGTGGGAACAGAAATCTGAAAAATACACATCTGAAGAATAGCAATAACCAGGACTGGTTCACATTTTCCATCAATAATAATGTTTTGTAAGTCTATTTTCCAATTTACAAGTTTAATACTGGGCTCGTATTTGATTAACTGTGTTCCTCTTGGATTAATATCTGTCCTCAGGAAAAAAAAAGAGCATAATGGCCAAGTGGTTGAAAAAATGTACAGCTTTGGTTTTATCATTGCCAGTGCTTCAGGTCTGATGCTGTTAGGCCCATTGATTTTACAAAGGTGAGATGGCTTTTATAGGAAAACCTACAAGAGAAACTTTTAGTTATGTTTTTGGAGAAGGAAATCTTCCTACATCCTTTAATTAAAGCGAGAAAAATTAAATTGCTGCCTGTGAATTGGAAACCCCAGAATAACAGCTTCTGATCTTAGAGATTACTTCACCTTAATTATAACAATACCCAGTATCTCCCTTATTTTAAACATAATGTTTTCCATCCAGTTAGGTCCTAAGCTTTTAAGGGGAAGAAGGTCGCTCCCTGAGCCTATGCTTTATAAACTTAGACTATTGACATTGTTACTTAAGAGAAAGGCTGTCTCCTCACAGGTGCTTCAGTTGAGTGGCGAATTCCAGGGAAAGTCAGATTCTATTGGGGAACAGATGTCGTCTCTACTTGCAAAGAGTAGGAACCATGTCATATTTCAAATTTGTAGGCTGGCATAATTTCCTCACGTTTTTGGATTTGATTTAGTTCAAAGATCTCCAAGAAAATTAGGCCTTTACCTGGAAACATATCTAGAATAAAAACTTACATGGTATTTAAAGAAGTTCACAGTCTAAATTTTACCCTGTGTTATTATTGCCACTGTCACATTTTCCTGAAAATAGCATTGAGAGCCATCCAGTAGCTAGTTCCAAACACCCTTCATTCCTCCTCTCCCCCATAAACATCTTCCATTCTGTTCACATTTGCTGTCTAAATTTCTTCCACATTCTCTTTTATTGTCATCGAAGTGGTCCTCTCTTTGCTCATCATGACTCATCTTTCTATCAATCACTTTCAAGCCCTACTCAATTCTGTCTTCATGAAATCTTTTCTGATCCTTTATGCTAAATGTAATCATCTTGCTTTTAGTAGGAGATTCATCTACAAATCTTTGAAAACATACATGAGCAATTTTTACTTCAAAGGTGTTTTTGAGTGCCTACTGTCTGCCCCAAATTAGATCATACTAGAAAATGACTTCACTATTGGGAAGGATTGGCAAATGGGAAAAATGAGGGAGATAAGAAGAAGGAAGGTGAAGCATAAAGAAGGAAGGAGGGGAGAGAGAAAGGAAGGATGGAAAGAAGGAAGGAAGGAAGAATGTGAAGGAAGGAAGGAAAGGAAGGAAGGAATGAATGACTGAATATTCTAAGAAACATTATAGAACACAACTGCCAGTACCAGAATGATCATAGAAGTGAGATCCTAGAGCTACGTGGTCAGGAAAGTTTACCTGAGGAGAAGCTGAAGCTGAAACCTAAGCATCAAAAGACTACGGTTATGGGATAAGGAATTTAATAAAGATTTTAGACAGTTATGAAGGTGTGCAGAGATATGAAGAGGAAATTGCTTAACATGCTGTGGAAATGAAAGACCAACTGTGAATAAAAACAAAGGCAGCATGGGTAACATTTTGTGTGTCTTAGTAAGGAGCCTGAATTTTATTACAGGTGCAATGGGAAGCCAGGGATGGGTTCTAGATGCGGAGGGGATAGTTTCTGCCTCAAATATTATAAGATGAAAAGAACGATCGTTTTTTCCATGGTGGAGACAGAGGTTGTAATGGAAAGAGGGCATGCGGATGTCTGATAAAGTAATCCAGATGTGGAATATCGCATTCCAGAGCCATGGCGGGGGTGACATCCTTCATTACACAATCTAATCCCTTACCTAGGAGAGGAGTGTTCTCTTCCCTCCACTGGAGTGCAATGGAGGTCTGGCTGCTCCAAATGTATTATACAGTGGAAGTGAGTCCATGGTTTTGTATTGTACTAAATCAACAGTATGGGGTATCTTTCTCTCTCTCTCCCTCTCTCTCCCCCCTCCCTCCTTTCCTGTCTGTCTGTCTGTCTGTCTGTGTCTCTGTTGAGCTCATCCCAAGGAAATCAGTCACGGGGCTGTGCAGAAGCCCACACTCTCACCCGGAGAGCTCACTGGAAAGGTAACCAGCCCCACCCTCACTGCGGGTGGACTTGCCTTCAGACACCTTCTGTATCTTCAAGTGTTCCAAGGGAAGCCCAGCCATCAGGAGAAAAGTGATATCCTAGTCCTGACCCAGAGAATCTAGAAACATGAAAGAGAAAGGCTGTTTCCTGCAACTAACTTTCAAGGTGATTGTTTTTTAGCAATAGAGAAGGCATGCGTGGTGGTGATGAAGAGCATGGCAGAAGGAAGGCAGACTTGGGACAGTGTTTTGGAATTCGAATTTAAAAGCTTTGCTGAAGATATGGATGTGAAGCATGAAGGGAGAAGAAAGAATGACAAGATGTTAGGCCCAGGAGCCCTGAGATTAGTAGCTCCACTTACCCAAACCAAGAAGTCAGAAGAATGTCCATGACAGAGTTGGAGAAGGGCAAAGCTGACCTTTTCCTACTAGATTCTAAGCTCTTTGAGAGCAAGGAAGGCTTTTACCTATGTCCTCTAGAGCACAAAGAGGGATGTCTTTTGGGTGGAAAGTGCAATCGCCATCTCCTAAATTGAACCAGGAAAGAGCTGTTGCCCATGACAGCCCTGATGAGGTCATCTCTTCTAGACTCATTTATCTACAATATATATGGGTAGAAATGGAGATGCATTTTTTAACATTTGCATAAAGAGAATTGACATATTACATCAATTAATCATACTTGGCAAGGGAAGCATACATAAATTAGCTTGCTGTCTTTCAAACATTGGCTGCACACAGCCAAGTGATATAAGGAAGTGGAAAATGTATGGTTAATTTGGCTCGCAGAGACATGCATATATTATAGCCCTTCAGATCAGTCATGAGGTGAGGAATTATTGTCCTACATTGTGTTTCATAAACGAAACCTTCGTGCTTCTTGCGGACGGCTAATTCGAGTTTGTGTTGAATGACCTTGCCCTCATTCTCTTATAATAGAGTGGTTGCTTCAATGTGTGTATGAGCTATGACTTCTTTTTGAAATTATTTTATTATCTTTGAGTAGTTGTACAAAGGGGTTTACATTTAATACACCAATTTATGAGCACAATGGCTTCTTCACGAAGTGCCTCACTGGATATATTCACTCCCAAGTTTCTGGGAAGTTTTCTTGAGAGATCCAGAGCTTTAAATAGACCCAGTAACATAGTTGCATTAGGGATGCCCCTTTCTTCCCCCTCAACAGAGACCTCCAGAGTCACATGGTGGCAAGCTGGACTTTCTGATTTCTCTTAGTTTTCACACCATTAAAGGGAAAATCCACTCTCTCTACATTCTTGGTGTCTAATGGTGCTTTCCACAAACCTGCCTTTTGTGGAACTGTCTTCATAAAAGTCTGTTCTTCTTCTACATCCTGGTACCCACATAATGAATTGATCCCTCTTAAACTATGTGCCTGTCTGCTTTATACCCAAGAGGACATTGTGACCTGTTGAGACATCTCCAGGCTTTCTGTTTCTGCAGGTGGGGTGAGGGAGGTCGTGCTCTGGGTAAGAAAGGGATGCATCTGTGTGGGGAAGGCAGGGGCCTGTGATAGTTCACAGGCTCTGAGCTATCGCAGGACAAAGACAGGGCTCTTCAATGACAAAGAAGCAGAGACCATCACTACCCAGGTACCCTCTTTGGTTCCCTCCTTTGGAAGGCAAGTTAATATAGTCCACTCATTTGGTTTAGTATTTCATCAAATGATGTTCCCATGTAAGGAAAAATAGTCTTGTTAATACATATTCCCTATTAAAAGGCTGATTTGATTTTCAAAAACTCTTTACCTTGAACATAAGCATCGATTTTCTGTCTAAGTTTTTTTTTTACCAATAAAATTGTAGTGATTAGTGAGGCTGCAGTTAGTTATTAAGTCTTAATATATAGTTACAACTTCAAGGCCATTATGAAAAAAAATAATGTTCAATGATCCGTCAGGTTTCCCAAGGACCCTTTTCATGGTTGAGTATCATCTGTTACATTCTTAGAATTATGAGCCATTCCTGAAGTAGGTGCTGAGGTCAAGTAGGTTTTATTTTAATATGGGAGAAGTGTTCACAAGGGTTCAAGTCATTCAACCACCGGTCTTTGGGCAATCTATGCCCAGTGAGTATAATACTCAAAATTTTCTCCCGCCTTCCCTCCCTCTTCCCTTCCTCCCTCCTTCCCTCCCCACTCTCTTCTTCCTCCCTCCCTCCCTTCCACCCTCCCTCCCTCCCTCCCTCCCTTCTTCCTTCCTTCCTTCCTTCCTTCCCTCCTTCCCTCCTCCCTCCTTTCTCCTCCTCCTTCTTGTCTCTGTATCATTCTCTATTTCTCTCTCTTTTTATTTATATCTCTAATTTCTAAAAATTACCATATATA
The DNA here is from genome assembly GCF_000151885.1 of Dipodomys ordii. Lineage (NCBI taxonomy): Eukaryota > Metazoa > Chordata > Mammalia > Rodentia > Heteromyidae > Dipodomys > Dipodomys ordii. Next base: position 572,790 of record NW_012267335.1, on the reverse strand, counting down.
ATGAGGAATCTTGGTAAAAGTAGGGGGAAGTGGTTGGGGTAGAGGGCATAGCCACTTGATATGTTGCTCTCAGCCCTCTCTTTTTTTTTTTATTGTGAAAATACCATAGAGAGGGATTACAATTACATGGGCAAGGAAATGAGTGCATTTCTTCTCAGCCATCACTTGTACATTAATCAGCCCTCCCACATCTCTGGTATGACAGTCAACAGCTTTATAAATCAAGAATATTGGCCAATATAAACTATCTCTTTTAAATTTATAAAGCCAATTTTATTTTTTATAGACATTCGAGGTGATACATAGGTATGTATAGATCTAAATGTTATCACAGAACCTCAGTCCTTCCTTCATTATCTCAGACTAACCAACCACTGGTGTCACTTTGATATGTATCTTCCCAAGGCTCTTTACCTGAACCCACCCATAAGTGTACATTCCATGCAGGCTCAAGTAAGGCTGTGTTCTTGTGATTGTTTGATTGACTGATTGATCGATCAAATTAGGGCCACATAGTACAGTATGTCTTTGGCTAGGTTCATGGCTGCTGACATGATTTCTGTATCCTAGTGGCATGGAACCAGAGGGTTGTCAGTATCTAGCAAATAAGACTATGCTGCTTTTCCCAAGTCTTCCAGAGCTTGGCATAAGGAGATTTATCTCCTGATTCATAATACTGATTAATATATATTGAGTGCTTACCAGGTTCCTGCAATTGCATGAAGCCATGTCATTTGTACCATTAGTTTTATGACTTATTTCACCTTTCCCCCAAAGAAAGGGAATGTCTGCTATTCCTGTTCACAAAACAGAAAATAAACACATCTAACCTATTAGCCTCTCACTTGAGCTGAACAAGGAAACATGCACACCACCCCCATCTCTGAATGTGTTGCTGTATATTTATCCTTCTCAGCTAAGGGACTCCTGTTATGATATTACTCCTCAGTGGTTTGTGTCTGTTCTCTAGGAGATCAGGCTCTATCTCTATTTTGATTTGCAGTTTCCCCACGTGAATTATAGACAAAGCATAAAGACAATGAGGAACAAAGTTCAAGCAGGTGAGGATATTGAAAACAAAGTTAAATGGAACTGAACGTAATACATTGTCAAATGAATGTGACATACTTACCAAAGACCTCTAGACTTAAAGTCAGAGGTTTGTTGTCAAAGAAAGGAGGAAGCGAGATATTTGTGAGATGTAGTAATTAAACTAAATTATTCTTTCAGTGCAGTAGCAAAATTCAGTCAGGTTGTGTTAGATCATAGTTGGATATTTCTTCTTTCCTTGTTTTTTTTAACTTAACATTTTTTATTCATCTTGTCAAATTACATGATAAGGAGAAGTGTAAAACACTCACTTTGGGAAAAATATTAAGAGTCTTCTAATTTCTTTTAAAACTTGTACAGTTGAAGACTAGGAACCAGCCTAAATAGTTTCCTGTCAAACCCAGTTCATGTTCATATTGCCTGCATTATCTTTAATCTTTTGAACCTTACTCACCCATCATCTGACAGTAAAAAATAAAGTAGGTTCAGGGAATGAACAGCCATTTTCTTTCGTGGGTGTTTCATTTTTGGCTCCTTCAAACTGTAGCTGGGCCAATCCTAATTAGTCGTCATTGTTTGTTTTCGTTCTCTGCCTAGGTGGGTGGAGAGAAGACGAGCTTCTCTGTTGTTGTTTTTATTTATGATTTCTTACATTTTCTTAGGTTGTAAAGCCCTGTCTCTGGGGTTGTTCACATCCTGATGAACATGTGCTTAATTAAGCAGGAGATTTTATAGATGCTTCTGGAAATGTTCTTGCTATAACTGTGCCTCTCTACCGGCCTTTCTACTTTCAGCTTTTAAAGGGGGGGGGAGGGAAACAAGTGGTTTTGTGGTGCCTTGTGTCCACATGTGTACATGTCAAGACTGTATGCTACAATAATTACCTTTGACTACGTGTTTAAAAAGCTCATTAATGCTCAGAGATACATGAGCCCAGCAGAATGTTAGACACAGGTATTATTCCGTTACATAGGTCTATACCTAATTATAATAATAGTATTGAATCTAGTAGAGGAACATTTAAAGTTCTTCAGACAGGACTGTATGATGACAAGGCTTGCAGACTACATGAAGGATGAGTGGGTGCAGTCTGTTGTTGCTTCATTTCCCTTCTCCTCTTCTCCTTTTGTTATTGCTCTTCTCATTCCTTCTTCTCTTCCTTCAGCTTCTTTGCATTCTCTGATTTGTTTTCTATATTTGACTTATCCTTTCCTGCTTTAAGATACTTCTCATTGGTTAAAAAACAATGAAATGAATGCCAAAAACCAATGAAAATGGACCATTCATTCATTTATGTTTTCTTTAAGTGGTAGTCATAATTCAAGATGAAAATTTGAGGGGTTAAATTCCAGCAGAAATAGTTGGTAGACTAGTTGATGGCAAGGTCATGATTCAGACATCATTACACTGAATTAGGAGAATTCCTGCCTAGAAAGAGTGTACCAGCGAAACATTTCCTTACTGGGCAGTAAACCACTCTTGCAGTAGAGCTAAGTTTATGTAGATGTGTGTGCAGGCAGTTGAGACTTGACAATGATTATTTCAAAGCATGATGCAGATGATACAATATTTACAATAGCTAAACTATGGAGTCCACATAGAGTCCCATCAGTGAATGATTAAAGAAAATATGACATACATGCACAATGGAATAATATTCAGTTGTAGAAAGAATGAAATTCTGTCACAGAAATATGGTTGGACGTTGAGAGCTTGTTTGGAGGTTCTAGCCTGTATCTTGTATAAAAATTTTTCTAATTTGGGGAGGGCAAGGGAAATAACAAAATGCTGAAACAAGGATACAGGTTGACCTATTACAAGACAGTATGTTGAAAACGAACTTTACAACTTGTGGGTGGTGGGGAGTTGGGGATGTGAAGAAGGAAGCAATGATAGGGGAGAAAACGAAAGAAGAGGTAGCAATGCTCTATAGGAAATGTACTCATTACCTTACTCATGTAACTGTAACCCTTTCGTTTACTATTTTTACAATTAAAAAAACATTAAAAAAGAAATATGGTTGGGGGCTGGGAAGGTGGCTCAGTGGTAGAACGCTTGCCTTGCAGGCATGAGGCCCTGGGTTTGATTCCTCAGCACCACATAAACAAAAAGAAAAAAGCTGTTAGTGGTGCTGTGGCTCAAGTGGTAGAGCACTAGCTTTGAGCTGAAGAGCTGAAGGACAGTGCCCAGGCCCAGAGTTCAGGCCCCACAACTAGACTCGAAAAAAAAAAGAAATATGGTTGGGAAGAGGAAAGAGAGGTGGCCAATAGACACATGAAATTCTCAACATCCCTAGCCAGAAAAGAAATGCAAATCAAAACAACATTGAGATAC
>NW_012267335.1:526363-569209 GCF_000151885.1 Dipodomys ordii | reverse complement strand
CAACCATGTTTATTACAGCATTATTTACCATAGCTAAGATATGGAACCAACCCAGATGCCCCTCAGTAGATGAATGGATCAAGAAAATGTGGTATATTTATACAATGGAATTCTATGCCTCCATCAGAAAGAATGACTTTGCCCCGTTTGTTAGGAAATAGAAAGACTTGGAAAAAATTATATTAAGTGAAGTAAGCCAGGCCCAAAGAAACATAGGTCCCATAGTTTCCCTTATTTGCAATAACTAGTATATGTCTGAGACAAGAAGAAATGGTCAGATAAGTTGATGTTAGGCGAAATGAACCCCAAGATAAGGACTCAAATGTTTTTCTTTCATGCAATTGTTTCTAACATATTTATATAATGATTTCTTTGTTGCTTTGTATGTCCCTCCCGCCATGGTATAACCCCAGTTTTCATTGTATTTGATGTTGGTATAATTTGTAGAGAGGAAGGGAAAAAATGAATTGTTTAGGGATACAGGTGGACCCATTGCAACAATGAGATGTACAAGATGTTATGTCGAAAAACGAACTTTACAACTTTGGTGGGGTGTGGGCGGGGGTGGAGGGAAGGGGGAGTGGGGTGGGGAGGGAGATGGGAAGGGATGGGAAGGGGAAACAAAGGAGGAGGTGACAATGCTTGATAAGAAATGTACTTATTACCTTGCTCATGTAATTGTAAACCCTCTACACAGTATTTTCACAATAAAAAAATAAAATAAAATAAATATGGTTGGGATTGGAGATCATTATCTAAAGTAAAATAAGCCAGACAGAGAAAGACAAATATCAAACATGGTCATTACTCATCTGTGGAAACTAATTAAGTTGGCCTTGTGGAAGAGCAGAGTGAATGGTGATTACTAGAGACTGAGAGTGGCAGAGAGTAGGGGAATGGAAAGAAGTTAAATAAGAGACAGGGAATTCTAGTTTTCTACAGTGAAATAGAGTAAGTTGGTGTAATCTATGAGAAGAAGAGTAAACAATTTTCAACTCATAAAAATAAGGTTTAAAATTACTCTGATTATTACATGATGTGTTCATATATCTAATTGCCATAATATGTCCTATTGAGAGTATAAATATATCTTGATAAAAATGTAAGATGCCCAAATGCATCTTTACATGCTTGCTTTTTTTTTGTTTTGTTTTTTGGTTGGGTGTGGGCTTGAACTCTGGGCCTGGGCGCTGTCTCTCAGCTCTTCAGCTCAAGGTTAGTGTCCTATCTCTTGAGCCACAGCGCCACTTCCCCAAATTCATCTTTAAAATGGTATCTTTAAAACAAAAATGGACAAAGCCTTAGATTTTGTACAAATGACACTAACACAAAATAAAAGCAAAGAAGAAATTCATCTATGTATGTACCATAGCAGAAAGTAGTAGGCCAACGAAGCTCTTCGGCATAATGAAATGGAGTTCATGGTATTTTAAACTAAAGCTGTTCTTGGAAGTCCATTTAAGGTAATAATTTTTCAAACCAAAATTAGGGAATTAATTTTTGCCTTTATATCCACAATTTCTCTATTTCTTAACAATATGGTGACATGTCCTTAACCTGTGATGAGATATTTTAGTTCCCAAGTTTTTCATTCAATGAATTTATGTTCTGTAGGCAATGTTGATTGAATTTATGTTGTGTAGGCAATGTTGATATTACAACCAATTAGTTAACAAATACAGCTTGCTGTGTGCTGAACTCTCACTGGCTGAGGTAGAGACAGTAGAGGACAAAAATAAAGTCCCTGGTCTCATGGAACTATACCAACAAATACCTATACATGCCGAAGCTCTCTCATGAAGGAAGTGCATGTCATGAAACCTGAGTTTTATTTCAGACCAGCTACGAAGAGAGGTTACCCTCCCACAGTAGAAGCTGCTAAAATCCCGAAACACCCCATTCAGACCACAGACTCCCGTTGGATTCTGCTGGGGATACTGAAACACAGTATTTTGGAGAGCCTTCACAACCAGAAAGACTGAGCCTTCTTTCTCTAGGAGAAAACAAACAGGGATATTTTGAATTCTTTACTATAAAAGAGACTGACTGTGGTTCTGAATTGGGTCGCAAAATTGTTTGTCTGTGTGACTCCACAGCACTATAAATTAAACTTTCTGGAAAAAAAGCCTTTTTTTAACCTTAAAAAATGACAGGGGTATTTTTCTCTCCCCCTTTTCCTCACCATGGTATCTCTTCTCTCCATTCTTTGGTGCTCTTGATAATGAGCTCTATCCCTCTACCTGGGTTTCATGGCAGCTAAATTCTGTTATTTTATTTCATTTTTCTTTAGCTCAGTTCATGGATTTCTTACAAACCAGAAAGTCCAAATCATGACAAAATTAGGAATGACTTATGTTCCTGAAAATGAATTCATTTGGCTGCTTACATTAAACAGGTATGGAATTAAAGGTTTTTTTAGTTTTGGGGGGGACACTTGTACATTAATCCATGAGGTGGAGACAGATGTTTCTGTTAGGTCTCATGTGGGTAGTACCATCATTTCTATAAAAAGAAAAATTCTGCAGCTTCTGAACATCTGAAGTCCTTGGAGAAATCTCTCTTTTTTTTTTTTGTTGGTTTTGGGGCTTGAACTCTGGGCCTGAGCACTGTCCATCAGCTCTTCAGCTCAAGGAAAGCATGCTACCGCTTGAGCCACAGCACCACTTCCAGTTTTCTGGTGGTTGATTGGAGATAAGAGTTTCACAGAGTTTTCTTCCTGGGCTGGCTTTGAACCATGATCTTCGGATCTCAGCCTCTTGAGTAGCTAGGATTACAGGCATGAGCCACCGGCGCCTGGTTGGAGAAATCTATTAGAAATTAGCAAGAAACATACTCAAAGGTACTGAGATATTATAGTATATCACTTTTTCCCCTTTGTCTAGCCCTTTAGATTCACCCAGCTTCCTTCACATAGGTTTATGCAGGCTTCCCCGGGTGAGTAAGGGCTAAGGATCTTTAATGGCTCCATGACATAAAAGATATCATGAGAATTGTTTCTTTCCACAGATTAGCATTGTCAGATTTTTCTTGTTCCGTGGCATCATGGAATAGAGACATTTCATCTCTAGAGATACCCTGGCTCTGTGTGCTGCAGGAAGAATGTTTATTATTTGGGAGAATCCTGTTGGCAGGGCCATCTTTTAAAAATACCTTTCCTAGAGAATTCAATCAATTCCAAGGCAAAATGTAGTTTTAAAAATAGCCAATTAACTAAGACTTTTGATGCAAGTGAATTGTTGTATCCTCCATTGGTTCAGATAGACACATTTCGAAGAGTCCAAGAGTGAATCTAAAAGAGTTTGTGCAGGGTCGTGTGTATGCCAATGGTTTTCTCAAGCAAGATCCCCAAGTTTATAGGGTCTTCATTATCTCAGAAACAGATAACTTACATTTTGTGCATGGGAGGGGGGAAGGCCTTATGTTTTTATAATTCCTACAGAAAGTCCTACTGTATTATTTTTAATTTTTTAAAGTTGTTATGATAAAAATGATATACAGAGGGGTTGCCATCTTATTTTAACAGCATCATAGTTCTCAGAATACCTTAAGTCTATCCTCATATATTTTATATAGTAAAAATAAACAGATAAAGGTTTAACTGGTGTTTCATATGTACATGCACACACATTAGTCCAATTTCTATCTCAAATATATAGTGTGTATGTGAACGTATAAGAGAGAAAGAGAGGGAAAGAGGAAATATTAAATGGTGTTTAATTAAACAGAAAATAGTGAAAAAACAGAAAATCTTTTCTTTTGGATATGTAAGAACACTTTCTGTAAGATTGTAGCAGGATCCAGATATGTATTCTTAAAATCATCCTGTTATCCCAAGTATACCTTCAAACTTGAAAGGAGTAAGTGGTTCAGAGTTGGAATAAATTCTCCTAAGAGATGCATTTTAACTGAATAGAGCTGTTTATTTGCATCTAATCAGAAAATAAATTTATCCCAATTTATAATGACCAGACACTCAACATCTGGGCTGCTTTTTCTTTTTTTTTATTGTGAAAATACTGTGCAGAGGGGTTACAATTACATGGGCAAGATAATGAGTACATTTCTTATCAAGCATTGCAGCCTCCTCCTTTGTTTCCCCTTCCCATCGCTTCCCATCCTCTCCCCCCCTCCACCCAGCCCTCTCCTCCCGACCAAAGTTGTAAAGTTTGTTTTCGACATAACGACTTGTACTTCTCATTGTTGCAACAGGTCAAGGGTGTGAAACCAGAGGCAATCTCTCACATAGGAGAGTAAATCAGGACAAATATTTGGAGAGAAATTGGAAAAGTTTAGTAAGCTCGAAGGAACAAATAGGCTACAAATAGGCTACAACCTCAAAGCTTTTTTCCTAAATATATACCTTATGGAAGGAAAGTGCATTTGTGTGTATATGTGCATAGGTGTGTGTATTTCAATGTTTAACCTAAAAGATTTAGATATTCATGATTCATTAAATAAGCAGTAATAGAATTTTCCAAATAGGTGGGATGTTAGGCAGTTTTCTGGTCATGGATGGCGCTGAGTGATAGATGGCTAATGAAGTAGAGTGCAACATACAAAGATTTTGTTTGAACATTCAATTCATTGTCTTTATATTAGGTGGCTAGAGCAGAGTTTTATTCTCTATATCTTAATGTGCCTTCAAAGCTGTAACTATTGTATGCATAAAGAAGTTCGATATAGCCACAAATTAAAAATTAGAAATGAACGGAATATTTCAACTAATCTAAGATTTTGACAATGTTGAAGACATACCTATCCATGATATTTTTTAAAAAAGAAGTCTCCAGGGTGTGATATTAGCATGGCAAAGACAGAAGATTTATAATACCTGAAACATTGACAAGTCCAAAACAATGTCATTTGCTCAACGTTAGTCGATAGGTGTGGAACACATGTTAGTGAATTTTCTATTTGTTTTGAAAATAGGCCTAACTCCAATGTGAGACTTCCTGATCTGCTACTATTCAAATCAGCTGGGAAGCCCTAATGTGCATTGTGTGGCATCCTTCCAGGACCCAAAGCCAAGACTTAAGAGAGATGGGGCATGGGGAAGGGGAGCTGTCACCCTTCCTGCAGAAGTCAGGTGCACAGATGGGATTTTAGGGGAAAGGAGAGAGGAAGTTCAGTGGGTCAGTAGGTCCTGGGATAAGTGCGGTCTTCATCATCCAGGATAGGTGTCTTTTTATTCTTTTTTATCTCTGGCTGAAATAGTGGATCTTGATCAAATCTCCATCGCCCTTCAGGCAAACATGACTTTTCTGCAACCTAAGCATATTGGGGGCACTGAAGGTCACCAGATGCTCTGGATTCTGAAAAATCTAAAGGAAGGTTACTTAGCTGTTAGCATCTTTACCTTCACACGTGGCTTTTCTCTCCAGTTTACAACACCAGGCGAAGGGAGGTCGAGGAACTCTGAAAGGAGACTCGCAAGGTCTGTGTCAGACTCTCAGAGCCTTTCCTCTGCCTTTCCACAGCTCGGGGTGCTTCAGTTCTCTGGTTACCCCCACCCTGACTCTGCTGAGTTTACATTCCTGCACTTAGACATACTATATTTTTCCCCTTCTCTTCATTTTCTATTAAAAAAAGTTAAATCTTTCTTGCAGGTTTTCTGAAATGTGGAATATTTAACTGACAACTGGATAATCAAATAAAGCCTTTCAACCAAATAGTTGTTCTATGCTCCTCTAGACAACCATGGATGGCACTGGGGAAATCTCCTTGGCTGTTTACCGCACATCTCGTTTGTTTAGCGTTCTCATTTTTATTCTTCTTGCTGCTTCCTTCTCCACACTCTGATATTCTTCTTCGCGCAACCCAGGACTAACAATTCCTCCCACTTTTCTGAGAGTGTAGCTCACAATTTCTTAGCTCCTGACAACACCATGCCTTCCAGGTCCCTTCAACTGTACCAACAGCTTGTCAAGGTATTTTTTTTCCCAGACAGTAGATTTTTCTCTAAAAGGGACTCTGCTCTGATGACAGCTGCTAAGATATTACATTTTCCACTTCCACAATTATGATCACCTAAATATACCCCAAAGTGTAAATATATACGTGTCTATGCCAGCTCTCTCTAGCATTATGATATCAATTGTGAAATTTGAGACATGGAGAGAAAGAGAGAGAGAGAGAGAGAGAGAGAGAGAGAGAGAGGAAAGCTATTACAGATATTAATGGGCTCAAAGGCTGGTGTTCCTGTTTTTAATCTTTCCAATATTGGCATTTAGAAAAATTATGTCAAAATGAATAAAAGTGAGGTAGTAAATGCTACTTCGTTATTTCTTCCTTCCTGAATTTACTTTTTCTGTTACTCTTTCTAGACTAGCCTTCCCTTATACCCACATCTGACTAAATTTCTACCAACTTTACCCTGATCATGTTCTAAGCACTCTACAGGGACTTCACTTTATTCACACCAATTTTTATTCCTCTTATATTTTATGTTATCCCAAGAGATTAACCATTTTGAGATATTAGATCTGCTTCTAACTTAATGTATTTTTGCTTCTTGATGAAAAGGCTTTCTCTGCCTTCCTGCTCCACAAAGACATGTAATTAGCAAAATGTACGAAGCATACGGTTTACTACAAAATAAAGACTCTTTGGCTGCCTGGTTGAGTTTTAGGAAGTTGATTATTATGAAGATAGAAGGATATTAAGTTAGGAAAATGGCGGAGAATAAATGAATGAGATGTATTTGAAGATGAAAAGAGTTTCAGTATCTGTTTTCAAGCCTGAGCAAATGTTATCGTGACTAAACTTGTCAACCACCACCAGCAAATTAGCTCCGCACCTGCTGTGGTCTGGAAGTAGTTGATGCTCAAGGATAGTGAGGGAGGAAATGAGCTGCTGCTGATCCGATCACAAGCCATCGCCTCTACATTTCTTACAATGGCTTTCAGCGTTCTGAGCTGCTTTCTGGACAGGCCTTCCTGCCATAGCTACGAAGGCAAGAGAGGGAAGGGATTGTGTGCACAGGAAGGCAGACACCAAGAGACATCCCTTTGCCAAATATCTCACAGTGACAAAACTGGAATAGAAACCAGGTCCCATGCCTCACCATCTGCTGCTCTGTCAGCTAGACCACACTGTCTCTCCAAATTGCCAACCTGGCTTCAGAACTGTGCATGCCACCTAACTCGCATGGTTGCGTATTTGTGCTGTTGAAGACCAGAGGGTTCTTCCATTGTGCATGCTGGAAACTTTTGTCCATATGTGAATTGAAAAGTAACAATGTTATGCAACGAGAAGGATGAAAACACTACAATATTTATTTCAGTGCTAGAAGAAAATTAAGGAATTTGATGTGACACAGGGAGATGTTGCATTTACAATACTCAAAAAGAATGTTATCTTAAGAACTGACGAATCTAAATTGCATGAATGTCTACACTTCCATGGCTTTCATCTATAGTCGATAAAGTTCCTTCATGAACAGAGCAGAATTTTGGGTGCACATAATTTCTGTAGCTTCCTGTTTATACCAAACCTCAATCATAGAAATAAAATTTCTAGGTTTGTTTTTTTCCCCCTTAGCCCTTCGATCAAGATGTGTACATACACTGCTGGGTCTGTGCAGACTCATGACATGCTTCACAAAAGTGTGGGACTTTTACCCAGAGTAAAATGAGTATTTTCTATTCAATTTGAGGAAAATTATAGTGTAAGATGAAATGAGAGGTGGGAACTTCAGTGCTTTTTCAAAGCTTGAAATCTACTCGTGGATGGAAAAGAGACACAAAATTGCTTTATAATCACATTAGCTGTGATACAGATAGATAGATAGATAGATAGATAGATAGATAGATAGATAGATAGATAGATATCCAGATCTATCTATCTACCTATATGTATGTATATAGTGATGATTTAAAGCATGACCTAAGAAGTTAAGCTGAAAACTTCATATGATGGATGCTGGAGAGGCTGGCTTAAGTCTCTAACATAACTTTTTAAAATGATTATTATAGTCTTTCCTTTATATCTTTGTGTAGTATTTGAATATGAAAGAGAAGAATTGTGGAACACAAATTCTTCACTTAATGGTAATGAAGGGTTGCCTCAATGCAAGACAGATAAAATATGATAGAGAGAAAGAATCAGAAGGACTCTCTGAGAAGCCCCTACTTCCCCATCCCCTCAGCCAGGCCCATTCATTCGCTGCCCTTCCCCGAGGAACTAGGGGCTACTTCCCTCACCTGACTCACACCAAGCACCCCAGAAGTAAGATTAGCCACCTCCCCCCCCTCATGTTGCATGCCATGGCTTTGTGCACTTTTCTAAATAATCACTGTCCAAAAGGCTTCTTTCCCTAAGTGTACTTCTTTTCCTGAGGCTGAATGCATTAAAAAATCTGATTCATCAACTTTTCACATCACATTTTATGTTTTATAAGCTAAGATTGTAAGATTTCCTCTGTGGATAGAGGCTCCTATCTGATACAAATGTTTCCAAGTTGACTAGTTGGTGACAGTGATAACAAGGAACAAAGATTGATAAATCACTGTTGTTTCATTAATAAGAGGGACAGCTGTCATATAGCTAGCATCAAGCATATATGATATGCTAAGTTTGGGGCTAAAGATGTGATTTATATAATAACAATAATTGCTTCTTAGCCTTTTGTCGATGATCAGATGTAATAGAGTAACAGTTTCAATTGCTTTCTTTTTTTTTTAATTTCTCTTTCCTGCCCATCTTTCTTCCTATCCCTCATGGTTTTTGTTTTTGTTATTTGGGGTTTTTTTTTGTCTAGGGGGTTGGGGCATTGAAGAGAAGATGCTTAAAAGTGCAAATGATTTTAAAGCACTGAAGATTGTTTCCCTTTTTGCTATGTTTTGTAAATCCAGCTCAAATTGAAGTGAATCTAAAGCTTGATCTAGATGGCATTCTTGAAGTAAAAGCTATTTTATTCAAATACTAGTATGTATACACTAACTCAGATGGCAGAGTCTAGAGCACTTTCCAGTCAGACTGTTCTTATTCAGTGAAAAACCCTGAAATTATTTATTAAGCTAGACCCTGGGCTCAGCTGTCAGTGACTTCAGAACAGGACTCAGACATGCTTGCTGAGTGATGAAAAGCAACCAATTTCTGCTTACTTTTGAGGGTGGCCCACTAGAAGATGATAGGTTTTTTTCACTTAGTAGCCCTCATGTCTTACCCAAAGTTCTGCACAACGGACCTGTGCCTGTCTTGCCAGAAAAACTCTTCACCAAATTTAATATACCGGCCAGAATCTCAGATCTTCCTGGTGATTTTCCCAGGGCCATGAACATTACTTGCTTTTGAGAAGTTGGTAGTTCCCAGCAATCATTTCCATTTTGATTATTCAAATCCACATCACGATTGGCTGCTATTACCTTTATTTTTATGACAATAAAGAGCATGGATATCAAGTTCCAAGAAGAAAATTATTCCACTGCTTTTATGCTGGAATGTTTTCCATAGTCTGAGATTCATTCAATATTCATCAGTATTTTTTCCAATTATTATGAATTTTACATTTGTCATTTAATAATGGTAATGTAGGTCTGGTGGTATTTATTCTCTATGATCTATTTATCTATCTTATAAAAGGTAGAAACATGAGGGTTTTTTTTTTTCTTTTTTCTGGTCCCAAAGAGCTAATTAACCAACACCAAGAATTTGAAGTATTTTCTACTCTTGTTATTTCAGAATCTGTTTCAGGGTTATCTGTTCTGTTCTGTTGATCTGTCTGCTAATTCTTATGCCAATATCACACTGTTTTTAAATTATTGGCTCTTATAATAGAATAAGTTCTCTTGTTCCAGTATTTAATTCTTCTTTTTCATTATTTTGGATAGTTCCCTACTGTTTACTTTTTTTCAGATATATTTATGAACATTTTTTCCCCCAAAGTTACAAAACATGTTCCATTGGAATTTTGTTTAGGGATTACAGTTTGGAGATGCAAATTTACTCAGGAAAATTGGCGTCATTGTAATATTTAATGTTCCCGGAAGGGTAATCTAAATTTCATTTCTGATAAATGCTAAAACACGTTTCCTTCTCTTCTGATTATTTCTGGAAAGCGGACTGTGACTAAATCTAATGTTCTAGGGCGGCTTGGCTGGTGTGGGAATGAGTGTCGTTAGCTTTGTCTTCATCTCACCACCTGCTGGTTGATAATTTAACTCACTTTTGAGCAGCTCAAGGTGACCAGGGACCCAAGAACCCACCCAGGTTAATAGCTTAAGGACAAATTTGGCCCCAAAGGGAGCTGAAAGCATCCGATTATGCAGAGGGCCCTTCTGAAATTGGTCAGAAGTAGGCCTGCCTGTGAAACCGCCGGGACCCAGACCTCTCCTTTCTGGGGGTTGTGTCTGGGTAGTTCTCTTCTCCTCCTTTCCTCTGCTCTTCAGGCCTATGGCCTCAATGTATATTTGAATTGAATTAATCTACAAAAAGGGAACTTTAGGCCTTCAAGGATGATTTATTTACCCTTGAGAATAGCATATTGGAAGACACCTTGGTGGACAAGGGCATTTAACTAATAAACTTAGGTCAAGTTTTGGGGGAAAGTGTGTTCTTTCAGTAACATTTTCAGTAGCCACGCTGCCATTTCATGTTCATCTATGCCCAAATTAACAGATCCATTTTTTTTAAGCTAGAACTTAACTTTTTAAAAGGAAAGCGTTTGTTACCAGACACATTTTCCTCAGTTGAAACACTGAATACATTTTTTTTCCTCTCGATGAAAAATCGTTTTATTTCAAGGAGACAGCTGGGAGACTCTGAGTTCAGCCATTCACATATTGTAGGCCTGGTGGTGGAAGAGGTTCGAGGTCTGTGGTGTCATGTCTGTCCTCCTACATTCTCTGCAATTGTTGGAAATGTCTGTGATGCCACCAGGCCGTGGCATCTGCCCCGGGGGCCATGGAAACCACATGATTTTAAGAGGCAAGGTCTGGGCTCAGAGATCCACCAGACAGAGCTGGGGTGGGGCAATGATTGCTTAGTTCCTGCTGTAATGTCTTTTTCTTGCATCCTTCACAGCCTCCTCCAAATTCTTTTTAAAATTTGCTTGGAAATTTTATTCTAAGCAATAGTATGGCTATGAATGCTTTCTGTTGGCTGGGTGCTAATGGGTCATGCTTATAATCTTAGCGACATGGAGCATTGAAGTTCAAACCCCAATCCGGGTGGAAAATTCTTTGAGACTCCATCTCCAGTTAGGTAGCAAAATGCCAGACTGAATATGTGGCGAGGTGGTAGAGTACCAGCTGTGAGCAAGAAATCTAAGCAAGAGCTTGAGGCCTCAGTATTCACATCTACATACATGCACACACACACACACACATTTGTACTTTACGTAGCTATCTTAAATGTTAACATATGTCATATTTATAATAGAATATTGGGCACTGTGTTCATGCAGCTTCAAGTAGTTCATGTCTTCCACAAATGGAAGTTCATATGATCTTTCATTTTGGGGGCTTTTGTGTAAAGATTGCAAGAGAAAGAGACTGAGATATTCAGATTCCCTTAATCTCATCAAGTATTCATTTAAGAAGTGACCTTATAGCACCACTCCAGGCATAGAAAGTCAAAGTAAGTTTACCCCAACAGACCAATGGAAATGTGGTCCATCAAGTGGGGTCATGCAATCCACAGACAAACTCTTTGGAGAAGTCTGAAGCTATGTTGGCCATCATTTCGGCAAACTTCTTACTATTCTAAGAATGTTATCCTTGTCCTCTTAGATGCCTGGAGTTCTATGTTTTCACAACCTCCCTCAGCTATTGCTTGTTTTAGATCTATTTTTCATGATAGGATAGCTTTTTTTCCCCCTCTTGCTACTACTTCAGAAAAAAAATATTGTGAAAAAAAGAATTCATAAGATTCCCCGCCCCATTCTCTTTCTCTTGTGTTTACTTATTTATCATTGGCTTGGCTTTTGAGCAATTCTTATGTATTCCTTTCACATATTGCTTGAGCTGAACTGCTTTTAGGAATTGTATTGCATATCGGTTATACAGGAGACCAATCTTCCCTCTTCACACTGCAAACATGGCTGTGCCTCCAGCGGTTGGTTCTCCGAGTCTTACACATTTCAGAAAGTGCAGGGCAACAGGCGTCATGTGATCACCATCGGTGGGCCATTAGTCTAAATTTTAAATATTACCAGACATGCCAGTGTGGCGGTAAGGAACCACCCCGTGGTTAAAACAGCACATTCCTGGAGCATCCATGTAGAAGCAAATAAACAGAGTAAAAACAAGTTGCTCTTGTCAGTCTTAAAAGCTGAGTGGTAGAGTATCACAGCCTAGGACTCTGTCTAATTTGTTTTATATCTTGTGCATCTATGTGAGTAAATACATGGCATGTTCATCCACTGCCTCCCCTTCTTCCTTAAGGTTGGCCAGCACTGTAACTCTTCAGTGTGCTCACTGGAGGTGGGAGCGTGGTGGTAGCTTTATAATAGTATCTATTATTAAGGCACATCCATTTTGCAAAAAGGCTCCATGCCAGCAAGCACTCCAAAGGACACACTCACATTTCATCTTAGGGAGGCTGGTGTTTAAAATGTCAAAATAAAATAGCTCAGACTGCTGAAAGGAAAGCTTGGTGGCGGGGCAAGGCAAAAGAAGTAGTGCAACCAGAGCTTGGAGAGGGGCTGGTGCAAGAGTTTCACACACACACACACACACACACACACACACACACACACACACACACACAGCTATGTGCCATTCAGGAAGGAGAAACAACAGTTCTTTCTGCAGCCATACGGACTGTGAAATAACGTGTGAATGGAATCATGTAGGCATTGAGTTGTAAAACACAAGCCTCAATCGTTCATTCCCTTCTATTTCCTGCAGCTATGTACTGGTGCAGAGACCGGGAATTCCACCGTTCAATATGAATGTATATTGCAGCCATTACATAATAATGCACAACCAGCATTGAGACCATGTTGAATATTTCAAGCCTACTGATCCACGCGAAAGCTATACAAGTATCTCCCTCAAATACCCTTATGTGCTTTTTGTAAAAAAACAAACAAACCATGTAAGTGAATATATGCATATCAGTTAGATGTCTTACATATCATTGTTCTCATCATGATTATCAGTGTACAGACAATTGCCTGTGAAGACTTTTCTATTTGGTAATGAAGTCTGTGGAAAGAAATAAACATAATCACATAGTATTTAAAATCTTTTAAGAAGTAGCATGAAGAAAACATAAAAAATAAAGTCTGAACCACATGCCTGGGCAATCTAAGGAAAAGATATTCATATACTGAATATATTTCTTTTATTACCAATTCACAATTGAATCTTTTCTATTTGTTGTATATTTTATATGAGTTTCCAAGCCTTTGAAATATTTGATCATTTCTATCTCTTGCACCCCAGAGAGAGAAGCATACAAATTTCCCAGGTTGTAATAAAATCTGTTTGCAGACTGCATTTTATTTGTACCATTCATTTCTCTTGAATAGCATAATAATGATAAAATTAGAACTGTATCTTTTATTCCTTGTATTTGCATGCAGTTTTAAAAGATGCTTGTGAAGCTCATGAATTTTGTGCAAATTGTGGAATTTAAAAGTGAACTATACACCATTTGACATTTTTACAAATGTCAACTTTAACTTAAGCTATTGTATATGGTTTGCACAGGAGAATAGATTCCCCCCCATCTACCATTTGCATAGATTTCAATGCATTGATTATAGCATATTCCTCACCACAAAACAGTCAATCACCTCTTGGTATCTATCCATCTCATCAGCTTTAATTGGTATTTACTTTGTTGCTTACCAAACTGGATATATGGCACTGTGCTAAGTGTATGGAATAATTTATCTCTCATTAAACAATTTGAGTCAATAATATTACATACATGCATATACCCAGGCATAAATGAATCTGTGTGTGATTGAAACTGGATATCCACAAATAAGTATGACTCTAGCCTGAGGGTCCAGAAGTTTCTGGATCTCAGCAGCTTCCTAATTCAGAAGTCAATATGCAGAAATCATATTTGGTGAGCACAAAAGCATTTTTACCCACACCATAGCACTTCGGCATCTATCCGAAGGATATAGGGATTATTTGGCTCCTTAATTTACTTTCAGAGGTCATGTGTCAGTCTTAGACATATGTTTTAATTGAATTTTAAAAATTCATTAACTACAACCCATAAAGTAGAAGGATTAACATTGCTTCCCCACCTCATTAAAGTACACAGTAACTGTGGTATTATTGACAAGAGTTCATAATTTCTATGATATTAATAATCCATCAATCCATCACTGACGTCTCACAAAAGATATGCTGCCTCCTCATAGGAGTGTCAGGGAATTTTTTTTTTACTTATTCTCCCAATTATTCCATCTGTTTGCACGAAAAGTATTCCTATCATAGCCTGTAGAAAACCAATACAAGGAGGGAAAAATAATCACCACATTGAAAAAACTTCTTTTTTACAATCTTCATCTATGTCGACAGGCAGTAAAGTATGAAATCTGAGTCCTGCTCACATCAGTGTAGTTATTAGCTACCGAGTTGTTCAATAGACACAGGTCTTTGAGACTTCAATACACAGTTGTCACTTGGTTGATAATTTGTATTCCTAATGCATGAGCCCAGCCCACTCTTTCAATCTTTACATTTTTTAGGGGATGTATATAGGGGTAATTAATTTCTTACTGTAGGCTAGATCTACCAGTGAATGCAAAACCAGGAAAAACATTCCACATAAGTACATATGGATCCTTACCTAAGAGGTGAGCAGGATAACAGAGGGGTTAAGGCACAATGTATGAAAGTTGGAAGGCAGGACAGTTTGTGCAATATGCAGTTGGATTTACTGTAATGTTCATATCCCAAGCCTTTTCTATGAATGGTCAATCTTAGGGTTGTTAAAAGTTTAAACAATTGCATACCTTTTTAGGGTTGAAGAATATTTGTGATTTGCTTTCTTAAAGAGGAAGGAATTCCAGTTTTACCAGTTTACAGGTGTGGTTGCCTTTTCCTTCTCTTCATGTAAGCCAGACAAACAAATATGAAAGATGACCTTGAGCTAGGGACTGAAAATATTTTCTTGCATTGCACATTTTAAATCTTGTTTTATGACTCTTCCATTAAATCAAGGCAATAAGGTATAATGATTAGCACATGATCTACATAGCATAAATTAACCTTTGCTTTAAGGTTAGAATGGTGTGCAGAGACTTGTACTTAATAACAAAATGGTATGTTATGTGCACTAAAGCACAACTTCTGGAGAAGCCACCTAAGGATGGGATCCAGTGAACTCCAGGAAGCAGTTCCAGTTGATACTATCTTCTATGATGATATTGTAAAGTATGATATTGTTAGGCATTAATACTTTAAAATACCTGTCATGTAAACCACTATTGTTAAAAATTATTTTATCTTTAAGTAGTTGTACAAAGGAGTTGCATTCAACAAAGTAGTATATGAATTTAGTGAATCTTGATCAATGTCAGCTTTTTCATTGTTCTCCCCCCCTGCTCCCAACCCTTCCCTGAATTTTCTTAATATTTTTAGAATATGCACTGAATTTAATGTATTTCCTCCACTATCCTCCCATTGATGCTCTCTCCCCCACTTCTGTACTGCGAACTCTTTGGGTACCAATCTATAGATCATTTTATTTTGCTGTGTCTGAGTTTCAATGAAGTTATAGATTTTCGATCTATAAATGCATTGGATATCTTTCTCCAGCAATATAAACTCTATCAAAGAACAACCTATAAAAGGCATGTTAAAGTAGCTTACAAAAACTCCTCATGGCCCCCCATCTTACTATTTATCCTGGAAAAATGATGCAGCAAAGATCTGCAAGCATGCATTCCCTACATGGTCACTCACCCCTGGTCTCAGGCCCTCACAAACCCTAGATGCCACTCTTGCTACCTGATTTCACAGAGTGTGACTAAACCAACTCTGAGTGGTTAATAATAATGCATAGGATGGTAGTGCCTTCCTATGTTGACATTTTAAACTTGTTTCACAGACAGGGAACATGATATTGGCCTTTTGAAGGTGAACTTATTTCCGTCCACGCAGAGGTAGTATGCTAAAAGCTAGGATGAAGAAGAAAGCCAGCAGAGCTAGCACCTGGAAATGAAAATGCCTGATGTCGCTCTATCATGACTAAAAACGCAAACTGCATTTATCAGAACTCCTCTCAGGTGATTGGAGCCAATACCACGAGAGGTCATATGCTTACTCACAGAGCATCCCCCAACAAGGGGACCCCCGAAAAGCAGGTGCTAGATGATATTTGTGAACCCGAGTATCCAAGTAAAAATAATGACTTTGTGTTTCCTAAACAGAGGCTCCTTTAAGCAATGCATATTACCATCCACAATTCCTCTGAATAGTTTTTCTTTGGAATGGGAGAGTGTGCACTAAATTGATCTGCAGTTGGAAGGGAGTCTTGTTTTTGACCACTCTCAGCACTTAGCCTGTCTGCTTATATAGATTGCACACTCAAAGATGATCAGTTCAAAGGAATGACAGAAGATTTGGATTTACTCACATACTTCAATTTGACCCCACAGCAGATACAGGGTTTAGGACTTGGTAAAAAGTTTGTGCATTTCTAGCTCCAGCTTATTCATCCTGGTGTCTAGACAAGTAGTACTGTTCAGATACATGGCACAGTGGCTCATCAGTGAAGAAGCTCCCTGGCCCCCAATACTGCTGAGGTGAGAACTGGCTGCATTGTTTTCTATTGAGTAATCAAGTCAACAGAAAGTTGAAGCAGGGTGGAAACGTTAGTGTGGTGATTCTTCCCCCATTGAATTCTATCAGAAAATAGCTTCAGAATTGAGACTCTCTAAGGCATGCATTTGTTTTTGGATGTCAGATACATTAATTCCATAGAAGTACAATGATTGGAAAACATATCCAATCATTAGAACTTGACTCTGAATTAAAAGTCAGGTAACACAGGAGAAACTATATTCTGAAGGGAGAAAGAGAAAAGAGATGAGGACTATTAGAAATCATGGGCAGGACAGCAGAAAAGCAGGGAGGAATGGAAACAGCAGACAAAACCATCAAAGAGGTTCCAAGCATAGGAGAAGAAGCTTAAGGTTGCAATCAAAAGGTCAAATGGCCCCTCTATTGGACCAAACAGGCAATTCTAGCTCCAAGATAAGCCCATACCTTCCGTAGGGATTTTGGTGGGTCAGTGTAAAAACAAAAAACAAAAAACAAAAAAACCTTCTTTTACTCCCTTAACCTCAGATGACTATATTAAGAAGCTATGTTGAAACAGAGCCTTGGAATAAAAAGGTAGATGGATCAAATTAAAGATGAATATTAAAGCTCAAAGGTAGATGTGTTGAAACATGCAGATGAAGACAGATAAAGAAGTATAAATGGAATTAGCAAGACCTCCAGGATACCATTTAAAGACTAAATCAGCTGCTCAAGTCCACACTAGAAAACAGTTAACATGACCTCCATCCTAACACATAGCTGGATATCTTGAAATCTCGATTATACTTGGAAGCATAAATAGAAGGATTTTGATAAGTCCTGCTGGGCAAAAATTCAAGACCTTATTGAAATATAACTAAAGTGAAATGATCTAAAGGTGTGCCTCAGGCAGGAGAGTATCTACTTAGCCAGCATTAGACCTGAGTTTGAACCCTAAAACCACTCAGCCAACCAAACCACTGAATCACAGGCTTAGAAGAAGGAGAAATTAAAGGTAAAGTCATTGAGATCATATTCAATAAACTAATTGAAGAATTACTTCCAAAAATCTCAAGAAGAGATAGTCATGTAAGTAGAAGAGGACTTTATATCTCCAAAGAGACAAGATCAGAAGATTCTCAAGGGAATGCCATAGGAAGAGGAGGAAGATCTAAACATCTACAAAAATATTGGGGAGAATTAGTCTCCCCAGACATGTAGATAAGCAAAATAGGAGTAAAGAAAAATGAAGCACCACAAAACTAATAAAAAGGGAAATTATTACAAATGTGTCAATAATACTATGGAAGATTTAATTAAGAATAAAAGACCTGACCACCAACTATTTGCTGCCTAGTAAAATATATTCCTTAGTAAATAGAATTCAGTAAATCAGATATTCCAAGAAAATGGAAACTGAAAGGAAGCAGGATTAGTTGTACTTGACAGTGACAAAGCAGGCTTCAAACCAAATTTAGTCAGAGAAGTCAAGAAAGTAATATCATTGTAAAGACACTATACAGAGGGTTTATAGTTACATGAATAAGGTAATGAGTACATTTCCTATCAAGCATTGTTACCCCTGCCTTTGTTTTTCCCCTACCATCCCTTCCCTCCCCACCTCTCAATTCCTCCTCCCGCAAAGTTGTAAAGTTCATTTCAGCATAGAGTCTTGTAGTCTCATTGTTACAATGGGTCAACCTGTATCCTTGTTTCAGCATTTTGTTATTTCCCTTCCCCTCCCCAAATTAGAAATTGTATATACAAGATATAGGGCACTGGAATCAAATACAGTGACAGCAGGGGTTATACCATGGGGGAAGCATATACAAAAGAAACAAAAAATTCACATAGCATATGAAAAACAACAGTGACAAAGAAAAAACCCCTCTTGTGTCCCTATCTTGGGGTTCATTTTGCTTAGCATCATCTTATATGGTCATATGTGCAAAAATTTTGACCTTTTCTGCTTGTCTGGTATTTTTTCAATAAAAATATTTTTTAAAGCAAATGACAATATACTACAACCTCTGAAGAAAGAAAATAATATCATATTGATAAAGGGGAAAAATCACAGAGGAGGAGATAATCTTTGTAATTACATGCATGCCTAATATTTGCATATTTTATAAAGCTGGCTACTGAATACAAAACAGGCAGAGAGATTCTAACACAATAACAGGGGTGATGTGAATATACCATTTTCCTTCCTAACCAGGTCATCCAGACAAAAACAAATAAGTAAGGAAATCAAAATTAGATTACATTATATATCATTAGGCTAAACAGGCATCAACAGTATATTTTATCCTAAAGCTCTAGAATTCAAACATTTTTCTCCCCTGGAATAAAAGTTTCAAGAACAGATCATAACTTAGGACATAAAGCAAGTCTTTAAAAACATAAGAAAACTGAAGAAAAACTCCCTATATTTTAATAAGACTATACTGAAGTAAAACTTTTTATAGTATGGACATTTAACAGTATTATTTTTTCCAATCCATGAACATGGTATATCTTTCCATTTGTCTGTATCTTACAGAGATAAGATTTAATAATAGGTGGTAGTAAACATGCAATCATTCCCCAAACCAAACCCTGGTGGAATTCTGAATGAAATACCTTCCCTTATACAACCAGAAATTTTGATAGGTGTTACAGCTATCACCAAAGACTCAAATAAGCTATATTTATAATACTTATTAAAATACCTTGCTGGTGAAATTCAATCTACAGTGCTTCTCCCTTATTATCTGAGTTTCAAAAGATTTGTGAAAGAGAATCAGCTAAATCACTTTTTGAAATTCTAGGGTGGTAAAAATTTCTCTGACTTTTTTTTCTAGATTACTACTTTAAAAAAGGCAGAACTTCTGGCAATCCAACAAGAAATGAGACACAAAAAGCCTATTACTCTAAATAAAACTTAATAAGGATCCATTTAAAACATTACCACATAAATAACAGACAAAGCATAGAACCAATTCCTTTAACTAAGTATTCTGTTGCAAATTGAGAATACAGGTACATTTTTTTTTTTTTTTGCTTATGTGGTGCTGAGGAATTGAACCCAGGGCCTCAGGCATGCAAGGCAAGTGCTCTACCACTGAGCCACCTTCCCAGCACCCTACAGGTACATTTTTGTTGAAGTTTGATTTTATTTTCTAGAGTGTCTTAATTGTAAGGATTGAATCTGTGAATTCTGTGAAGAGACACAAACAGACATGATTCTGACATGGAATATAGGAAAATTGTTTTTGCTCATGTAATATTAAACTAAGGGGGGAATAAAAAATTTAAAAGGAAGTTCTATTTGTTGTTCTCTCCAAGGTTTAAAGGAAATGTTTATTGCATTATCATTTTGGAATAAGAAGTCTTGTGCTAAATAAGATAACTGATCCTCAGCAATGCGTGGAGATGGTTTACAAGCATCCCGCCCCGCCCCTGCCAGCCCCTCCATCCCAGCCTTCAGCCCATAAGCAGAGTCGGTTTTAGAAAAAAATGTTTCTGCCAGAGAACTGTCTGAGTGTAGTCGCTAAATTTACAACCCAGTATTTATCAAAAGCAAATTCCCACACCAAGTGAGCATGTCTAGCCTAGTCTCCTTCCACGGTGTGTTTCTACCATCAGACAGACAGTCGGCAGAGATCATCCTAAGATCATCCAGGACATTTTATTGCTATGCCTGAAACAGGAGACATCACATCAGGTCAAATTGCCATGATGAAGCCAGAACTGAATCTCCAGAGTCTGTCTGTTTGTGGTGACTTTGTCTTCATATGCGTGTGTGTGTGTGTGTGTGTGTGTGTGTGTGCGTGTGCACGCGCCCACACACATGTGTGTGTTTTCATGTGATAGGAGTGGTCATGATAGCAACTAAAGGTCTGCCTTTGTGTCCAGGAGAAGTAGGAAATAGGTTGGTAAACACATAGATCTGTTCTGTCCCAGAAATATTTTCTTCTTAACTGGATGAGGGTTCTCACGTACTCTGAACCAGTACCAGTTCATACTTACTGTCCTAGCATAATTATCTGGAATGTTTTTCTCAAAAGTGTCTGTATGGGACCTTACACCTTAACTGTGATTCGGTTCCACCTAGAAACTGAAGCTCCTAAATTTCTGCTTCTGCTTCACCACCAGTGATAGCCAGAAGGGATTCTCTAGACTTGAAGACAGAGCAGGGTTGGGGGAAGGTACAGACACTGAAGCCTACACCCCTTCCCAAGAACAGGAGCTACAAGTTAAATATTAAAAAATAAAGATGTCTCTATAATTCACATAACCCAGAGTGGCTGGAGCATTATATATAAAGTAGAGAAGCATCCATCCCTGTTCAGATGTAGGCAGGCTTAGCACTTACCAGAGATTTATATTAAAAAAATAGGTTCTTTTAATTCATTAAACTATTGAATTAAATGTGTGTCAACATTTTCTCAAGAATGTCAGTGTTTCGGGACATGTTAGATATCTTAGGCCCTTAGATTGGAGCCCATTGGGCCTTCTCAGAGTGACCACCTCCTGACCTCAGCCCTGGTACTTAAGACCGCTGAGATCTCGTGGGATGTTTAGATGAAGGACTCAATTGTAATTTTCTAAAATTAAAGCTTAATAATAGCAATGCTTGTAGCATTTCAGAAGTGAAATGTCCTCTCTGCCTTAGGGAATTGCCACTAAAGAATCTAATACTGGGTGCTTTCAACCTACAGGATAAAAACAGGACTCTTCGTCAAGGCATTCTTTTCTAGGTCACCATACTCTATGCAATTCTGGTCACGTTCACCACAGCTACGGGAAGGAAATGGACTCACGTGATGTCATTGGGTGATTGCTGGCCAAATGCTCTCCGCATTTTCATTCTCCAAGTCCCTTTTGCCTCTATGTTTATAAACTAGAGATTACTATAAAACAGAGAGAGAAAAAGAGAGTGAGAGAGAGAGAGGAGACCAAGAAAGAGAAAAAGACTGAAATAGAAAAAGACAA
The DNA here is from genome assembly GCF_000151885.1 of Dipodomys ordii. NCBI lineage: Eukaryota > Metazoa > Chordata > Mammalia > Rodentia > Heteromyidae > Dipodomys > Dipodomys ordii. The sequence continues at coordinate 547,517 of NW_012267335.1, read as the reverse complement.
AGACAAAGGAAGAAGAGAAGGATATAAAGTGATCATAGGCAAAGAGATAATTGCCTTGCTTTCAAATTATACATTGGTACTGAGGAATAGTTAAAATATGCTCTAAAATATGTCTATTGTCAGACAAATTAGAGAAGAATAACATAATTTCAGAAACAAAACTATCATTAGGGACAATGAGAAAGCAAATAGAGACAACAGTTAAGCTTCTGTTTTGACTTTGCTCAGTAGGAAGAATTATTTAAAATAGCATCCTCATATTTACAAATTTGAAAATAGTAGACTGATACATTTTAAATTGTTGATGTTCACTTTGTGTTTCTCTTCCACACCAGTTTCTTCCCCTGTTGGCGAAACAGGACAAACCAAATCTAAATAGTCTTTAGCTTCCTGTTTAGTTCTTGTTTGAATGATGGAATGTAGGGACTGGTTTTGTAGACGCCAGGGCTTGCTTCATTTTTTCCTTTCTCTTTCCTGTCTCTTTTCTCTCTTCTTTGAAACTTTATACAATCCAGTTATGAGCACAACAAGCAGTGGATTTTCCCCCAAAAATTGTTTTCACTTTTAGAGTTTAATTCGAACAGAAATAACAACATTCATCATTATACCACTGACAAAACAAATTCAAAATGGGCTTAGTCAAAAACTTTCTATTTGAACCAAAACAAATAGATTTTGGAATCGCTAGGAATCACCTTAGATAAAAAAACAGCCTTTGATCGCTCAGAGGACCGATGGACATGGGGTGACTCTGTGGAGATGTGAGGAAGAGAAAATCAAAAGGAAAATGCCCTAACCATGGACTACAAGGCAAGGACTTTCCAGTAGAGGTCCTCTGAGCATGACAATTAAAGCCCCAGCACCATCATACCCTGAAATAGTTGTCCATTGACCCTACATCAGTAGATCCTACTTTGTCCTAAGTTGTATTAGTTGTTACTTAGCTCTGTTGCCTGAAAGTAGAGTGTGGTTACTTATGAAAACAACCAGTCTCAAAATGTTGCACATAAACAGTCTTCCTTAGTATTGACTTTTCACAAGATTTCTCCCTTTTTGGCTTTCTTTCTCCTTTTTTGTTAAAAAAAATGTATACCAGGCAAGTCCAGGGCTCTGTCTCAGAGCTTTTGTGCTCAAAGCTAGTTCTGTACTACTTGAGCCACAGCTCCACTTTTGGCTTTTTGGTAATTTATTAAAGAGTCTCACAGACTTTACTGACTAGGCTGGCTCAAAATGGTTATTCTCCTGAGTAGCTAGGATGATAGGCATGAGCTATCAGTGTCTGTCTTCCTTCTCTTTTTAATTGATTTACTTTCTAGTTCACCTCGTCTGTATATCGTATGTAAATTTTCAGATGTTAATTTTGCTTTCTTTGGGTTGTTGTTTAATTAAATACTGTCTTCTTACTTGCATTGTTTCTGATGAGATATCTGTTGTTACATTCATTCTTTCATAGAACCATGTCTTTGAATTTGTTTGGGATATTTTCTTTAACAGGTTTTAAGCGATTTGATTGTGATGGACATGTGTGTAGTTTTCTTCATAATGTTTTTGCTTTGGGCTTGTTGAGCTTTTGGGGGTCCATAGTTTTCATTCAACTTGAAAAACCTTTTTCATTATTTAAATGAAGTTTTTCTGTCCTACCTTCTTTGGAGATTTCCATTAAAGACACATTAAACTACTTTAACTTTTCCACAGTGAATTCCCTTTGCATTATGCCTAGCTCCTTTTTCTTTTTGCTTTATTTTCCATAATTCCTGTTGCTACAGTCTCAAGTTCACTGATCTTTTCCTGTAAAATGTCTAGATTGTCATAAATGGCATTGAGTTATTTTCAGTGTTCTATCTCTCCACCTTTTATAATAATTTAAAATAATTTTGACAAAATAACTTTTAATGTTTTTGTCTCTTAATTCCATCATCGCTATTTGCTAAGTTTAGTTTGGTTGGTTATTTTTCTCATTATGCATCATGCTTATTGAGGGATGAATATATTTTATTTCTGTAGATATGCTTCTTCTTTGTACTGAGACTCAGTAACTAGGAAATAGTTTGATTATTGAATCTTGCTATTGAGACTGTTTAAGTCACCTAGTACCAAGCAACCCCATGGCTGGGAAGTAAAGAAGTCCTTGGTGTACCAGACAAATGCTTAATCTGGGGTTTACTAATCTTGCTTCTGAATCAAAGCCTTTTTGTCTCCCTACTCAATACTCTAAAGACACGAGGTTGTTCATTTGAACAACGAGAGCCATTGTTTCTGACTCTGTGTGAGCTCACTATTCGTCCAGTGTTCTTTCCCCAGCCTTGAATAATTCCTCACAGGTAGGCCTTGATCTGTACTTCAGTAAGTACTTGAACTCTGTGCAGGCCTTTGGAATTTTTTTGCTGCACTCTTTTCTCTACTATGCCATCCTATTAACTCTATTTCCTGGCATTCTCTCTGTTCTATCTCCTGGACCTGACAGAATGCCCAGCTCACCGAATGTTCCCTTTCCCTGTCCTACAGCATATAAAGCAAATAGTCTAATATAGCTAAGAGGAAGCGCAACAGGGTAATCGTGCTCCTTTACAATAAATAAGCAACAGGGCATACTCCTCATGCCTTTATTCAGTATTTCTGACCAAATGTTTAAAAACTTGCTTCACCTATTTTTCTAATTCCTTCTTGTTTCAGATTGGAGAATAAAGGGCAAATCCAGCCAGTGTTGCTTTATCATGTCTAGAAGCAGAATTCTGTTATCTTCAAATTTGACCTTTATCTGTACTACACCTACCCACTCAGCATTCAATCTTGAACATCTAAAAAATTCCAAATGTATCATGTACAGAACTGAATTTTTTATTCCTTGAAAAAGCTGCTTTTAAATTTTATCTTCTGAGTCTTTCCATTTCCTAACAAATGAGGCAGTGTCTTTCTTTCTGATGGAGGCATAGAATTCCATTGTGTATATATACCACATTTTTTTGATCCATTCATCTGCTGAGGGGCGTCTGGGTTGATTCCATATCTTAGCTATGATTAAAAAAAATGCTGCAGTAAACATAGTTGTGCTGGTAGCTTTAGTATGGTCTTGTTTGTGATCATTTGAGTAAATGCCCAAAAGTGGGATTGCTGGGTCATAGGGGAGCTCTATGTAGTCTTTTGAGGAACCTCCATACTACTTTCCAAAGTGGTTGAACAAGTTTACACTCCCACCAACAATGTAGTAAGGTTCTCTTCTGTCCACATCCCCTCCAGCATCTGTTGTTATTAGAGTTCTTGATTATTTGCATTCTTACTGGGGTGGAAAGACTTGGAAAAAATTATATTAAGTGAAGTAAGCCAGGCCCAAAGAAACATAGATCCCATGGTTTCTCTTATTTGCAATAACTTGTATATGTCTGACAAGCAGAAATGGTCAGATAAGTTGATGTTAGGCAAAATGAACCCCAACATAAGGACTCAAATGTTTTTTCTTTCTTGCTATTGTTTCTATCATATTTATAAGATATTTCTTTGTTGCTTTGTATGTCCCTTCCCCACGGTATAACCCCTGTTCTCACTGTATTTGATATTGGTGTAATTTGTGGAGGGGAAGGGAAAAAGCAAATTGTTTAAATAGGGATACAGGTGGACCCATTGCAACAATGAGTGTACAAGACGTTATGTCGAAAAGCGAACTTTACATCTTTGGCATGGCGGGGGGGGGAGAGGAGGGAGAGTGGGGGAGGGGGAGATGGGCAGGGGAAACAAAGGAGGAGGCAACAATGCTTGATAAGAAATGTACTCATTACCTTGCTCATGTAATTGTAACCCCTCTGTACAGTATTTTCACAATAAAACCTTATCTTCTGTGCTCTAGTCATTTGAAATGAAAGCTTAGAATCATTCTCTTATTCCTCCAACACACACCTGATCCATTGCCAGATCCCACAAATGTCATCCTGCAACCAACCTCTTTCTTTTCCCTAACTAATGCTACTAGGTTCCATCAGATTAATGTGTTATTACTTCAGATTACTGTATTATTACATCAGATTACTCTGTTATTACTCTGTTATTAGATTACTGTAATAGCCCAGAGTCAGTCAGGGATTGGGCAGAGATGAGAGATGGCATACATGCAAATGATAAATGAGTAGAGAATGTTTTTTAAAAAAAGACTTTTTAAAAAAGCAAAGCCAAAGTTAGAGAAATAAACATTCTGTAACCCAGAGATAGAAATCATGGGAAATGATTCCTATCCCATAAACCTGAAGGCACAAAGTAGGGGCCATCCATAGCCTTTGGTAGGAAGAAGGAACAAGTGACTCACCACAACCTGATTGGTGGAGAGCTGGGGGGTTAAATCCCCCTCCCCTATCCGTTTTGTGCTGGTAGATCCACAGGCTGATTCACCTGGAAGTCAGAGGCCAAGGGAACTTGTGAATCCCGAAGAGGTGGACTGCAGAGATCCCAGGGGAGAAGCAGGTAGAGTAGGATTGGAAGAGCAAAGAGAAGACATGGCACAAAGCCCCATGTGGCCCCCTAGTTCTATGCAAGCCCTTGGATGAACTCTTCACTGTTGTGAGAGTGGCCCTTTGGGGAGTAAGATATATATATATATATATATATATATATATATATATATATATATATATATATATACATACATAGATAGATATAGATATAGATATATATATGTCATCCTAGGGTTTTAAAAATGCTGAAATGGCTTTTGCTGACAGAATAAAATCGTTACAACGATCTAAAGTTTCTCCATGAGCTCATCCCTTGGCGCGTTTTTCCAGTGCAATCTCTAATTACTCTTCCCATCTCTTATTCTGCTGCTGCTACAATGGCCTTCTTCCTGCTACTCAGTCTTGCTGAATTCTCCCTGCTCTCTGATTGCTTTTCTCTGTATCTCACATTCCCTGGGTTTATTTGAGTTTTTGGAAGTTTGTCTTAGATAGAACCCCAAGGGAAAGCCCCTAGGGAAAAAAGTAGTCTTTATTCCTACTTATTTCGCCGCTTTTATTTCATATGTCTTTACAACAGCTACAAACACCTGTTATCGTCCATCCTCTGTTAGACTATCAGCTCTATGAAGGCTCCTGTGTCTCCACGATGGCTTCTGTGTCCCTGGGGCTGGAACAAGGGTGGTCATGTTACACATACCCGATAAACACGAACCGAATATGCAGAGGTACACCAGAGATTCTTCCTCTTTTCCTGTTCTAGGGATTTTCTCAATGTTCCCTTTGTTGCATCTTATTATGTAATGTTATAGTCTCTCCATTTTATTTCCTTTGACATTCACAGACAATGTGTTCAGTTTATGGGCTAATTGTACAAAATACTACAGTCTAAGTGAGTTAAATAACAAAAACTTAGCCAAGTACTGGTGGCTCACACCTATAATCCTAGCTACTCAAGGAGACTGAGATCTGAGGATCACAGTTAGAAGCAAATACAGGCAGGAAAGTATCTCCAAAAAGCTACTCAGAGAAATCTGGAAATGGCATTGTGGCTCAAGTGGTAGAATGCCAGCCTATTTTATTTTATTTTTTGCCGGTGGTGGGGTTTGAACTCTGGGCCTGGGCTTTGTCCCTGAGCTCTTCAGCTCGACGATAATGCTCTACCACTTTGAACAACCGTGCCATTTCCAATTTTCTGGTGGTTAATTGGATAAGAGTCTCATAGACTTTCCTGCCTTGGTTAGCTTTGATCCACAATCTGCAGATCTCAGCCTCTTGAATAGCAAGCATTACAGGCATGAGCCACTGGTGCCCAGCTACCCCTTGAGTTTTGGAGTTTACAAGCTCTCATTGTATTATATTTCCTTTTCAAATTCAAGTCTTTTTAAGTACTTAGGATATGTGAGTGCTTCTGATGTGTTGTTTTGAATCTTCACAACAGTTTTTCAAATTACATTCATTATCCACACTTTATAGATGAGCAACTGCATTACCACAAAATTTAGTTACTTGAGACAATAAGCATCCATATTATATCATACTTAAAACAAGACAAAAGGAAAGGAAAACAAGACAATGGAAAGGAAAACTCGGGATCTATTTTTGGGGCAAGATCAGCAGGCCTTTTTGAGGGATTCATGATAGAATAGATATGAAAACGAAAAAGACAATTATAACCCCCAAACCTGACTTTAGCAGTTAGATTCCCTTTATGAGAGGATGGCAAGAACAAGCATTTCATTTTTGAAGGGTGCTTTGAACCACATGTGAAGCAGCTAAAGGAAGATACAAGGGATGAAAACAGCTTTATATTGAGGAGTACAGAGGAGAGATCTAGTCTAGAGCTCACCCTGGGAAAAGAATACTTTGTTAAATACCAAGACATGGGGATAAATCTCAGTACAATTTAAAGATGAGATCCTCCAGATACAGGCAAAAGATTAAGAAACAGGAGAGAGAATAGGTTAGAAAGTTTCCTTCCAAAATCTGGGTTCAGAGCTAGTTCAGCTTCTTGTCTTAGGCTATTATTATTATTATTACTATTACTACCACTACTACTACTTCATCATCATCATCATCATCTTCATCTTCATCATCATCAATGTTCAGGGCAGGGGATGGTGCAGGAGAAATGCATCTTTCATCTGGTAGAAAAGAACCAGAATGATTCTGGAAGGAAGAGCTGTCCATCCAGCTAAGGGGTTCAGAAAGCCCCAGGACATCGTTGCCCAGAAACACATCGATGGGAATTATTGCTAAGCCAGGCTAGATCCAGAGTGTCATGGCCTGGGAGGACATTACAAAGAGAGGAAAGAAAGACCACCTTTCTTGTCAACCTCATGCTGTTCAACTTTGATCTTTTCCTTTGGATAGTCACAGTCTCTACCATTAATACCATCCCTGGTTAAAAATATGTACATAACCTAATTGGGAAGAATTCAGAGCAGCAGTTATCCTTTATGTGAGTGGATGGAATGAGCAGGGCTTTGTGACCAAGGTCTCGCCCTGCCGGCCTTTACTGGAGCATTTATATTGTTTTATAAGATAATTCATTGTCCTGGCTGTGGATATCTCTAATTTGCTCTCAAAGCCTGAGGTGTGTATGGGTATGATGCCTGAATGTTCTTCATTAACATCATACTAGATCAAAATGAAGACTGCTAATAATGCATTTATGGCTTGCATTATATCTGTGTGTCTGTCTGTCTGTCTGTCTCTGTCTGTCTCTCTCTCTAATACACACACACACACACACACACACACACACATCAGATGTAAATGTAACTATTTCACCTAGTAGGTCTTGTATTTAAGAAAGTTGTAGAGAGCAGAGGGCCGGTGGCTCATGCCTGTAATCCTAGCTACTCACAACGCTGAGATCTGAGGATCGCAGTTCGAAGCCAGCCCAAGCAGAAAAGTCCCTAAGAGACACCAGCAAGTGGTGCTGTGGCTCAGGAGGTAGAGCACTAACCTTGAGCACGAAAGAGGCTCAAGGACAGCACCCAGGCCCTGAATTCAAGCCCCACAACCAACAGGAAAAAAAAGGTTGTAGAGAATATGAATTCTATGTATGTCACAGGAGTAACATTGCCTGAAACTACAAATACAAGTACAATTGCCTACTCTTTTCTATTTGTTTAAAATGAGTAGGAGGTGGGTGTTAATTGAGCCAGGTTGGTGCTGATTTTATCTTTAAGTGCACTATATATGCATTTTTTCTTTTGCAACAAAAAGTTTTTCTTTCTTTTTATTGAAATTCATTTTCAATTAAACTTGTGTACTAACTGACTGTGAAGGGTTTTATAAGCTCAGTCAGTAAGATGTTCAGTATGCTCATTTCCTGTAGAATCTAAAGATGTGCAATGCTCCATCCCAGCCAGCATTTCTCAACAACTGTCCCTGTTACCAGCCTAGAATTGATCATGTCACACGAGGCTCTTCAAGCTGGGCTTTTCTCTTTGCCATCTTGTGATGTACTCCATCCTTTATCCTAAGAAAAGTCCCCATTACATCATTCCACCATCTTTTGCCATTCCACATCTCTTTGGCTCCTGCTAGGGTGCTGACTAGACTCAGTCTGGAAAAGGTCCTGCTTTGAGCCTGGAACTCACTGCAAGTCTCTCAAGTCAGCTTTGAAGTGACCGTGGGTGTCTGCTTCCCTGTTAAAGCTATCCCCAAATCAAGACTGCTCACACATTTTCCTGTCTTGCTAATTCTTGTCTTCAGTGTTGGGCATGTATCATTTACGGAGAGGCTTTGGGGGTTATAGAGCTTTTCTCTAAGTAAGTCAAGATTTAAGGCATCTTCATGGTTGCAGATGTTAACAAATCTCCATCTGGTCATCTACTTTGATCTACTTCTTCTGTCTGGATGGAAGCTCTGTTCTCATCAGATACTCTGAACAGTCTTTCCGATTCATCCACTGCTTTCCCCATGGAGTAGTTTTTTATATATAGTCTTTTTGTGGGACCAAAGCTGTCTATGTTTCACTACAATATTTGCTCGGCAAACTTTTTTTTTAAAGATTACCTGCTGGATCTCCTTGAAGTGGTTCACTGATGACATTGTCCGACCCCCATGCTGTCCTGCATGAAGTTGCAGTGCAAAGTCAGGGCCTGTGTGCTTTTCTACTTGTGAGGAACCTTTAACGGACACCCCGTAAATGGCTGGTGTGGTGTTGGCATGCCACCGTCTAACTTTGCTGCCTCCTGACTCTTTTCCAATTTTCTGCCTGTCACTTTGCTCATATGGGCTCATGCATCTATATAAGTTCTCAAATGCTGTGGGTGATCATTGTAGTCAACGTTTTACTTTGTTGTTTTTTTAATTTAGGTAAATTTTTCCTACAGAGAAATATCACACACACACATATATACATATATACAAATTCATCCCCATCAAGATATAAAATAAATTCATTAGCGCCAGATAATTCCAAGTGTTGTCCACAAATAAATTTTTACCCATGGTTGGCCATGACTATTTTGACTTTTATGTCCACTCCCTTGAAGCTTATATAAATTTAATCAAATGCTATATATATTTATATCTATCTTTTTTTACTCATGACTTTTGGAATTTATTGATAGTATTGATTATATCAGTAGTTTTTCTCTTATATTAATATTGAACATCTTTAACTACTATTTGAGTATCCTCTCCTTTCAAATATTAGTGCTTGTATTTTCTCTTTCACTGACTCATTATCTTGTGTTTATTGTTTTTGTTCTTACTTCTAAATTTCTTTCTTCTAAATTTGGAGATTTAGATAATTATACATTATTTTTTCTGCTATAGACATTTAAAAATGTATTTTTAAGCAATGATAGAGCTGTAGTTCACAAATGTTCATGCTGTACTTTTATTTTATTTCACTGAAGCATTATTTTCTATTATACTTTCTTTAAAATCCTCACCAATTCAGAGGAGTTGGTGGTTTTTTGCAAATATTAGAATTACTAATATGCAATTTAACTCCACTTTTGTCAGAGAGCACATTATTATTTTAATACTTCTGATTTATGGAGACACATTTTATGGCCCAGAATGTGGCCTATCTGTGATTTTTCATGTACCTTTAAAATGAATATATTTTCTTTTGTTGTTGCATGACATGTTAAATGAGTGTTACTAAAGTCAAGGTTGGGCACATAGTGTTCAAATCTATAACCTTAGCATGTTTTTTATCTACTAGCTTATTAATTACTGAGGGAGAGTTGTTAAAAATCTGACAATGGTTATTAAATTGAGAAGACAAGTCTGGTACCAGTGGCGCCACCAATTGGAACACTAGAGAGAAAGAAGGAAGCTGCTGTACTTATTTTAATGATTTTGGAATCTTTCAGAATATCACAATAATTTTCCTCTAAACTCTGTGCTACCTAAATTATAGGCCTAGACTTATGTGGCTATTAAAAGGAATTTGAAAATAATCAGTACGTAAAGCATTCTCTAGTGACTGAACACATTGTCCATCTCACAGGTTTGTCTAGTAGAAAGTAATTCTGTTCCCAACCACAATATCACTGTATATACTGTCCACACTTAAGAAGTGTGAAGTTGTGCTGCATTTCCCTGGGATGGTTATACATACACATACATAGGAATTAGTCTCTATGAGAACCTTGACTCTTCACTTTCATGTATTCACAAATCCAACCATTTATTTGTACTGTATATCTGTGTACAATAGATATATGCAATATGATTCAGACCATAATGTAATGGTCCATCATTTTTGTGTTGCCAAATGACTCCAACTTTAACTGTGGAGAAACAAAATGAGATGAGCTTTTTTTTGTAAGATCTTCTATATTCTTCAAAAATTATCAAGTATTTTGAGACTTTATGATCCAGAAGACGATCCTACTGAAAAGAGAAAAACACAGGACTATGAGGTAAAACATCAGTGTTTCCCATAGCTATGAGCAAGAGCAACTCCTTTTCTAGGACTGACTGTACATTTTGCAGGCCTAACTTGAACCTTCTCCGTGTATACCCTTCCTTGGTAAATAGACTTCAGAGCCAAGCAGATATGCCTACTCAGAAACAGTCAGCACTGAGCCATGCTCTGGGTGACTAGGGTCTTAACATCCCAAGAGGTCAGCCATCTTGTCCTTGGCCTCTTCTGGATAAGTCAGCTCCAGGGCCTATTCATCTTCTGAGAGGCCTTTTCCTCCAAGCCTAGGTGGTGGTCAGGAATGTAAGGAGAGCCAAGATGGGGTTTGGGACAGCTGTAACTTCTGTCCTTGTCACCCACTGGCCTATAAACCAAAACTGATATGAACCTTTAGTTTGTGTATTTTATATGTGTTAAAAGGGAGTAGCTGACTCAGTTTTGGTATTATTCCTGTCACTAACTATGCAACTTTGAATTTGTTACCTCAGATTCTGGGTCCAAATGTTTTCCTCGGGATTTCAGGTTTGACTTAGGTGACTGATTGTCTGGCTTAGTTCTATTATAGGGAGACATTATTGTTGTTGCTGCTGTTGGTTGTTATTATTATTCCAGTTGGAGACATTTTGAGAGAGGAAGAAAATATCACAATGGTTAAGGCTGATGGAAGTTATCTTGTATTACATTAAATTCCTCCACCCCTGAGCAGTTCTCTTTGTCCAGTCATAGTAACCTGGTGGCTCAGCTTTATGTTAATATGTTAAAAAACATGATTCAAGGTCAAAAATCAATTAAGTGGTGATTAAAGTTATTTGTTTTTAAGATGTCAGGTAGTATCTGACATCATGAATCTGTTGGATGACAGTGGATACAGATTAATCAACAACTTGCTTTCTTTAATCATTGTTCAAGTCATCAAGATAAGAACGATAAGGAAATAATTGTGAGCTGCTGTTCCCTTGGAGTAATCCACTCAGAACCCTTAGGATACAAAGCCTTTCCAACTGTAGATTAGAGCCACGGTTGCTATGTCAGAAACTCAGGTTATTTTGCTCAGTTCTTATCCAGAACATAAAGGGAAGCTCTTGGTAAACTCCATTCATTCTTCTTTGGCCTTTATTATATATTCATCATCTATGGGGTGAAGGGGAAAATGTTACCTCCTGTTTCACAGGCATAGGGGAAAACAGCCATGTTCCTTGACCATGTACTAGGTGGGAAGCTCCAGAATTTGTTCCTGGCTTCCTCCTGAACACATTACAAAGCCTAAAAGAAAAAGAATGGTGGGACGATAATGACAAGGAGATTTCAAGAGAGACTTCTCATTCATAACAACCGGAACTCCTACATCAGAAGCCTGGCTTCTCAGATAATCAGCCGCACTTCAGTTTTTCTCTGCTGTTTATTTAATCTTTCAAGTGAGTTTTAACAACCATTTCTCTGAAGGTGTGTGATGTTTAAGAGTGAAAAATAGCAACCTTTCCCTTTAGAATACCATTGTCATAAAAACATTAAATGAGGTCGGATGGAAAAGTAGCCCCCTCCTTACCATTTTTGATCTACAAAACAGTTGGGCAGCAATAAGGAACTCACTGAACAACAGTTAGACTGATATCATCCATTTGATTGATAAATAGGTTGGTGATTAGAATGTCTCCAGAAAATCTTTGCAATGTCTGTAGAATATTTTTAGTTCTGATTTAAAAAAATAGGAAGAAATCACAATGCTACATGTTACTTAAGAATTATCATTAAAATATGACTTCAGCATAACTTTAGAGGCAAAGATTTAGAAATGCCCACATCCCCTCCATATAAAACTAATGAGACTGTTGTTTGCCTCATTGTTTGGCCAAAGAGGAAATACAGAGAGGGAGGTAGAGCTGAACCAAATAGAGTGCTCATTTGAAGGTAGATTGAGGGACTGTCTCAAGCTTAATTAAAAATAAATGTGGAAAATTGTTTTAAAAGATTGTACACAGTGATTATCTCAAATTGCCGTGGGAAATACATAAATGCCTCATTAAAAAGCACATTTAGACATTTTTATATATAAACTCCATCATTTATATTCTAGCTTGGAAAAACCTCATCACTTCTAAAAAAATAACAAACCAAAATATGGTATTATCATTTTTATGTGCCCTAGATATTATAGATATGTGTTAAGATGATTTTTGGTGTAAGTTGACATTACAAAAAACATTTTCAAGGTAAATTACAAAGCTTTTGCAAAAATAATTTACTACTGGACACTTAAAGGATTACTGAGTTATGCACAGAAAGAAAGCAGTATTAATATTGAGTCAAATCGATGACTTCCAAAAATTAGTTTGGGCAACTTTTATGGTGCTAACTGCAATTTCTTGGCAAGAGGGAGAGGTTTTTTTGTTATTTTGTTTTTTTTGGGGGGGGCCAGTTTTGGGGCCTGAACTCTGGGCCTGGGCGCTGTCCCTCAGCTCTTCAGCTCAAGGCTAACGCTCTTGAGCCACTTGAGCCACAACACCACTTCCAGCTTTTTTCTTTTTGCTTATGTTACAACAAAATCAGTATTGGAGCTGGGAAGGTGGCTCAGTGGTAAAGCGCTTGCCTTGCATGCTCGAGGCCCTGGGTTCGATTCCTCAGCACCACATAAGCAAAAAGAAAAAAGCTGGAAGTGGCTCAAGTGGTAGAGTGCTAGCCTCGAGCTGAAGAGCTGAGGGACAGCGCCCAGGCCCAGAGTTCAGGCCCCACGACCAGACCCCCCCAAAAAAATCAGTATTAATATTAACATGGCTTTTATTGCTTTGTATTTTTTTCTTCTGAACCAGATTGTATATAACATATTTCTTGCCTGAAATCCCCCATATTATCAGTATATTTGACAGATATACTATACATAATATACAGACACAAGAACTGTGGTTTCAAATCTATGTTAAAATTTAACTTCGTTGTCACACCTCTTCAAAGGAGAACCTTTAAGAAGTAAATAGACTGACGCATCATTTTAATGTCTCTATAAAAATATTTTACTTCTATTTTTTTCTATTTTCTATTTTTTAATTTAAATTTTAATTTTATCATCAAGGTGATGTACATAGAAGTTACAGTTACTTAAGTATGGTAGTAAGTACATTTTTTGTCTATTTTCTGTTTTTGCTGTGTGTAATACTGGGATTGAACTCAGGGCCCTGCATTTGGCCTCCAGACTTTCTTGCTCATCACCTTTGCTGCCATTTAAAGAACCTCATTCCTTGCCCCTGAGCAGGTACCACCACTATCTTGAAATTGAGCCACCATCTTGAAAACGGAGTAGGCCCTTACCAGACACCACACCTCTAATTTCCCTTAGTCTTGTACTTCTCAGCTTCCAGAAGTGTAAGAAATGAATTTCTAATCTTGGTAAATTACTCATTGTCTCATATTTTATTACAAAGGTACAAAATAACCAATACTGTAAATTGAGATATGTGATTCACTATAAGAGATTTCACTCTTAGTTGGAACTGTAGGTACTCAGAATGAGCACAGGGCAGATCATATGTCCGAAGAGTCTGAGTGGAGGATTAAGTGAATGACACTCCTGAATCACACAGTTCACAAGGCTGATAAATCAAATAATGTATTTCCTTAATGTTCCAAAATTTGTAGCACTGTTCTCTACAATTCCCCTAACCAATTTGCATAAAGAGAAGGTAAGAGTTGGTTAGAAATAGTTAGTTCCCCATGGCAGAGATCTGGTGATCAGAAAGAAAGAACTTCTGTGGTAACCTTCTGAAGAGTTGAGAACAGTAAAGCAGATATTTGGGCAAGTTTGGGGGGTTAACGAAATGATTCTCCAGAGCTTGTGTGATGTAATGAATCCTGGAGAAAGCTCACAGTATCTTCACAAACACAAAGGCAAATGTGAACATACAGCAGAAGATGTATCATTTTTATCTTGGAGAAGGGTGACTTAGAAAGGTCTAATGAAACCTTGACTAGCATCCAACACATTCTCTGGCCAACGAATACAGAGATGGAAAGCAGTGTGTGGAGAAAGACCTTTTTTTTTTTAACCCAATGGATGTTGCACATGTTCATTTCTTAGTCCTCATCACAACCAAGAGCTCCCCAGGGAATATAAAACGGAAACTGGAGAATCTCCAGAATTAGTGATCAAAGGATAGAGGAGTTCTAAGAGGGAAGAAAAGGGAAGAAGAGGATGGAGCAGATGGAAGGGAAAGAATGATTTAGACCTGCAGCACATCTCCTTGGGCGCTTGGGAAAGTTGTGGGAAATCTCTAAAAATAATTTGTACATCATCGTAGATAGCATTGGACATTGCCTAAGGGAGAGAGAGGAAGGATAAACAAGGTCTGTGTAATGTTTCTTCTAGAAGTTGTTACCTAAAAAGCAACTGCTTACCATCTAGGGAATGGTTCTTTGTTGATAATCTAGAGTTTGGAATTTGAAAAATAATAATTCTCCCTCTAGCCTGCCATAGGCATTAATTCAGATGACCCTACCTTATTCTACATTAAGGCATCTAATGACTTTGTGATGACAACATAGTAGGTGAGAATAGTTCCATGACTGAAGTATTGCAAAAAATGTAAAAACAACAACAACAATTCTCAATACTTCTGCATTCCATTAACCCCTTTTACCTCTCATCTCTTTTCTTCCTTCCAGTGTGAAAACTCTCCCAAACTCTTGGTTTCATAAAGAAGTCAAAGCTCGTTAGTAGTGCACCGCTGCCTCATGCTACCTTTCCAGTGTCAACTCTTTCCACTCTCCCATTCATGGTTCCCATTCCAGCTGTTCTCACTGCCGAATTCTGGATCTAGCACTGTTCCATGTGACAAACCCTCTTTCCTTCTTCCCAAAGCCAAGACCAATGCAGACTCTCTTCCAGTGTGGTACTCACCCAATACCCTCAGACAGAGTTCTTTACTTTTAATGTGGTTAAGATACTATTGCATTTATACAAGCATATATCTTTACATAAATACATACATACATTTATACACACATTTATAAGCTTATATATATTTATAAGCATATATATGCATTTATATAAGCATAAGTATCTATGCACAAATGTATGTACTCACAGAACATAACTTTTCTGTTTGTTCTGTCCCAAGCTCATAGTTCCTGACACCAAGGCAATGTTTCATAAAAGTTTGCCAAAGTTATTAATGAGGAATTGGGATATCCCTTGTGGAAATGATCTTGGGTTTGCAATATTAGCAGAAATAAACATTTCCTTTCAGATTTTGAGAGGCTCAGAGGAATGTTAGAGATCATTCTTGATATATGACTATAAATCCTAAGTTCAGAGAAAAAGATTTCATTCTGTTCTGTTGTCCTCATCTCCATTTCCCTGGTATTTGTCTTTGTGTCTTTCTCAGTCATCCTTGTGGCTAAAAGTCCTGTGTTTTGACTATAACCATATTGTGTTTGATGGGTAATAGGCAAACATTTCCAACTGTGCTTTTCGGAGAGGGAGAAGTAAGCCTGGGCCTGGAGAACTAGATAAAATAAGGGAGAATGGGAGAAGATAGAATTAAGCCAGATACAAAGAAAATTGCCATTGTGAGCATTTTATATTAACCTTTGTAAATGATGGATCATCCATTCTGAGCACAAATGTATCAATCAGGGGAAATTATAGAGGCATGGGATATGAGAGCAGCTGTGTGGTTTGCCTAATGATTCTGGATCCCAACATTTCTCTGCTTAGTAGTACAGAAGACGAGGACTAGGAATTATGTGAGTTGTGAGAAGAATACAAATGGCTTATGTGCCAAAGAAAAAGAAAGAACTTAGAGATTAAGGCTTCAAAGACTTGCTGGAAGAATGGTTTCTTCTGGATTATTGTAAGAGGGTTTTCTCTCTCTCTCTCTCTCTCTCTCTCTGTGTCTCTCTGTATGTGTGTCTCTCTCTTTCAACAATGTCATCACATTTTAATATGAGGTGTTCATAATTTGGTCTTTCTAACCTTATTGTTAAAAGAAACAAAGGTATTCTTTGTGCTTAAGAGAATTAGAGGACTTACACTTGTATATATATATATATATATATATATATATATATGTATAGAAACAGTCATGCCTATATTTATGGAATATCCATATAAATATTTAAGGAGTGGTTTATCAGTGCAACTGACCACCAAGCAAAGATGAGAATGCATGTGATTAAATGTTTAGAAAACTTTCTGTGCATGCTCAAATAGGGTTATTTCATCTAGTACACACAATGCTTGGTATATATCTGGTCTAAGGTAGAACTTAATCTGTGGCATTTAGACGAAAGATTAAGCATGTTTAAAAAATCCTTTAAAGTTTGAATGGTGCCTTTTGATCTCTCCAAGTTTTGCCTTATAATCTTGTCTCTTTAAATAGTCCTCGGTATGCTTGATATTAGTAATATATGTAATTATTATATGTGTGTGTGTGTGTGTGTGTGTGTTTAAGTTAGGCCAGGCATAGTAGTTCTCATGTATAATCTCATACCTACAGGGCTTCAGCAGGAGCACTGTGAGTTCAAGGCAAGCTTAGGCTATAAAATAAATAAATACAAAAATGAAGCAGAATGTTAAAAAGCTGCAAATGTTAGTTTACTTCCGTGAATTCCACAGAGTTTGTGGAGTGCAGCATGGTCACACCAATTAGGTTTTTGCTTAATATTCAAATGTGATAGTAAGAAAGATCTTAAGCCAAGATGGTTTCTCTCCTTTAATTAACTATTGGTGATATACCTACAGCATTAGGTTGCATCCTCTTTTAAATGAGCAACATTTCACCCTGTTTAAAAACAATTTTAAAGCATCTTTTAGGTGCCAATACCTATTGTTTTAGGGGAAAAACATCAGCCAATTAAAGAACAAAGATCAGTGACTTAGAGAGTTTACATTCTAGCTAGGAGATGAAGATTTCTAAAGGGACATAGCTTTACAATATCTAGATTATGAAAAATGTTCTTTAAAAACATCTCACAGTGTTTCCCTCTTTTCAGTAATGAATTTATCTATCTTCCTTTTGGCAAAAGTAGAAAATTTTAACGGTCATGTGACATGTACACTTAACATTAGGTGAAGATTCTTTAAACAACTGAAGTATCAACTTCTTTCATTAAAGGGTGAAATGGTTTGCTAAACTTTTACTTCTTTAGACTTCTGTCGGTCATCAATGTAGGAAAACAACATGTGGCCCATCTCTTCATAGTTTTATATCAATAGAATAGTCTTTCCAGGGATTTACTCTTATTGATTACTGCCTTTTATGGACACATGCAAATTCCACAAACTACTATTGTGGTTAAAACTGTATGAACTCGCTTAAAGATCAGCAAATGAAGATATCCCAAGATAGGCAGAGTACATGTCTGTCATGACAACTACACAGCGGGCTGAAGACCACACTCCCAAGCCGGCCTGGGTAAAAAGAAAGGGGGAAAAAAGAAGAAAATTGCGAATTCTCATCTCAACCAAAAAGGCTTGAGTGCGGTAGTATGTGCCTGTCACCCCAGCTATGCGGATTGTAAAGCCATCAGACTCAATCTGAGCAATAACTGCAGCAAAAACAGCTGAGGGCCTGGCTCAAGCTGTGGAGTGCCCATTGAGCAAGCATAGAACTCTGAATTCACACACCAGTACTGCCCCCCAAAAAAAAAGTACTGCTTCTTTTTTTTTCTTCAGTAACATGCATAAGATGAATTGGAGGTAAAAGAACATTTGGCAAAGTTAAAAAACAAAAGCTATAGGCCTTTGTCTCTGGGCTGTATGATTTTGTGCTTGGTGATATAGGTTTCTACTGCATATTTCCTTTAAAAAAAAACTTGTTTCCTAACATAGAGCTTCTGCAGGCATTTATGAAGGGATCTGAAACCAACCAACAGCTACTGCACAAGGGAAACTAAAACAAAATGTTGTTCCCTGGCAATTTTTTAAACAAACATAGAAGTTCAAGCCCTGTACTGTAAAGCTCTTTGGCAGCAACATAAACACTGGTTTATTTCTAACCATCTACAATCTCTGAATCATACCCAGAATCCTTTTCTGTTATTCTTCTTGTATCCTCCAGGGATCAGGAGGTATGGGTAAGGGTTGCTAGCCTAGAACTAGATGTAGTTCTATGGTAGCCCTAGCAAGCAAGGCCTTCCCCACCTCTCACCTGGTTGAAAGAGCATACAGCATACATAATAACAACCTTCTTTGCTTAGTCTACAGAGTGGCTTTTTTTTACTTGGAGGAAGAAGTGTCATTTCTTCTCATCATCTTTTTCCCTCAGAAGAGGAAGGAGCACATCTGGGAAGGATGTGGTTGACATACTTGTCATCCATGCAAACGAAGAAAGGAATTTCTTTTCAAGTCATAATTTGATTTATGCAAGGTCTTCTGGGATATTTTCCATGTCATGTGATCATCACGCCCAGAGACCCTCTGGGGAACAATCCACCCTCTGCTGTATAAACCACATCACAAAAAGATGTGGACGGAGCTTCTCTTAGAATCCTGGGGAAGAGGTTTCCACTAATTCCCATGGTCTTTCTTAGTCAGGATATTTGCCTGGTTATGCTCGTTCTTGCCATGATTCAATGCTTCTTTTAAAAAAGATTCAGAAAGGAAGGGGGAGTGAGGGAAAGGGAGAGGAAGAATAAGACAGAGAGATCACACAGAGTCTAATAGAGAGGAAGGAGAGACACAGGGAAAACAGTCAGCCATTGACACTGTTATTGGCTTATTATTATTATTATTTTGGTCAGTCATGGGTCTTGAACTCTGGGCCTAGGCACTGTCCCTCAGCTCTTCAGCTGAAGACTAGCACTCTACCCCTTGAGCCACAACACCACTTCTGACTTTTCTGCTTATGTGGTGCTGAAGAATCGAACCCAGGGCCTCATGCATGCGAGGCAAGCACTCTACTACTGAGCCACCTTCCCAGCCCCATTGGGTTACTTTTTAAATACTCTAAGTAGAAGAGTGGATCTGATGCATCCACTTGCTAAGTGGACACTAAAGTCCTAGTGAGATTTGGTACCACTGTACCTGCAAATATTACTCAAATAAGTCCATTTACACAGCTACAACCAGGCCCGATAATTGCACACGAGCAGAGCAAACTTCATAGTTAAACTCAAGGCTGTAGTTATACTAAGGTCTTGAGCCAGACAATCAGTATGAAGGAAGGCCATATCCCAGGAATACAGACCAAGACAAGAATGGGTAGAGTGTGTGGAGGAAGGTCAACTTAACCAGAAAGATCTGTAAGCAAACTTCCCTGAGGCAAGGGTTAGTTTTTTTTATGATTTGAATTTTACTGTGGTGCTTCATGTCTATTAAATAAGTAATGAGAATTAATCTTTATATACAGCACAGTGATGATTTGCACCTTAATTGATGGATGTTTACAGGGCTCTATGGATGAAGGCTGAAGTACCTGGTAAATGCAAGACCTTTTTATAAAATGTAATTTTAAATCATTAATATTTCAGACTACCTTCCTCTTGTTAAATATTCTTTTAAGGGAGACTCTGGCCAAGACACTGAATCTTTGTCCAGACCTTAATTTTTCTATAGAGGTTGAAATCAATGACTTTTAAGGTTCCTTTTAACCCTAACATACTAGAATTCTAAGTAATCATACCAATGGAGACTGATGGAATTCCAGATGTGGAAGAGATCCGAGAATGGGTTGTATAGAATCGTTCCTCTGACAACCATGAGGACACTGTTATTTTTTTAAAGATATTATATTAATTAGGTATTGTCAAGAACTATAAAAGCCACCTTCATCTATATTTGCTCATGCATCTCAGGAAAGTTCTGAGAGGTATTTGTAGTTATCATCCTCCTAGAAAGAACCAAGGCTCAGAAATGAAACGGAGCTGCTTGAGGTTGTCATCCTCCTGCGAGTGTAATCAGTATCTGAGAGAATCCACTTTCAAAGAGAAAAAGACTGAGTTTTGCCTCACAGCTCTGGAGGCTTCGATCTGTGTGCCAGGGGTGCTGTCACTGTGAGCCCCTACGGAGGAAGGGCAGTGGGCAGGGAGGCAGCCAAGCCCTCCCTTCCTGGTCAGGACCTGAAAGACCAAAAGGGGAAAGAGTCCAGAGTTCTGCAATCCTTTCAAAGCAAACCCCAGTGACCTAACATCTCCCACTGGGTCTCACCTCTTCAAGGCTCCACAACTTCCCCAAAGCACATATCTGGGGACCAGGCCTTTAATATGGGCCCTTGGGGGATGTAGAAACATCTAAGATTCATATTGTAGCAGCATTGCTTGAAAGCAATGAAACAGAACAGAACAGAAACTCCAAGCCTTCTTTTAGACTCTTTCTCCATGACCAGGGCTGTCTTTGCCACACTCTAAGAGGATTCTGAGGGCTGGAAGTGAATCAAGGTGTAGAGCGCTTGCCTAGCATATGCGAGGCTCTGAGTTCAAACCCTAATACCACCCTTAAAAACAGAAAAGAAAAGAAAAGAAAACTTGAACTTGCTTCACATTGGTGGAGCTCAGAAAATGGTACATCTAAATGAAAGCCTCAGAAGCACTTTGGAAGTTTCTCTGAGACCTTCTCCTGTTCTCTTCCTTCAGTCTCTCATCATCATTCTCAAGAAATGAGCCATGGAACCTAGAATTCTCCTTCCCACAAGCTGGGTCACAGAAACAAGAGCCCTTTTTCCACAATGCCAGCCATAAAATCTCAGATACTCCTCTAACCCTTTCCCTCCCTCTCTCCCTCTCTCTCTCCCTCTCTCTCTCTCTCTCTCACTCTTTCTTTCTTTCTTTTCCTTCTTTCTCTCTCTCTTTCCTTCTTCCTCCCTTCCTTCTCTTCCTTCCCTCCCTCCCT
>NW_012267335.1:485216-526313 GCF_000151885.1 Dipodomys ordii | reverse complement strand
CCTTCCTTCCTTCCTTCCTTCCTTCCTTCCTTCCTTCCTTCCTTCCTGTAATGGGGCTTGAACTCTGGGCCTGGGTGCTGGCCCTCAGCTCTTCAGCTCAAGGCTAGCAGCACTCTACCACTTAAGCCACAGCGCCACTTCCAGTTTTCTGGTGGTTAATTGGAGATAAGAGTTTCACGGACTTTCCTGCCTGAGCTGGCTTTGAACCATGATCCTCAGATCTCAGTCTCCTGAGTAGCTAGGATGACAGGCGTGAGCCACCAGTGCCTGGCTCTTTCCTTCCTTTTCTATTTGCCATAAGGACATTAAGACCCTCATTCCAGAGAAGATCAAGAAATACTACAAGAAAAAGATGAAGGAGAAGGTGAATGTCCAGGGCCTGTCCTGTTTCCCTGCCCCATCTCTTACTCTTAGGTCCTTATTGTCCAATCACATTTCTACACAGCTTTCCACACTTCATCAAATCAAAGTGTAAAGGTGGATAGTTCACCCTTGGTCTTCAGAGTATTCTTTATGTCATTAAATTTGTGGTGCTTTTCTCTTACTCATCTGTTGTTTGTTGTAGGGGTATTGGCCATGACTCTACCAGGGAGCAGGACCAGCCTTCATTTCCCTTGCCTTTCTTGCTCTCCCTTTTCATCTTGGAGATTCAGCTTTCCAATAAGGGAGAGAATACAGCCTCCCCCCACCTTTTTTTTCTCAGCATTTGTGCTCAAATACCTTGGAAGGCAGGTGTGTTTGATGAGGGATTCTAGTTCTAATTCCTTTGGAATTTTCTTCAGGCTTGTGGAATTCTCAATTTTTGCTTCCAGGCAGGAGTCCAGCTCCACACCACCACTGAAGAGTAAGCATTCTCCCTCCCTGTGGGCTGCAGAGCAAGAATCCCTCTGACAGGCGTTTGCCTCCCTTTCTTCCTCCTCTCTTTGTTCCTTTGCCCACTAAGCAAGCAATTAGTGCAATTGAATCCTTAATAAGCCAATTTTGTCCAGCCCACATAGCTATTTGGTTCCTAATAAGTCAATTAATTCAGCTCACATTGAGGAGGACTGTCATGTTTACAATATGGCAGTCAGGATCTACATATTTTTGTAAGAAATAAGAAAGGGAGGGGTGTTTTTAGACTAAAGCCTCATCCTTTCTGTCTGATATAGAGGTGGTTATGACACTGGTACACCTTGTGCTGCTCCAGCTTATAGCTCCCTTACCAGGCCAGGGGCTTGAGAAGGTGAATTCACCTCCTTTACAGAACTGCTTTCACACAAGGCAAGTGGACAGGCTGAGGAACACAGACTTCCTGTTTGTGTCAGGGATAAGAGATTTGACCAATGACAGAACAACCATTTTGGGGACACAGCATCCAGACCTTTTCATCCAATGACATTGAGCTGGTAGGAATTAGAATTACCTCTCCAGTCTCTTAACTATGTACCAAATAGTCCCATAGCTCTACCTGAGAAAAAAGCTCTTGGAGGAGCTATCTATTATTATAGATTAGCTGCATTATTAAATATTAGCTATATTACTATGGATTTAGAGAATGTTATCAATAGCCCTAATGGGGTTGGATTACTCACACATCCATCCACTGGCTAAATAACTAGACAGAATGATACTCCTATCTTTCCCTTCATTGTTCAAATACAGGTGACAACTCAGTCATATTTTGTGACTCAAGGGAAATCATGCCAAGGGTTGGTATATTCTAGAAAGAGTAGCAAAACACCTGGGAAAACACCTGGAAGCCCAGCCCAATGAGGAGCCATTTTCATTTTTCATTTAGAAAAGGGAAGACCAGCTGGAGGCAGGGATGCCTTTAGGCTGAAGGAAAGCCATTGGGTAACTTCCGGTGTCTCAGTCTCTTCATGTGGAAGAGAAGACATCATTTATATGTTGCAACCGTAAGGAAAGAACTCAGGTCAATGAGTGTGAATGAGTGCACTCAGAACGTAGTTAAATAGAAGGATAGCCTTTCCAATAGCTGCAGCTATGCGGACGCAGGAGCCATGGAGGTTCCTGTGGTACACATCAAGGTGGGGGTGGAATGTGCAGTCTACAGTGATGCTGTAGGCTAGAGTTTGGCAGATGGAGGTCAAAAAGTAATTCACTTAAAAGTTTCTGGATATAAAAGAAAGACTCCTATTTTGAAAGATTCCTATCTCCTCAGTGGAGAAAGGATCTAAATTTGATTTCTGTGAATAACAGCTACTAGGGCTTACTAAAGATGAATGAGAGATCATAGGAGAGCACTGTGAGGAGCCCAGGTTCAGAGCACTGAGTCCAGAGCTCCCTTCTTCATCGCTGTCATTGCTACAGGTTTTCCTTTCCTTTAGTAAAAGCCTATCAGCCAGGGCCTATATGTCTTGACAATGCACCAAATGTTAAGTGACTATTACCTGTTCAGAATTATTTTCCCAGAAACTGCTCAGAAGATGTTGCTTCCCACCCCCCTCCCCATTGCCAAATGTCGTAAAGCTTGAGCATTGGATGGGTTTGAATAGGTTTGCCTGAAAGAGATTCACGTGGGTGTATAATGGAATCACTTTTCTTAAAATAACGTTTTCAATTCATTAAAAAAATTAATGTAAGCCTCTATTATCATGTAGAGAAAGCACGTGGAATTTCTTTAAGGTAGAAACATTTTCTGGTGCAAATTTATCATGAAAGGCATATCCCATTCTATGCATCCAGAATAACAATAAAAAGCTTTTTCCTTTTTGAGAATTCTAATGGTTTTGTTTTGTCTTCTTTAGTTTTTAATCACTATCCTTGGCTAAAAGGTGAATTAAATTGCCCCAATGTTCAGCTCTTTGTTCAAGCAACTAAATGAAATCTCTTTGTGAATTCAATTGTTAACATAAGAATCTAATTTTGTATTCTTATATCTAATCTCTTACTGCAGATAACATCACAAATATCAATTCATTGTAATTCCTTAATTTGGTTGGAATATATTTTTTAAAAATATTGCATATACTCAAAAAGAAATTTGTCATCTTGTAAATAGGAGGAAGGATTTCCCTGGCAGTTGTTTTATAAGTCGCTCGGATGTGTTAGTCAACTTTTGGTCACTGTAACAAAATACCTAAGTTGAACAACTTAAAGAAGAAAGGATTGTTTTTTATTCTGCCTAGGAATTCAGACATCTCAATCCCCTGTTACTTTGGTCCCAGAACCATTCCAGGAGGACCTGATGCAGGAGGCTTCTAATATACTGGACAGCAGAAGCAGATGGAGAAGAGGATAGAGTCTTAAGATTCCCTTTAAGGACTGAGCTCCAATGAGCAACTTCCGCTTACTTGGTCCCACCTCTTAAAGGTCCCATGGTCTCCCAGTAACTTCACAGATTGGGGACCAAGCTCTTCACACCCGGGCCTTTAAAGCACATTCCAAACTACAGCAAAGACCTTTTACAATCAAGTAGAATAACAATCATCTCTCTTTTTTTTTCCTCCCCAGATGGAAAATGTTCCACCTCTTTGAAGTAGTGTGCATTATTTATCCTATCCTAAGTTACGATTCAGTAATGAACGGTTCCAAAACATTTATCACTTAAAATAAATTTTTACTGTCTGCCACTTTATCCACTCATTATGGGTTAACACTGCAATGTCTCTGCTCCATCCCTGACTCTTTCAGTGATCCAGGTGAATTGAACATCTCCCATCAGCAGCTTCTCAGTAGAAGGAAAAGAAAAGGCCTTCAGTCACATCACCTGCCACCATACCACTGGTCAAACCAAAGGAGAAGCATGCTGTTGTTCAACAATGGAAAAAGGAAGAAAGAAAGATCCTCACCTGCAGAGCATACAAAAAGCACCAGCTGATGTTTAAATTTTTTTCCTGTAAAAGGACAGGTCAATATATTTTTACTATGAATACTGAAGAATACAATACTTAATTTTTTTCTTAGAGAATACAGCACCACGCAAAGCCCCCACGTGTATTTTTCTTATTAACACTTCATAGTAGATGGATATTAATTTATGTGACTACACATGACCATGAAATATATAAACTGCTATGGAATGACGGCCTGTAGCCATGTGAATACCTGGAGAGTTGTTGGGACCTTCTGTGATTACTACAAGCATCACCAGAGGAAAAAAAACATAATTTGTTGCCTACTATAAAATGTTCTTCTCATTTTCTTAGAAACTTGGCAGATGGAAGTAAATTCTTCTAAGTCCATTTGTTAGATTTTTAAAAAAAATTCCACCAGTTTCCTTTTCTCTTTTTTACCCTAAGACTTTAATAAGTAGGTGAAAAATCAGCAGGTGACTAAACTCATCCTGGACATTCCTGGGGAGAAAGGTTTTTTAGAAGTAGCTAGAATAGCCTCACTCTGGACAGATTGCTGGCCCAATAATTTGTCGTTGAGGACTCTGGTGTACATTCTGTAAGATATGGTTATTGAGGGTAGAAGAAGAAAAGAGGTATGAGAGAGACAGGAAGAGACAGGAGGAAGGGAGAGGGAGACACAGCACACACGTGAACGAGCAACAAGCTAAGATGTATCAGAGCATGGACGATTATAGAGATGTGAGGTTCAGGTGTGAAACTGAATTTCTTCATACACCAGAAAATGACGCCCGCTGACATTAGCCTTCACATAGACAAGTTTCTTGCCACAATCCCTAAAGTGAGTCTGGCCTGTTCTTTCCTCAGACATGTCATAATCTGGAAAACTTTGGGACTATCTCTAAGTAGGCATTGGGTTGACTGAAGCCCTGACGTTTATGTTTGCTACTTCCTATGTTGGGTTCTTATTCTTTGCTTGGATAACTACAACAGATATCTTGGCTCCCCCTGAAATCATTTATCCAAAATGTTCTTTATCTGTCAGGAGCAAGCTATCCATATATTCTTTCCTTTTTCTAACTCCACTGTGCTTTTTCCACTACCTGGCGGTTTATGTATGATAGCCACACAGAAATGCTCTTTCAAAGGAAAGCATAACAAACCAAAGCCTAGAAAAATGACACAGCATGACAAAAGCCAACTAATAATTTCATCTTCTCGTTTTTGAGCTATCATTGCACAACCATCTCAGTCCCTAAGAAACCTATAGGGATGTAGAGAAAGAAATAATGTATCTGGCACAGCCTTGTGTCTTGTTGACCTTCACACTTGGAAATGTGGGGGCCTCCTTGCAGCCCTCCCCTTGCAGAACTGCCCCATGTGTTCTGACTTCCAACTGATGTTAATTCTGGGACCCACCCCATGCCTCATGATCTAACCCATGGCGCGTGCTGAAAGTAGACCAAGTGGTGCTGGCTGGTGAATGTGGAAATACAAGTTTGAGAAAGAGCAAAGTTAAGAATGGCATGATCATGTGAGCGTCTGAGTGGATGCTGTTATCCTTTACTTTGATGAGACACAGTGGAGAAGCTGGAGAGAAGGCCGGAGAATGTCAAGAACATTTCTGACATTTCTGTCTAAAATGTCAAATGGACAGTTGGGCATCTGAGTCTGAAACTAAGCTTGGGGGGAGATCTTTGACAGGAGAGTGGCAGTACTTAAAGGGTTACCATTGGATTAGAATTGCAAAGCCCAGAGGTTGGAACCAAAGAGCTGAGATCCAAAGTCTGACCAGGAAGAATCTACAAAGAAGCCTGAGAAAGAGCATTCTGAGAGGTGAGAGAAATACAGTCTAAAATTTCTTTCTATATTTATTCAAAGTGACTCAGAGAAATGGTAGATCCCGGGATTTCAGGGGAGAGTTTGCTGTGAAAGAAGAGAGTTATTATACCATGTTTTGGTGCTGACAAAAATCACCCGAGAGAAATGAAGGAATTAAAACTAAGAGGGAAAAGATTGAAGAGGGACACAGGACTTTTCACAGTGAAGAGATTGGAGTGAGGAGCTCAGGTGAAGGGCTGAGGGCCTCCTCACTCACTGGGATAGGAGGGAAGGCAGAGTGGATGGTAAGACAGGAGAGTGAAATGGTTTCTGTGGTGGGAAGATGACTACAGAAGCCTCTGGTTGATTTGGATTTCTAAGCAATATATTGAACACAGCTGAAAGTGAATACTGGGAGGTAGGGAAAAGAAGATGGTTGAAACATCTGTGGCAAGTGAATTACAAGAGAAACTAAGTATTTCTGGATAGCAACACTGACCCTCTTGGGGCTGGGAAGGTGGCTCAGTGGTAGAGTGCTTGCCTTGCATGCATGAGGCCCTGGGTTCGATTTCTCAGCACCACAGAAACAGAAAAAATGGGAAGTGGTGCTTAGCTCAAGTAGTAAAGTGCTAGCCTTGAGCTGAAGAGCTGAGGGACAAAGCCCAGGCCCAGAGTTCAGGCCCCACACTGACAAAAAAAAAAGAAAGAAAAAAATAATACTACTTTCTTACGATTGTGGCCTCAATTTGAAAACAAGTCTCTTAGATCAGTTGTGGTCTTTCTTTCTTTTATTCTTTCTTTCTTTCCTTCCTTCCTTCCTTCCTTTCTGTATTTCTTTCTTTCCTTTTTTCTTTTCTTTCTCTTTTCTTTTCTTTCTTTTTTTCTCTTTTTCTTTTTGCTGGTCCTGGGGCTTAAACTCTGGGCCTGAGCGCTATCCCTGAGCCTCTTTGTGCTCAAGGCTAGCAACCTACCATTTGAGCCACAGATCCACTTCCAGCTTTTTCTAAGTAGTTTATTGGAGATAAGAATCTCATGGAGTTTTCTGCCTGAGCTGGCTTTGAACCCCAGTTCTTAGATCTCAGCCTCCTGAGTAGCTAGCATTGAAGGCGTGAGCCACCGGCACCTGGCTCAGTTGTAGGTTTCTTTAGTCACTTTCTGCAATGAGGATACAGTAGTTTTAAGTGTGACTTGCCTTTTGTTCTGTGACATATGGATTGGAAAGAATGGTATAGAGTTGGGGGGGGTATTTCATAGGAAGAGGTATGGCTAAAGGTCACAGAGTGGAAAGTTGGTAAGGGCTAGGGACCAGGAATGCTTCCATAGACACGCATTCTCACAACGCAATTCATAAATGTCCACTCTACACCTGATTCTCATCTTTTCTTCTCTCCTCCTGTGTGATGAGTCAGATAGTTTTCTAAGCCAAAAATCTAGAAGTCATATTAACATCTTGATTCTTAATCCCCAGACAAATTTTGTTGTTTACCTTGTTTTACTCACTTTATTTCCTCTTCTCTTCACTTGCACTTCCCTTGTTTATGTTCTTGGGTCACTGGTATGGATTTTGCATGAAATTTCAAACTAGCACCCTCCTCCAGCCTCTTACCTTATTGAATCATGAGACACTGTGTTACTAAAATGAGTTTTACAAAACCAGTCATACACTCTACTTAAATGCCTCAGTTGTCTCCAAATATGCTGTAGAATACAATCCGGAAGAATAATATCAGTTCTTGGGTTGGCAATACGTGCAAAACTCTGGGTTAAGCCCCATGGGCTTGCAAACACATTGGGTAATTGGTTACTCACTAATTTACTCTGTAGAAATACAATGTTTAGAACAAGAAATGGAAAGAAAAGCATGTTGAGGTGATTAAGGCAGTACTAGGAAGCAGACTAGCCCAGACTTTCGATTCAGATCTAACTGGTCCCTGAGCATGATTTCAGGAGTCTCAGTGGAAGACTTCCTACTGCCTGCCTCTTGCCTACTCAAAGATGTCTCCTATCATCCTTTTCTCTTGCTCCTTTCACTGATCTTCCTGTATGAAATTTGGTCACATAACTGTTTCTGTACTTGCACATCCTGCATTGCATTTGGAATCCTTTCTTTCATGTCCCTCCCTCTCCCCAGTTCCATATAGACCCTATTCAAGGCCCATCCAGTGCTTGGACAATCTTCAGTTTAAAATGTACCTTCTCTTTTGGCACCTCTGTATAGGACTTACGCAGATTCCTTCATCTGTTACAGCCTGACTTGCATTCTTCCTCTCCCAGTTAACTTGTTGAAGACCTAACTTGTAACACCTCAAAATGTGACTATAGTTGGAGATAGTTATTAAAGAGGAAGTAAATTAAAATGATATATCTAGGATGGGTCCCAAGGCAGTCTGGTGGTGTCTTTATTAGAAGAGGAAATTTGGACACAGAGACGGATAAGTGTGGGCAGATACAGAAGAGGCCCCAGGTCAAAGGAGGACAGACAAGGAGCAGGCCACCGCACCCAAGGAGAGAAGCCTCTACTGACATCACACCACCTGCTGCCCTGTTCTTGACACCTTCCTGCCTCTTCAAAATGAATCTCTATTGTTGAAATCACTCTATCTCTGGCATTTTGTTATGGCAATGTTAGCAAACAAATACAGCATCCATGCCTACTACTCATTTGCTCATTTGACTGTAGGTCTCTCTGTCTCTCCCTGTCTGCCTCCTTCTCTCCCCCAGCTGTTAGACAGGGTTTTACCTGATAGCCCTAACTGGCCTCTAACTCACAATCCTCCTATGTCTGCCTCCCCTGTGCTGATAGGGTAAGGCATAAACCACCAGAAATGGTAACAGATATCAGGTCTCTCTTCCAGCAATATCCTCAACCTTGTACACAGTCTTCCATATGACAAATGTTACAGATCCCAGTATACTCTGCCAGAAATAAAAAAATGGGTAGGAATAAATGTGCCTGCATAAGCAGGCAAATCAGGTATCCGCAAGGGTGAATTTGAATCCATTACATATTCCACAGTTACATGTGAGTAATTTTATATCACCCATTTATTTTCACCATTCGTGTCTCTTCCTTAATACAACTGTAAGGATAATTGGCGAGTAGAAGGAAACTTGACAGGGCTTGTAGTAAATAAACAGAACATTGAGGATTACATGCCAAAAATGTAAACAGATGTCCAAGCTCTTTGACTTAACCCTCAAAAGTATGATGTTCAAATGTGGTCTTTTCAAAGCCACACAATCACAATTATGGTTCTATTTTCAATATCGTTGTAATCAGAAGACAGCATTATTCCTTAAAGCTGAAGTGTTTTCTTTAACAGCAGCATGCTTTTCTGGTGGATTTTTTTCAGGTTTTCACAGTTCTGCTTAACACATCTCACCATGAACCTACCACAATCCAGGAGATAGCAATGTATCCTGATAGGTAGGACAAAGTTAGCTGAATGTTTGCTATGTATTGCATGTGTACATGTGTGTTAGTGTTTGATAACTTTAAAATGATCTGAAGCAGCTCAAGAAATACAATGTTTGGAATCAGTCATTTGGCTAAAGGAGACTTTGACTTTTCCTTCCTACCTTCCCTCCTTTATCCTTCCTTCGTTTTTGTTCTTTTTTTTCTTTCCTTGCTTCTTTCTTTCTCTTTCATTCCTTCCTTCCTTCTTTCTTCCTTCCTTCCTCTTTTCTGTCTTTCTCGCTTTCTTTTTTGTCTCCCTAAATATTTCATTTGGGCTTGCAGGAAGAACACGAATATACCAACACAAGTAATCAGGAGAAGCCAAGAAAACCTTGGTGTTCTTTTAAGTTCCATATAGTACAATTTCACTTTCAGCTTTAAAAACTTAGGCCTTCATGCTGCTCTATCTAGCAGTTGTCATTCTCTGTTTGTTCCCCATTCCCCTTGGGTATGTCCTCGTGGCATTGAGGACTTGATCTCTATTCCCTGCTCCTTCCTTTCTCTCACCTCTTCCCTCCCCTTGCTGCCTGAAAACAACAGGAGTTGCATGAGAGGAGGGTTCACAAGGCCAGACACGGGTGAGTTCAATGACAGAAAATTACCCGGTATCATGGCTTTGTCACTGTTTCAGTCTTGCAAGAACCTGAAATTTATTACGCCAACTTAGAGTACATTATATTTTGAGTGGCTCTGTTTGAAGCTATGCAAACTAGACAGCACATCCCATTTTTATAGATAGCCTACCCCTATTTTATTTAGGCTCTCAATAAATAACACAAATGTGTCCCTAGAGTCCCTTCACTTGCTTATAAGGGCATAAAAGAGAGAAGAACTTTGATTTGTCTACTACATACTTGCTACCCAAAAGATAGAACTAGGACCATGATGATCTTACTGCAGAGATTAGCTGTGATGAGAGATGAGTTTTAGTGCAAACTAGACTCAGGGCAGGGCAGGCTCAGGATAGACTATACGACCCTCATTTATATTTTAAACTCATCTTCTCTGAAAACTTCCTCATATAAGCCAGTGTTGTAGGAACAAAAAGACTTTTCCAGAGTTCTGCGCAGAAAATATAAGCAATCCTATCTTTCTGTGTGACAGGCAACTCTGGGTCCCTAGATTAAAGTAAAAAAGAAGACAATACCCAGCAAAACAACAACCACAACAAAACCCAATGATTCCCATTGAAAAAAATCAGAAGTGACTGCAGAATAAAACCACACCACGGTGTTCCAACACATCTGGCCTGCGCCTCCTCTCTATTGTGAAGGCTGAGGGAGCCTAACCTCCTCCCAGCCACGCTGAGCGCCTGTCCTTGACTTGAAGCCAGGGTCTGCAATATGTGTTACAGCACCGTCCAAATGTTCTCCTGCTTTCTCGTCTACAAAAACCAGAAACGTTGGGAACATTGGTTTGAGAGTTCACTCCCAACACAATCCAAGAAAGGAGTGTCACTATATAGACCCATGGATATTAAACAGGATAAAAGGTCCTGGAACTTTCCATATGGGAAGTGCTGCTCTTGTGGAGAGGGCTCAGGGGACATGGAGGTAAGAATGTGAGAAATCAGAGACCCCCCAAAGACAGGGGTCGGAACAAGGGTGTATAAGGATTTGGCCTGTTCACTGCACAGCTGTGTTATAAACGTGGCAGACTTGCATGGATTGCGTTCAGCCTGTGTCACAGGACAGCTAAGGTGGGAATAAAGAAGAATGTTACCTTGATTCTGCTCTTCCCCAAGATGTGGATTTTGAAGAACTGGGAAATTGTTAAGATCTGTCTTCACAGCTGCAAGGGCTTAGAACAGCGTAAATATGATATGCCCTTTGGAACACCTGGTTCCTGCTGTCAGTCATTTAGGGGGAGGGGCTTCTCCACATCCCTCTCCAGCTCTATTCTTGTTTCTGTCACTCCTTGTTAGCTATGTAGGACAGTGGCCATCTGAAGCTTGCTCTAGCTCATGCAGGTGGAAAAGGATACTGGGTGTTGCAGCAATTCCTCCACTTCAATAATCATTAAATCACAGTCTTCTTATTTGGTTGAATTGCTGGATAGACTGTAATTCGCCATTCTTGGGTTATAAGTAGGTGATCCTATCCACATGGGCATCTTCCAGAAGTTTCTGCCTGCCCAACATTAACTATATGTACTGCCTTCCTTGGTAGGTTGTAACTCCCCAGAAATGATTGCTTATTTTATTCAGTGACTGAGTCAAGATAGTTAAGGACAGATGCCAAATAACCAGCGGAGAAACTGAGTACTACAAAAATGGCATAAAGTGTGTGAGTCCGGCAACAAGTAGATGAAGAAGTGTTTACCCATCTCCCTGGGCTTGCTTTCTCCTGAGAAAAACAGCACACCCTATATTGACTATGACGATTATTATGTTTTAATGAAACAAATGTCATGATAAATAGGAGGTTAGAAA
Source organism: Dipodomys ordii (assembly GCF_000151885.1). Lineage (NCBI taxonomy): Eukaryota > Metazoa > Chordata > Mammalia > Rodentia > Heteromyidae > Dipodomys > Dipodomys ordii. The sequence goes on along the minus strand of NW_012267335.1, from coordinate 514,807 downwards.
AGACACTGAGGAAAGCTGATTTTGAAAAGAAGCAGACAACTCCTTCTACGATCGTGTCTTCTTGCGTAGACTGAGCCAGGCTGGGAATAGTAGCTAATGGACGAACCTCCCCTTTCCTAGCAGGCTGTATTCAAGCAAATTCTCTTAGTAGAATTAGGTTTAAAATTTACATCAGCTGGTGCCTGTTTGGGCTTTCATATTGAGCCTAAGTGAAAAGACTCACTATGGGGATTATGTAAAAATGTTCAAGTCACATAAGATGAACTTCTTCCAACTCCCTTGTGCTCCAGAGTGAATTGGCTTAGAACTACACTAGCCAGCAACCCATCCCCTTAAGTAAGCCTTTGATCAGACCGTTGAAATCCACACAAAAATAATTATGGCAGACTTAAGCCTTATATATGGAATATAATAAAAAGTAAGCCCATAAAAGTCCTGGCAAGTTCACATGAGGCAGAAAATGTTTTAAACACCTACAAATCCTGGGTATTGGCAGGGCATTAATCACGAGCCACTTCATTCATGCACCATGCCCTTGGACAAGGACTCTTAAAGAGAACAGGACACATCCACGGCTCCCAGGAAGATGGTGCTCAGATAAAACTTAGTCTGGGTGCAAATATTTCATTCTGTCCTGGGATCTCAGACCATGGGACCAGCAAGTGTTCCCAGTGACAGGGAAAGTCACACACAGCTGCATCAGTTTTGAGGGAGAAGTAATTAAAAGTCCCCTCTTCCAATTAATACAGTCCAGGAGTCCTCATCCAATGAATATTCATTACAGAATACAGAAAATGAGAAATAAAAGTTTTAGGCGACTGATAGGCTCTCAGGGGGAAGCCCCAAAAGAGCCCAGATGAAGGCTAATTAAATGAAAGGGAAGACCTAATGGGATTTTTCCAAGAAATTTTAAAAGAATTGTAATGTATCTTTTATTCTCTTTCTAACAGGGCTTGAAAGAGAAGTCTGTGTGTGTGTGTGTGTGTGTGTGTGTGTGTGTGTGTGTGTGTGTGTGTGTCTGTGTGTAACAGCTTCTTTTTAATTCTAAAAAGTATGAGAAAGAATTGAAGAAGTTAAAGAGGTATAGGCAAACCATAGAGTGAACTGTGAAAAGGTTATACCAATTAAAACACAAATACACGTAAACTTTTGTTTTTGCTTTTATTGGTTGTGGGCTTGAACTCTGGGCCTGGGTGCTGACCCTCAGCTCTTCAGCGCCAGGCTATCGCTGTATTTCTTGAGCCACAGCGCCACTTCCGTTTTTCTGGTGGCCTATTGGAGATAACAGTCTCATGTTCTTTCCTCCCTGGGCTGGCTTTGAACTACAATCCTGAGATCTCAACCTCCTGAGTAGCTAGGATTAGAGGCATGAGCCACTGGCGCCCGGCATACAAGTAAACTTTTGTAGTTGATTACTTGAAAGTTGGTGTTTATTTTTCTTTATTCTAAGGACTAAGATTTCACATGGATATCAAAATAATCACTTTTTAAAGAAGTCGTGTTCCCCCAAGTATTCACTGAAACTGAATAAAATTGAAAGTATCCAATGTTTTTATAAACTTTCTCAAAAACAAGCAAATTTACCTTTCTCTTTTGTAAAAAATTGAAGTTGGAAGTGGATTCTGTTTGGCCTTTTGTCCCATAAACAATTGAACTTCCAAAAGCAACTGCAACATGGATTTTTATTTTTTTCCCTCTTACTCTGTCACTTACCCTTTATTCTATAAGCACAGTGACTACTAATTTTCTTTGCTTATTAAGGTGAATACCTTCCTCAAAAGCTTTTCCAAAAAAGGGGCAGCATGCACTCATTTCTCTTAAATTTTTTTTGAACTTACTTCTAAGATCAGTTTTCCAAGGCTTTCACTTCCAACTCTATGACCTGTTTTACTCCTAAATCCAGACACGCTGAACATTCTAGTTTTGGTTCTATGAGGGGAGGTGGGCAGGCACACATGCATCTACTCACACACTGTCATTTTCTTCCATTATTCTGTGTTCCATTCATTCTTGTCTCTTTTTTCCCATTACTTCTATCATGGGTTAGTCTTTTCCCACCCTTCACTTTCCTCTTTTATCCTCGGTAGCTCTACACTCCTTGGGTCCTGTATTAATCAACTTTATGTCACTATGACAAAATACCTAAGAGAACTTAGATGATAAAGGGTTTATTTGGCCCATGGTTTTAGAGGTCTAGTTCATGAACAGAGCAAACTTAATTGCTTTCAGTTGTCTGGAAGGATGTTGGGTAGCAATGGCAGGGAGTGTGTAGTGGAGTAAAGTGGAAAAGCAGAGAAGAAGGAAGGGGCCAGAGTTACTACCATTCTCACCCAGTTCAAGTTCTAAATGACCTAAAGACACCCCAAGAAGACCTACCTCTTAAATGTTTCACCGCCTTCCACTGGTGTCATCCTGGGACCAAGTCTTTCAGCACAAAGGACCTTTGGGGATATTTATTCAAAGTCTCATGGGTCTGTGCTAGGCCTTTCTGAAGTCATTTTCACTGACTGTTGCTCATTAGGGAAGTAAGAATTACACTTGTGAAGTAGAGCGGGAATCCCAAATATGTGAGTCCTTCTTCATGATGGGGCTAATGACTTTTTAATATTGAATTAGATATCATAATTGTGAACTAACTGTCTTTATAAAAACAAAAACAAGCTGCAGTGCAGTGACTCCGTGAAGCGGTGGAGTCTCCACTTCCCAACACTGCATGGCCGTCTCCAGGGATGGCCTTCCCCGGCAAAGCTCTTGTTGGAACTAGGTTTATTAAAATGTCAGGGATCTGTCCTTTTCCATAATTTCCTTGCTTGCTCAGGTTAGAGAAGAGAATTGCGGCTAAGTTGGAAAACTGCTAAAAAAAAAAAAAGTGTGGAAATGCCTTTTTTATACCAAAGGAGTGTGAAAGACAGAATAATAATTTTTTCCCTGAGTCTGTGACCCATACAGATACCAAGATTCCACAAAAAAATGGAAGAAAATCTATCTTCACCACCGTTCCTTAGTATTTGTTTATAAAATACACAATACAGAGATTCTGAAGAAGTCTTTAATTTCCTAAGGTAGTTCCTGCCTGATTTTAAGAGAAATAAATAGGAAATAAAAGGATAATAATGTTTAGATATGAATAGAATTCCCCTAAAACAGAACAAATGAATGTTCTTAAATACTACTTATACTCTGAGCTCGTTCAGAGAAGGGCTCATGATTGCTCCATATTACGTTTCTTACGGAGTCAGGACATTGTAGGTTGCCATTGTAAGTGCTTGTTGAGACATCTATCAATTGCAAATATCAAACATTTATAAGGGCATCTATTAAGCAGATAACTAGGTTTTTATTTGGGGGGAGGTAATCATAATTTTCATTCATGAACAAAACTGTGTTTTTAAAAGCTATATCCAGAGTATCAATGCGTCTGTGGGTCTTCAGTACAAGAATATTTAAAAATTGTCATTCACTGCATACCAACCTCCTACCTTTTCCTATTGGCTGTGTTAGAAATCCTGTCTTGTGATTTCCACTGACTGACACAAGGAACAGTGGGTTAAGATAAAACCTGATGAGGCACATGGGACAATAAGAAAAGTCTATAAAATAGGAGAAGTAAAATTAAGGTGATGCTTGGCTCTCCAAATGTAGGCCATTTTTTTATGATCCAAATTTGCCCTTGGTTAATGACTTAGAATCTGTGTTGGTTTCTCAACATAGCATGGACCCATCCAGATTCATCCCACATCTATGTGTATTTTGCCAATGGATTAGTCTTCATTGAAAAGCAAAAATTTACCCTGATTGTTCTAATACAATTTAAATCACTGAAGTCTGCAGCAGTAATTTTAGGAATTATAGGGTTCCAGTGAAGACTTTTTTTTAATTTTTATTTTTTTATTGTGAAAATACTGTACAGAGGGGTTACAATTACATGGGCAAGATAATGAGTACATTTCTTATCAAGCATTGTAGCCTCCTCCTTTGTTTACCCTTCCCATCCCTTCCCAGCCTCCCTTCCCCCCACCCAATCCCCCCCCCCAAGTTGTAAAGTTCGTTTTCAACATGACAACTTGTACTTCTCATTGTTGCAATAGGTCCACCTGTATCCTTATTTAAACGACTTGTTTTTCCCCTTCCCCTCCACAAATTATACCGACATCAAATACAGTAAAAGCAGGGGTTATACTGTGGGGGAGGGACATACAAAGCAACAAAGAAATAATCATAATTGCACTAGAAACAAATGCATGAAAGAAAAAAAATTTAAAATGCATATCTTAGGGTTCATTTTCCTATTGCAAATAAGGGAAATCATGGGACCTATGTTTCTTTGGGCTTGGCTTACCTCACTTAATATAATTTTTTCCAAGTCTTTCCATTTCCTAACAAATGGGGCAATGTCATTCTGAGGTGAATTTTCTAAGAATGAACAGATTTTTTAGTACCTAGCACCTTATTCTATTTTTTAGGTCAAAGGTACAGGCCCCATACTTGTGGACCAGCTTCTTTTTTTTTTTTTTTGGACCAGCTTCTTTTCTAAATCTGGCAAAGCTCTACATCCTGGCTCTGTGGAAGTATCAATCAGCCCAAGACCAGAAGCCAGCTTCTAATCAGCAACCACACAAATGAGTCTCATTGAAAGCACTTTAAGCCATTTCTTGTGTCATGTTAGGAAAGTCTGGGGGACACATTCCACTTTTGATTAAGCATCGCAAATGAGAATTTCATTTAAGCAAATTGCTTTGCTGCTAACTAATTTGTAGAATACACAAGTGGCCAGAGATTTACTGAGAATGGGGAGGGAAACTCAGGGACATGACTGTATTTATTATGGGCATGGTATCCTGGGATGAGATTCTATCACAGTGAAAGATGACAGTTAAAAGTTATGACAAAAAGATATTTATCAAACACCAATCCTTGGTGAGGAAAGGGAAAATATATAGATTGCACAGGTCCAAACCAATGCTGTTTTCCTTTCTACCAGTACGTATTATCTTATGTATTAGAAACATTATTCTAAACCAGTAGTCTTAAATTTCACCAGTCTGTCAAAGGTAAAATTTTCTGTGCCAAACCACACATTGGAATTTGCAATCGAATCATCAACATATTTCATATGTATCTGTAAGGTGGTCCTGAGAGACCTGTTAGAGCAGTCTTTACAACTTTTATGACATTTTGTATTAAAGGGTGACTTAAGTGGCTAAAATATTGATTTTAAAAAACTGACTTGGGCTGGTTAATGATGCAGCAAATGCATTAGAGCTGGGAAAGTCATCAGCCATTGTTATTTATGAAATGAATGCAAAATACTCCCATACAATAGTAAATTAATTCACACTGAGAACGTGGGTGTGCAGACAAAATAACTTCTTGACTAAAAACAGTTTATCTTTAGGATATTTTAAGGTACTTTACATTTAGAAAATATGTTAACTATTAGACTAACTAATTGATAATGTAAAGAAAATAAAACACCATCTCAAATGTTCGGCAATCATTTAGTATACTTCAAAATGTATGAGAAAAACAATGAAAAAAGAAATCATGAATTTCTTTACGGAAATACAATGATGGCGAAATAGAAACAGTTGATACCTGAGTTATTGCTCTACACAGCTCCCTCAAAGTCTAAATTTACGCAGATGGATAACAATTCAAGTTTTTTGTTCAGCTTCCATGAACCTTTCCTTAGTAGATAGATGCCTTTCTCCTTTCTTCTTTTCACCTTTCCTTGTATTGCCACCAGCATGGAAAATTCCCTGAACAAAAAGATGTTGGGGTGTGGAAATAGGGTTCTGAAAGTTTAATAACATTTGGGTTCTTAGCAGCTCCAAATGGACAGCTCCGGAACTTTTTAAATATAGGAATAATACAGGTTTCCATTATGTTTAAGATTTTGTTACCCTGGTTGCTTCTTCTCAACCTTGCACTAAATGGGCCAGCAAACGTCATGAGAGGAAAAAAAAGAAAATGAAATTCTAAGTTAGGTTTATTTGGAGTAAACCTAAGATGGTTTTGGAGAATGATAAAATTATGTAATAGAGAATAACAAAGATCTAGCCTGTGGCACCAGTGAGCTATGATTTCACACTCATACAATAGGCAGAAAATGAAAGTTCTAGAAATACTAAGTGGTAGTATAGACACGAGTCAGTGCAAATCTTCATACGTTTCACGTGAAAACAGAAGAATTTAAACTATCTTGAACAATGAATAGTTAGACTTCTTTTATCCATGGACAACAGAAACCTTAGTTAGATCCCGTTGACTCAATTAGTATACAAAGATATCCTCTCCTGAAAGTACAGGTTAGGTGAAAATCGGCATAAAATAATTAGGCTCAACAATAACTCAATTATTTCCAATTATTCTTTCCCCTTCTTTATATATCTTGGTATCTCTACTCAAATACACTCCCCTCTCTCTTACAGGCAAGAACAGGCAGGTTTCCATTGATCATCTCCAGGCACCATATCTGGAAGAAACAAGTAGAGCATATCTTCCTGTGACTTTGGATAAGTTCCTGTTCCTTTGTCGAATCTTGAACCAAATAAATGAAATAACATTATTTATGGGGGCAATATTTTCTAACACACTTTAGTAGTCTCCATTTTGATATTTCTATGAGTGGATATGATATGCCTGGATCATAATTCACTGCCCATTACCCTTCTTATCATTTCTGACTTCTGGTGGTGGGTCACTTTCTCTTTTCCTATTGGAAAAACTTTCAAGTCTTTTATTAAAAAAAAATCTAGATTATGAGACATGTGAGAAAAGACACGTGACACCAATTTTCCTGTCTGCCTCATTTTTTCTTAGCCTGATGACCCTGAGATCCATCTGCTTGCCTGACAAAATGATATTATTTCATTCTTCTTTATGGCTAAATCATTGTGTACATATACCACCTTTTTTTTATTCATAGGATGATTAGTGTCTCGGCCAATTCCATAACTTGGCTACTCTGAATAGTGCTACAGTACAGATGAGTTACACAAAACTTGACTATATGTGGACATTCCTTCAGATATAACCCCAATAGTAGTATAGCAGGATCAAGAGGTAGATCAATTTTAGGTTTTTGATGAGCCTCCATATTGATTTCCACAGAGGTTTCACTAATTTATATTCCTACCAACAATGTATAAAGGTTCCTTTCCCACCCCTCATCCTCACCAACATTTGTTGTTATTTATTTCTTGATAATAGCTTTTCTGACTAAAATGACATGGAATCTCAGTATAGTATTGATTTTGAAATTCTCTAATGACTAACGGTGTTAAATACTTTGTCATTTATTTACTTCTTTTGAGAATTGTCTGTTTAATTCAGTTGACCCTTTACTGACTGAACTTTTTGTTCCTTTGATACTTAATTTTGGGGGCTCTAAATATTTTAGATATTGATCCCTTGTCAGATGAATAGTTAGCATTTTTTCCATTCTGCAGGCTGTCTCTTCACTTAAAGTTCATTATTAACTTTGATGCAGAGAGAGTTTTTCATTTGATGTTGACACTTCTGTCAATTGCTCCGATTCCCATTGAGAAATGGATTGCCTATGAGTATATCTTCAGTAGCATTTTCTATATTGTTCTCAAATGCTTTCAGTTTCAGGTCCTACATTAAGTATTTGATAAATTTTGAGTTGATTTTTTTTAATTCTTGCTGGTATAGCAGCAAGTTCATTCTACTTCCAGCTTTTTCTGCTTATGTGGTGCTGAGGAGTTGAACCCTGGGCCTCAGGCATGCAAGGCAAGTGCTCTACCACTGAGCCACCTTCCCAGCCCCTTGAGTTGATTTTTGTAGAGGATGAGAAATAAGAATTTAGTTGTAGTCTTCTACATGTGGATATTTCATTTTGTTAGATCATTTGACTAGGTAGTCTTTTTCTCAAAAGTATGTTTTTTGGCACCTTGATTTTTTTTTGAGCTAGTATATATCTAGGATAGTCCTAGAAGAGGACCACAATAGCTCAATAGCTATGTACATATGACCACGTAAGATGATGATAAGCAAAAGGAACTCCAAGATATAGAGGCAAGAAGTTTTTCTTTGTTGTTGTCATTTTTAAATGTACTATGTGAAGTTATTTCTTTTTTCTTATGTTTTTTCTTTTCCTTTCCCTATGGTTTATCCCTTGTTGTCTCTGTATTTGATTTTGGTACCCTGTGTCCTGTATATACATTTATCTGAATTAGGGAAGGAAAGAGGAACAACAAAATGGTGAGACAAAGGACAAAGGTGAACCAATACAACAGTGATACTCACAAGACAATATGTTGGAAATGAACTTTATAGCTTGGGGTATGCACTGGGGGGAAGGGAAAGTGAGCAAAAAATGAGTGAAAGAGCAGCAGTATTTGACAAGAAATGTCTCACTACCATACGCATCTAATGTAACCCCTCTGTATAATACCTTGACCATAAAATTAAATTAAAAATAAAAAATTAGGTTTCTATAGCTATGTGAGATTTTTTTTACAGGTCTTCTGTTGTTTAAATGTCAGGTTTTGTACCAGTACTTGTCTGGTTTTGGTACACTCAGTCTGTAGAGCAACCTGACATCAGGCATTGTGATATCTCTGGATAGCTTACTTGGGAGCAAAGTTTTTCATAGAAAAAAGTTACATATTGGATACTCATTAAAAAGTAAATTGATAAAATTGCACAGTATAGCAATATAAGACAATATTACACAGTAATACTAATAAGAGTATTCTGTAAAATTTGTTGAAGTGTTAATATATGCCAGGCATTTTCCTAAGCACAAAAACCCTGTCGGAATCAGTTTAAATTAAGATGGTATATCACGTGCAGAATGTTTGACTAGTATACAAGAGGCTTTGTGTTTGATTCTCAGCATAAAAGACAGAAGGTGGGTCAGAGACAGAGATAGAGAGACAGAGACAGAGACAGAGAGGAGGAAGAACTCTGAGGCTAATGAACCAGAAGGTTAGAGGACTGTGGATCCAAGTCATGGTGAATCTGAGATTTTGCTGTGAAACATGGCAGAGTCCTGAAATGCGTGGTATATTCCATACCATTTAAAACCTTGGTGAAACTAGTTTCAATGTAGCTGTGGAGAGCAACTTGCATGCATGGCTTAGAAAGTCAGTAGGAGATGAGTAGGAAGGCAAGAAAAATGGTGACCTCCTCTTTAGAAAGTTTGGTTGATACACCAAAGTGACAATTAGCGCATCTGCTACAGAGAAGGTGATTTATAGTGTTGGAAAGATGGCTGAACAACATCTGGGAGAAAATTGGAAAGCAGAGAGTCCGAACACAGGTGGAAAACTTTGCTTTGGACGTGAGAAATAATGGGAAGTGAGCAAGGCATCTCCCAGAAGAGAAGGGAGACAGATGGAAGAAAGAGAGGAAGCAATGAGTTCTATCCTGCTGTGTTTCTAATCAGTCTTTCCCAGAAGGGATATTTGGCCAGGAAAGCAGGAAACAGACAGGTGGTCCCAGGGCCTATGGGGGTAAAGTTAATATATAGTTGTTTGATTATTCGGGGTCTAATTTTAAGGAGGGAAGAAAAGGAGATAGATTACAAACAATGACTGCAAATTTATGAACTTCATCCACTTCCCCAGACACCAGTCTCCTGAGCTACATTTCTCTCTCCCTTAGTGATTGGACCTGGAGTGCTGCCCACGTAGCCATCGTCCAATTCACACCACCACTGACTGAAAGCAAAGAAGAGCTGTAGAGGAGGCTCACAGGATGTCAGTACTGAAGGTGAGCTTGTTATGATCATTGGCACAAACTTGTTTTGGGGGATATCTCTTCAGAGTGTACAAAAGGTCACTGAATTATTAACTGATGGTGATTGCACACTTTATCTCTCTTCCTGTAGTACTTAGGAGCACCTCACACATTGTATATTTTCCTTTTTCAATTCATTTATTGTCCTTCTCCCATGAAACTAACCGTGGAATTCTTATTTTTCTTTTAAGCTTTTCATAAGTCTTTTATTTTTTATTATTAGTAGTACATGGTAGTAATATAAAAGGGGAATTTGTATATCTTTTTGCTCACCCCTATTGCTTGGTGTATAGAAAGTGTCTGATCATTATTTGTTGAATGGATGATTGCATCTACTCCAGCACACTTTTTCCTTCTCTACATATTGATGGTTCCACCAGTGATCGCCATGCAACTACCTTCCCCGCCCCCAACCCAAACTCTGCTTCCTCTTTGGGTAAAGTTTCAGGGTGGAACAGATATTACACCCAAAACTTCTTGACTTCAGAACCAAATGTTTGGTGAGTTTAATGTATCAATTAGTTGTCCCTCAACAAAACAGAAGAGGTATTTGTGACGATAGCAAAAAGAATGTCAAAAAAGGAAGAAGGAAAGTAAGAAACAGGGAAAGAGAGAGAGAGAGAGAGAGAGGGAAGTAAGGGAGGAGGAGGGAGGGAGGAAGGAAAAAATTTTAAAAGTGAAGGAAGAGAAAAAAATCCCTTATAGAAGAAGCTATTTAGAATTTATATAGCAGCAAGCTTCATGATATTTTTGTACATTTCCATTTATACTTTTATAGTTACCTTTATGCCCGTGAACACTGTTTATACCATTTCAAGGAAAGCTCAATGAAAGAATTCACTAGTTCTTCTATTAGAGAACTATTAGGATCTGCTGTAGAAATAATTTTGTTCCTTCCTTCCTTCCTTTCTTCTTTCTTTCTTTCCTTCCTTCTTTCTTTCTTTCTTTCTTTCTTTCTTTCTTTCTTTCTTTCTTTCTTTCTTTCTTTCTTTCTATCCTTTCTTTCCCTTCCTTCCTTCCTTCTTCCTTCTTTCCTTTCATTCTTGTTTCTTTCTTCCTTCCTCTTTCTTTCTTAATCTTTCTTTTCCTCCTCCTCTCTTCTTCATATTCGTCTTCCTCTTTATCACCTTCCCTCTATCTTTCACTCTCATTCTTTCTTTGCAAAATGGTGAGCATTAAATACTATAAAGAAGTGAGCTGATAGTAGTTCCTGAATGAGAGTTTTTATTTTCTCTCGCAAGTGAAATATACGTCTGTTTTTCTTTCCCTTCTCCCTCTCCATTTATCATCTTTTCCCATTTTTCAGTTTTTATCTCTAGGAAGAGATAGTATCAATACCCTAAAGGTGTTCATCTCAGAAGATCCTTGTGAAACTTCAAGCGTTCTATGACAAAAATATTTGTTTCTGGAATTAGGACAAGGAGTCATGTTTTGTTTGTGAGAGATGTGCTGAGTATTTAAAGATTTATATTACCTGAGACTTTTCAGTACCTTATCTTAAACTACAGAGCCTCAATTTTAAGTTACACATCAGTAGTGTCTGTTATTCATTTGATAGGCTATGAAATAATATACTCCACTTGCAAAACTTTTGTTATGATCCCGAACAATGTGAGGAGCCAAGGACAAATGTACCTCATGTTCCATGTCCAGAAAAACCAGACACCTTCCAAGCAAGGGTTAGGAAAAGCAACCAACATGGAAAATATCTCCACGGGTCCCTCCACACTTCAGCCATCACCCAAGTCAGAGAGAGAGGAGTGTTGGTTGGAGAAACAAGAGTTAAGAGCTATAGGGAAGACAATATGTCAGAAAGAGGTGAAAGCACCAATCTTCTTTTTTCAAATGCAAAATTGGAGAACTCCAAGGGAATCTTCTGTAGCCTGACATGAGCTAAAAGGAGAGTCTGACAACTCAGATTTCAGCAGGATGTTATTCTGGGCTGCATCACATAAAATTCCTCTCTTGTGTCATCACTGCTGCTCCATAGAGTATTAAAGAAGATTCGGGAAAAGCTCCTGGGAGTTTGAAGTCTGGAACTTTTTTTTTTCCTTTTCCCTGAATGTGTCCCTGAATTTTGGACGGATCTGTAGTCATGGAGTCTGGTATTGAGCTTTTTGTAGCACAGAGTTCCATGTCAACAAACTGTAATGGGATAGTGTACCTGGGGAAGGTGAATGGTAACCTGCTTTATCCCAACTCCCCATGATTCCCAAAGGGTCAAACAGGCCTTCGGGAGGCTCCATAGCTGCACAGAAAGGATCGTGGGACATAGCAAGAATTGGACCTTGTTGATGTCAGGTGGTGGTGGGCCAGTTCCTGAAGGTGTGATTTAGAGCAGGGGTGGCGAACTTTATTATTTTTTGTGTGTACCAAGGACCATTTAGATGTTTATAACATCATTTCCAAGCCACAGACAATTTAAAAACTCATTTGCTATATTTGGTTAAACATCTACTTAATGTAGCCCTGCTACAGTTGGTTAAATAACTAACGCACTCCCTACTGACATGGCTGGAGCTACTTCTTTGGTGAGGCTGTGAGTGGGTGGAGGTCAGGGTACTGCTTCGAGATGGCCCTTCCCAGTTTGAGTTGGTCAGTATGGAGAGCGCACGGCTCTTTGAGATGACATGTTTTGATAAGGAAGGTACACAGCAGTTAATTGCTGCGAACACAGGCGCATAATTCAACGCAGGCCTCCTCAATGTGGGAAACTCGTCATTGCTCCTGTAAGATTTATACAGGAGGTTGTGGCACCTAGCTTTCAGCTCGTCATTACTGTGCAACAGAAGGATTTCATGTCATCAGGCACCTCGTTTCCACCTTGAGCAGAAACACAAGGATGCTCAGTTGCGTCTGTTTACATTGCACATCCCCCAATCTTCCCTTAAATGCCTCGATTAATTTCGCACACTTCCCAGCCTATGTGAGCGTCCCCCGAAGCTCCTGTCATCCCAGTGTGGAGACCTGCACCAGGTTGGTTATCCTTTTTGAGTTTCACTTCCCACACATTGGAAAGTTGCACTTTGTTCATGTAGCTGCATTCAGTTAAGGTGCAGTGACTGTAGTTCAGATGAATTCACATTTGAAATCAGGGAACGGAGAAGCTACCTGGGATCTTGCACCTTGCCACTCAGCTCAGAGAGGGATTTGGAAATGTCTACCATGAGTGCTACATCACCCTGCTGCTCCAGGTCATTGAGTCCCTTGACATTTTTTGGCTTTGCCTCCGTGAACTACTTGACTTCATCACCTACAGTGTGTAGAATGTCATGAGCGAGTTCCTGCAACACAGCTCCCGCACTTCCCAGTGATAACTGAGGTCGTTGTACTCAGGGTGAAAATCAGTAAGGAGCTCTTTAAACTGACAGCTGTTAATCCCTGCTTTGTACAAAGCTTTGCTTGGTGCAGGATTCAGTGCATGTAATTCAATCACTTGGGAAAAGCCTGAGGTGATCCTGTTCTTTCTTGACAAAGGGAAGTGGCCCTTTTGGTGAGCTAACCATGATGGTTCTACCTCTTAACTTCCTTCTGTCACTTCACTTCCTTTTCCAGTTTTTAATTGTTATTATGAAGGTGATGTATAGAGGGATTACAGTCACACAAGTCAGGTCATGAGTACCTTTCTACTTGGACAATATTACCCCTTCCCTCACTCTTTCCCTGTTTTTGCCTCCTATCCCCACCCACAAGTTGTATAGTCCATTATCTACATAGTACCTAGTAAGTGTTACTGCTGCATTTGTTCACCCTTTGTCCCTGCATTTCGGTGCTCCACCCCAGACACCCTCCAAGACAGATAAATAACAAACAAGACAAAAAGAGAATAAAATAAAAACAGCAACAAAAACAAAAAAAGCCCTTGTTTCCATTTCCATTTTTAACTGTTCGTCCACTTTTTGTTTTCATTGATAAAACAAGTCTCTCAAAGAGGTCCTCACCTCTTGTAATACAATGCAGGACTTTCAGTACATTCATGGCCCTCATATGTCAACCTCTACAGGTATTCCAGGAACTAACATGGTCTCATCATAAGCCAGAAAGACAAATTCAAAATCCTTTGCAGTGTCCTTCAGTGACTATTCAATATCTTATGCCAAGTTGGTAATCCAAGCAGAGATGTTTCTTTGAGAGAAACTAACCCTCTGAGAAAATTTCACTTTGGCTAGTGCTGTGATTATTAGCTCACTAAACTACATGACTCATCTCAATATCACTATCTCAGGCATGGCCCTATTGAAAGTGGCTTGTCACAGTTCCAAACTCTGCTGAAAACCATTGACTTTTATCCAGATGCATTTGCCCTATAATCCATTAAGTTTTTCATGTTTTGAGTTAGAATGGTGTTCTAGATCCTTTTTGTCGTTGCTAATAACATCACCACAAACTAAGCACATAGACTTCAAGCACCACAACACAAATCATTATTTGTTCATTTCTCTTAGCAAGATCAATAATTAGCATCAACTTGTTTTCTTTGTAGTCACCATTTGTAGGATGTTGTATCACTTAAGTATAAATAACTTCTCAGGGTATGTTTACCAGTGACAATGTTACTTCGCTTTGGTCACTGTTCTAATCCTGCATCTTGGATTTAGAATGTATTTGGTATTCATATCATTGATTCCTGAGGTGATTTGGGGGTACTGTAATTTCCTTAGTCTTCATCTAAGATTCAGTACCCACCAAAGGACTATTGATTTTAGATGTGTGGTTAAAGATTGCAATCATCATCTGTGTGTGTCAACAAAAATGTTGACATGATCATTGTTTAGCACCAGAGGCAAGGCTGTTAATGTTTCAAGGAATGTTCTCATGGCAACTTGACTACTTGTAGTTTCACCCCTCATACTGGCACCCAGTCTACCCATTGGCTGTCCTCTGAGTTACTATATTACAGACAGACTATGGGTCACTGACAAGAAAGATACATGTCTGACCCATTGTGTACTTAAATGTGGCATATGCACCCTGCAATGGATGTTCCTTGCTTGAACCTAAAAAGGTATGTTATTATTATGATCTACTTAGTGTAAATTTACATTGCTATGGGTAAAGCTCATAGATCTATTACATTTTGAGTCCTATCTGTAGGACCACCAAATGATTTCATGGGCCTTATATGGCTCGTGGGTCAGACTTTCCAGAAAACTAACTTACAGGAATGGCCGTCACACTTAATCTACTATAAAAAGAAAACTGCCCCATGGGGGGGGGCATTTGTATCTATTTGGGTAAGGCCAAGTTAATAGAGTGTCAGAGAAAATGTCAAGTCTCCCACATGACATGAAGAAAAACATTCATTTTTCTTCTCAATTCCAAATCAGCAAGAAACCTAATTTTACTGCTTTCTATATTCATCACATTTAGAGAGGACAAGGCCTTCTTTCTTGCCATGAGATAAAGAAAATACAGAACTTGGAAGGGAAAAAGCCAGAGAGCATGAAATATTAAGAAAGAAGGACATCAGTAGAGCTTCAGAGTATTAACTAGTTAATGGGAAAGATCTTGCAAATTTATGAGGAAATAAATTGCCTAAGAAACATAGTGGAATAAAGACTTGATTCAGAGTTAGAGAATAAAGCTAACCTGTAAAAAGTAGTAGTAATGACCCATTTAGAGGTAAGAAACAACTCAAAGAAGATAGGTGTTTGGAAAAGAATGTGTTTAATATCATAAAACAAGAAAAATAAGGACAAGAGTCATGACAGATTGTATTTTCCAAAAACAGACACTGCAGTGTAGTTTACCCCTTGCTTGATTTACAGTAACAACTAACAGTACTTGCAGCAAGTTATAAGGTCCCTGGATTTCCCTCCCCTTGGACCTACCCAGACATTTACAACTGCCATGTTCAATAGAATACAGCACAAGTAAGGCTGTGTAACTGGATTATAAAAATCTCCTGTTCTACCTGGTTCTCTTGAGAGTCTTGCTCCATCAACCCAGAGATCATCTGGATGTGAGAATCTAAGAAAGATCCTTTGAAGGAGCTAAGCAGAAAGAAAGTAAAATCCTCATCCCCAGATTTCTCTGAGTTCCAACTGACAGTCATCATTGAATTTCCAGCCACAATCTGTGCCACTGAACTCAGGCAGGGGATTTTATACAAATAACCAGATCACTGGCACAGGACCACCAAGAAAACTGTTCACTTTCCTGAGTTATCAAGTAGATTTTTTGAAGTTCTTTGGTTCAACAAGGAGTTGCAAGTTTTTTCAGTACTCCGTTTTGCATTATGTATTAATGTTACTTCCTTAAAAATGTATGCCTGGAGGAGCCTTATTTATTCGATAGGCTTATCTGAGCTCCATAATTCTTTTGATATTCTTCATTAAAATTTGAAGTCTTGTTTTAGCTCACTGTATGGAATGGTCAGCTTCAGGTAACAGTGGTGCTCTAGCACCTGCTGCTCAAAAGGAGCGTGGCAGATGACCAGCACTTAGCACAAAATTTTGACTCACCTGAGCCACTTCCTGACAGGCAAGTGACATCTGTTTGCAAGGTTCAGCGTATGGGAGAAACCAGACTTTTTGAAATGACTTTACCCAAAGCATATATTGTACAACCGTGTCCTTGGAGTAACAATAGTCAGTATAAAGCCAGATTGTGTGTATGTCTGTGTGCATATATGTAAAATATGCATCACACACAATTTATTCACTCAACACTACTTCAGAAAATATTTATTCAGTAGTGTTATATGCCACTATAGAATTGGAACATAGGGGATATAACAGAAAACAAAATACAAAGATTCCTAATTGGATACTTAGATGATAAATAACTATATATATCTTAGAATATTGGGAAATATATGAAATTTTAAAAAGCCAGTAAAATGGGATACTTAGTTGATAATATATATATATATGTATTTTAGAATATTGGGAAGTATATGAAGAAAAAAAGCCAATAAATTAAAGGAGGAGTGAGGGTAGATGGTAAGGTTGTTGTTTTACACAGAATTGTCAGGAAAACCTCTCTGGTACCGAGATCCTCAGAATGTGCAATGAATCACATAGCTACCTAAAAGAGAGCAATTCATGTAAGGAGAACCATAATTAGAAATGCACCAGATGAGAGCGCTCTTAGCATGTTTGGAGGACAGCGAATATATCTACAAGGCTGAAACAGAGCAAGTAGGCTGCTATTTAGTGGGAAAAAAAGAAATGTGGGGTATGGTAGAGAGCCCTGAAATGCTTTGCTTTTGTTGAGTGCAATGGTACAAAATATTGCCACGTACATTGTCACAATGTTTTGGACAATGACAGACCATGGTCCCACAAGATGCTGCTGCCTACTGACCTTGAAGCCATCTCAGTTTGCGAAAGCACTCTATGATGCTCACACAGTAACAGAATCTCTTACTGTATGACTCAGACTGCAGCCAGGTTGTTCATTGTAGGCAAGACTGTATGCATAGATAGATGTGTTTGGATGGAATGTGGGTATACCTTTTAATGAATGTGTTGATGCCCTAACCTGAGCTGTGGAGTTTAAACTTTGGGAAACTGATTATCTTTACATCAATTATGAAGGTGGAAACTTCATAATGGGACTAGAGACCAGAGCTCACTTCCTCCTCCTTAGACAGGTTGAATGACAGCATAACACTGAAGTAGCCTTATAGAAGCCACAGCGGTAGACAGGCCCCACCAAAAGCCAGCCATGCTGGCTCCTCATCATGAACTTCCTGCCTACAGAACTGAACCTCTTTGTTTAAGTCACTCAATCCATGCTCTTGTGCTATGGCCAGGCTGAGCTGACTACAACACTACAGCCATAGGATACTGATGTGTGAACTCATATCCTCATGCTGCTATACTGGTGCTCTACCAGGTCAGTCATGCCTCCAGCATTGCTTTTTGCTGGCTGTTTTGTGTCTCTGAGCTGACCTTGAACTCTAAATCCCAGCCTCCTAAATAGCTCGAATTATAGGAGTGAGCCACCAGTTCCTGGTTGTCAATCATTTTTAACTCAATATCTAAATTTTTATTTTCAACGTACCCTAGTTTATTTTTTCTCCTCGCTCCACTTCTGGCTCTTCTGGTAATAAAGGTGATAATTGCACAGTTCCTTGACTGAAATTGCTTAATGGTTGGTTTCAGTTACAAAGACTTTTCCAGTTGTGTTTCCAACGTTGTATTTTTGTGCAAATTTGAACAAAAACATGAGCTTCGGGAGGTATGTCTTTCTCTGTTAATTAGAATGTCTTCGGAGTCCTTTGTGATTTTGCAAGTTGGGTTACAAAGTTAATATTTAAAAAAAAATCACAATGAAACTGACCAAATACTGTTTGAGAGGGAGGAGAGGAGAGGATATGAAACTAATAGAGAATATAATAGAGGAGTGAACTGGAGCTCGGTGCATACCATCCTTAGAATGATCACAATGAAACCCCCTTGTAAACTAATGGATGCTAGTAAAACGTTCTAAATTCCTCTCACATACATATTACAGTTTTATTAGAAGAGATTTTATACAGTACTCTGACTTTAAAAGGGAAATAGTATTTTTTGAATTCGAATATGAGAGCCTCTCACCTGTTGTGTAGAAACCTTTCCACTGTAGGTATTTGTTTAGTTCTTAGTTGTTCTCTCTGCCATCAGAGGTCTCCTGTGGTTAAAGAGCAGTTGAAGTTTCTATTTCTATTCAGGGTCGAGATATCTAATGATTTCATGCATAAGAACGGGTTCAATCTCCACACTCTAGTTCACATGGTAGTGGCAGTCTTGGGTGTTTCCTGGCTACATTTGATGTTCACTTTCTCTAAGTGCTTCAGAAGTTTCACACTACTATGCCCTCTTCTCTGTCTCTGTCTTTAGTCAGACTGCTCAGGCACCATAGAGTGGCGAGGGATTGAAAGATATTGCGCCTCAGTTTCCCTTCAGTCGTTTGATCTTGAACAGACCTGAGATGCCTCTGTGCTACGTACAGGCTTGGTTCTCCAAGCAGTGCCATTGGGAAGTGATGAGGCCTGAGAATGTAGGCCCAAGTGAGTGTGTGCCTTTAAGGGTATCATGGGACTGTCCTTTCATTTCTCCCTTTCTCCCACTGCCTCCCCTTCCCTCTCCCCCTCGCCCCCCTCCCTTGCTGTGGAAGTGAGCAGCTGTGCTAAGCCATGTACTGCTCCCGTGATGGTCTGTCTTTGCCTCAGGCACAAAGCCATGGGATCCGTCCATGATGGAATCCAACCTCCAAGACTCTAAGGCAACATCCATACATCTTTTCTCTTTATAGATTCCCATGGAAGGAATTGTACTATGGTGATGGAAAGCCGACTAACAAACTTGCCTCTGGGTTCCTAATATTTCATCACTTTTCCTTATTATTTGGAGATTCTTCTTTTTCCTCCTCCTCCTCTTTCTCTTCCTCCTCTTGTTTTGTCCTGCTCCTCCTCTTCCTCTACCTTCTTTCTCTTTTATCTTTCTTTTACACATATCCAGCATTTTTATTCAGGCTCTTTGGCATAGATATTTTGGTTTTTTTTTCTTCTGGATCTCTATGGATTTCAACAGCTTTTCTCTACAATAGGAGGTTCTGTTTATCATTTTTCACTCAAGACTGGTTTTAGAAGGGAACATGATTGGAAAATGCCCAAAACAGACATCACTACCAAAAATAAACAACCAACAAGCAAACAGGCTAATAGCCTCTGGCCTTGGGCCTTCTTGTTCCAACCGGTCAGACTCATTTGGTGTGAAGTTAGGGCACATATGGTGTGGGAGAACTGGTTGCTCTTTAGCCTTTAGTCATCAGAAAATCTCTGTAAGTGGTCTTTAATGTCTTCCCACCTGAAGAACACTGATCAAATTCCTTATCATCTGGCTCACAACAGAATTCTAAGCATGTGTTAGCATTTACTATTGGGGGAAAACCACACTTCTCTTATTCATATAAAACATGGCCTATCTTATTGTGATATCTCCACCTTATACACATCAATGCGGCATTGCTGTATTGGGAAATCAGGGTCACTAAAACAAAGTGAAGAGACAGCATTGCTGAGACTCAAAACGATGCATCTTCCAAACTTTGTTTAGATTCTTCATCTTTCGTGGCAGTTTTTGGTTTTTATGTGTATGTACCTCAGGAAAATTCAAAACACAATCGGCAAATTTGTTCCCTTATTCTTTAGAAGAAATACTTTAGAAGGAATACTGGAGAGCTGATAAGCACATTTACCTCTTTCCATTGGGCAGCATAACATGTTGATCTGGTTACAAAGAAGTAAATAATCTTGTGATGATGATAGCATCTAATTTTAAAGAGATTCTGAACCTTTGAGTCAGGTCTGGCTTTGTTCTTTCTTCTTTACACAGCCTGGAGAATTTAGACAACTTCTATTTTAGCGAGAATGATAGGATATATTATTGGAAAAGATATTATACATTGCTTAAAATGTACTATGTGATTTTTTTGTTTTTCTTGTATGTTCTTCCCCTACAGTATAATGCCTGTTTTCACTGTATTTGACATTGGTGCCCTGCATCTTGTATATACATTTTTCTAATTTGGGGAGGGGAAGGGAAATAATGAAATAAAAAAGGATACAGGTTGACCCATTGTAGCAATGAGATGTACAAGACACTATGTTGGAAACCAACTTTACAACTTGAGGGTGGGTGGGGAGGGGAGTGGGAGAATTGGGAAAGTGGGGAGGGAAGAAATAGTAGGGGAAAAACAAAGGAGGAGGTAACAATGCTCAATAGGAAATGTACTCATTACCTTATTCATGTCACTGTAACCCCTCTGTACACTTCTACATTAAAGTACATTTTTACAATAAAGACATTTTTAAAAATGAAAAAAAAGATATATACTTTGAATAGATGAAAATGGGTCAGTTCTAGGGTGAGAATGTCAATTTATTTAATCTCTGGAAGCCTCAGTTTTCCTGAGAAGTCAAAATAGTATTACTGCCTAATTCATATGGGTATTGACAGAATTAAATTAGAAGATTAATGGTAAAGGCTTTCAGCAAAACACCAAGCACAGAGTAAATGCTCAGAAACTCTTACATTTTATTAGAGTTGTTAATATTAGGGTTATTTCACATTTTCATAATATTATTGTTTGAGACTTATGAATAGCAATGAAGTACTTTCCTCCACCATGGAGAAATAAATTTCAGCTAAGTTGTTTAGCCCTTCTTGTACCTCATATACATGAGTGTGTGCGTGTATGTGTATTTGTTATTATGTAAAGTTTCTTTGACATGTAGTCAATTGTAATAGCTATTGTTACTTCAACAAGCTAATTTTAGATAATGATGTTTCTCTTTAAATAATTTTTGATGACAGAGGCTGAATGTCTTCCTGCATCTACAATCTGAAGTCTGAATTACATAGAAAAGGTCCTTCAGAGTTCTGAGATTCTGTTTCTTACCTTTAGTTACCATACAACTATGTCCCTTCTTTTTCTAATTTATAATCACAAATGACCATCCAAATGCTACATTAAAGTAATACATACTGACAGTAGCTCATTATAATATAAAACCTTCCCTATAAAGGTCATAATGTATTGACTTTAGTGACTTTCAAATATAAATAATTGCCTTTCTATCCCTGTTCCATTTCGACTGAATAATTAAAATTCTCATGTGTATTAGTTAAATGATCATAGAATCTTATTATTAGTGTTCTGCAAGCATAAATGAATTATGTAGGTATTGTTTTCCCTGTTCTTTACATAATGAAACTGAGAAGTGATTTAACTGAGGTTAGCATGTCTTGCCCGAAATCAAAAAGCAGTAATAATAAATGGTGATGCTAAGATTAAACTCAAGGTCTGTTAGGCGCAAAGAGACTGTCTGTGACCACACAGGGGGCCTGCGAAACATGGACCATGGGCAGGAAGGTGTGTCAGGCAGCCTCTGCAGGAAAAGTGATGAACTAGTAGTATGCATCTAGGATAATCTTATCAGAGGAGCAGAAAAGTTCAAAAGCTAGGTATGTATGACCTATAAGATGTTGCTAAGGGAAATGAGCCCCAAGATATGGGCACAAGAGGCTTTTCCTTGCTGTTGATTTTAATGTGCTATGTGATTTCTTTTTGTTTCTTTTATATGTTCTTCCTGCTGTGATATATCTTCTGTTGCCACCGTATTTGGTGTTTGGTACCTTGCATTTTGTAAATACCTTTATCTAATTCGGGGAGGGGAAGGGTAATAACCAAATGCTGAAACAGGATGACCCATGGTAACAATGAGACTCACAAGGCACTAAGTTGGAAATGATCTTTACAACTCTGGTGCAGGGCGGGGGGAGGAGCGGAGAGAAGTGGGGGAGGGGGGAAGGGAAGGGATAGTGGGAAAAAAAACCAAGGAGGGGGTAACAATGTTGACAAGAAATGTACTCATTACCTTACTCATAGAACTGTAACCCCTCTGTACAGCATCTCCACAATAAAATAGAATAAAACTTAACTACACCAAACTGTGTTGTAGATGGTGCTGCTCCCCTTTGACAATGTGTAATTCAGGGGTTGTTGATCCCAATGGGGGTTATACCTGTTTCTGTCCAGACAGCCTATAAATCTTACAGAATACATAATAGAAGAGCTTGATGGATTTCTGAGAATTTATATTCCTGGCCAAGTTTCTAGCTACCCAGCACCAACAGTTCCTGTGTTAGGCAACTCCGGGCGGCATAGTTTCAGGACAGGTAATAAAGGCAGCATGACAGTAGAGGGCCTTGGAGATCATCTGAGCCTGGCATTTAAAAAGCGTTTTACTTTCCTGTGATTCACTTACATTTCATTCATTTAAAAAAATATTTATTGTGGGCTGGGAAGTTGGCTTAAGGGTAGAGTGCTTGCCTCCCATGCATGAGGCCCCCCCTAGGTTCTATTCCTCAGCACCACCTAAGCAGGAAAAAAGCCAGAAGTGGTGCTGTGGATCAAATGGTAGGGTGCTAGCCTTGAGCTGAAGAGCCAAGGAACAGAGCCCAGGCCTGGAGTTCAACCCCCACAACTGTCAAAAAATATGTATTGTTAATTTCAGAGAGTTATACAAGGCAATTGCAATTTAACCTGTCTATATGCAAGCACATTACATCTTGATCAGCTACTGTGCATGATTGTCAGTGAGAAGTAGGGAACACATGAAGAGGATAAATATAGTCAGAACCCTGCATATGTATGCACAGAGACAGAACAATGAAATCTGCTGGCATTGTTTTAAGAAGGGAGGGAGTGATGGATAGAGATGGAGAGGTGAGTTTGATCATGTTATGTATGTATGTATGTGTGTAGGTAGGTAGGTGTGTGTGTGTGTGTGTGTGTGTGTGCATGTGTGTGTATAAATGTCACAACAAGCCCTTATACAACTCGTATATGCTAGTCAGGACAAAAAAGCCTCTTGAAAAAAGCAATGAAAATGTTCTATGAATTCTTAACAAGTAATCGTTACACCAGCCCAGCTGTATTTGATCTAGGGAAGCTACAGTAGGTAGGGCATGTTCTAGTGGCTTCAGTTGTTTGCAAAGCTCCTTATAAAGGCAGCACACCTTCCAAGTTTTTATTATATAGCTTAATGAAAATTGGAGCCCTCAAATGAGCTAAGGTCTCTTCTAAGTTTCATACTTAAGATTTAGAGAGCTTAATTGTTATAGTACAATGGAATAATACAACTATGTATAAATGGCTGTTTTGTTTAAAAAAATGTAGTTGTGGCTCCATAAAGGAAACCTTGTCTTTTCCAAACTTCTACTGTACTCAGTTTGTGCTATAGAATGTGCTTGTGCTGAAACACACACACACACACATACACACACACACACACATTCCTAAAGGCCAGTGATTAAGAAATCAATGATTAACGTAGCTCTTCTGAACCTGAAAAGCACCTAGAAGGCTAGTCCCTGGCTTTCTTCTGCGTTCTTGCTCAGATGAGTGAGACTGTCTTGGCCTCGTGTTAGTCATGGTAGGTTCCCTGGCTTATTCCTTGCTCCCCCTTGTGCTGTTCTCCTTTCCCAAAATGAGGATAAGTGCAACAATAATCTGAAAATACTTCCTTTTTCTAGTTCAGGTCTTGTAACCTTTTAAAAATATAATCTGATCTTTTAATCAAGTGCTGTAGTAGTGTTGGTAAATGAACAAAAATGGTTATCATTCCATTTACCTGGAAAGAAACTATTTGAAGTACAGAAAATCATTTCAGACTGATTGTAAACATTAACCCCCCATTATGCTTAATTCTTTTTTTCATATGCTTAGTTCTTTAGCATAAAGTTTCAATTATGCAAGAAACATTTAGAGGGTCATTTGATTAAATGAAGGTAGGTAGATAGATAGATAGATAGATAGATAGATAGATAGATAGGTGAGTTTTCTATTCCCAATCTTCCTTTCAATCCACTTGCTCAAACAATACATGATAGTAGGTCTTTGCCAATATAATTCTTTTAGTTATTTTTGAGCCTTATGTTGCCAAACTTTTCATCAAACATTTTCATGGATTTTGGTGGTCACCCTTAATCCCATGTCCCACAAAACAGTTCTGTAAAGATGTCCTCATAAAGACAAAGCACCTGGAAGAAAGGATGTCTTCCCAGTGTTCACAGGTGAGATAAAATTAACCTTGGGGTGGATTCTTGGAATTAAATGCCTCGGCTGGGAAGTAGTTGAAGAATGAACCCCAATTTCTCACCTTATTTAGAATAAATAACCCATATTTCACATAAAATTCAAACAAAAATACCAAAAGCCTGCTATATAAAATACTATTAAAAGGAACACTTGAACCTACTAAACACTAATAAAGAGTTAAGAACTTATTTATAATCTGGGCTCATAATCTATGATGTTTGATAGATTTTTTTTGTCAATTGTGGGGTCTGAACTATGGGGCCTGGGCACTGTCTCTCAGTTCTTCAGCTCAAGGCTAGTGCTCTACCACTTGAGCCACAGCACCACTTCCAGCTTTTTCTGCCTATGTGTTGCTGAGGAATTGAACCCAGGGCTTCATGCATGCAAGGCAAACCCTCTACCACTGAGCCACCTTCCCAGCCCCTGATAGATTTTTTTGTTTTACAGTGAGATTACTCTTCTCTGTGATTCTAAGTGACATGAGCAGTCAAAACAGAGGAACACTCGCTCCTACCAAATGAGAACTATATTTTCAGGCAGCTCTCTTTGGATTTTGCCACTCCCTTTTCCAAAGAGGTATACAGAGATTGTGTGAGCCTGTGAGGGGAAGGACAGCATTTTTCTTAAACTGATCATGAACACAAGGCTGACATTGCCACCGAAGGTCACTGGAAATGGAAACACCACCAAAGACATCTTGGTTGTGTTTATGCCATTAATCATGTCTTCCCCATCTCTTCCTGGCAATTTTTGTTTTGTTTGCTTTTTACAGTTGCTTAGGCTTTCTGCTCCTTGCCATTTGCTTTCTTTCAGACCAGAAAATATCCTCAGGGCCCCTGCAGGGCTGTGTTGAAGAAGGGTCTGCTCATGTTTCCCTGATGACCCTGGCCTCAGAGATACTTCTATCCCAGCCATCTTAGTTTGCATTAGACCATGGGAAAGACACCACGCAGGTCTTGGGACTAATATTTTTGGTACTTTTGAAAAAAACAAAACCATAGCTTAACGACCAAAGCAGTTGTACAGTTAGCGCACTGAATCTAGTTATAGTAGCATTTGCTGGGGTTTTAGTTGAGTAACTTCCATAGAAGTTCATTGAAATGATCTAAATAAAGCCTCCAGTGTGGCTTTGAAAACGAGAGTAACCCACCACTTGCCGTGTTCTCTTTCTATTCTCTTCCCATTGCCCTAAATTGCAGAGTTCTAGGTAGAATGTCGCCTTACAGAATGACATAATAATTACAAATGAATTGTACCTTGGTTTAGTGGAGTATTCCAATACAACACAAGACAAAGGGGTGTTTTGAAATGTTAAGGTGACCTAATAGGGAGTTGCATTAGCCCAAGACCCAGAGCCCTTGAGAACAGATACTGTCCAGCATGGCTGCCTCACATTTGACTTGGAATCAAAGGAAATTGGAAGTTACTTTCTAAAACCTTTTTCAGAACACTGTCTATGATGTGTGAAAGAGAGTGCGAAGTTCTATTTAACGCCTGTTTTAAAAGCCCAAGAATGGAATAGAGAGGACATTCCTGAAAGTGTCTCAGGAATGCCCACATATGTTGATTGAATTGTCAAAAGCATTTCAGTACTTAGTTATTGTTTGAATCATTGCAAAACTTTCATGAATAAACAATTAGATTTCTATTTGCAGCATCTTCAATGGGATGTTTGACTGGGTTTTGTATTGTAGATACCACTGCGTTTGACTCTTTACCATTTACTAAGTGAGAGTTTGGTGCAAGTCACTCAGTTTGGGGGCAGATTTCATTCAAAAAAGCATGTGATATCACTTTTTTAAGCCTCTTAACAGGGGATGAGCAGATATATCCGGAGCTTCACATTGTCTTTGCACACCCAAGCAACTTAGGGTTCTTTTCTGCTTTGTTTCTTTGAGACTATGAGGGCTTATTTACTATCTCCTATGAGTCTTCATAGTTAAGACAATCACAATAGGATTATTCTGGGATGGTAGTAGTGAGCCTACCTGGCATTCATGAAGTTCTGGGGTTTTGAGCATCAGTATTTCAAATGAATAAATTAATAGGGATAGGAAGGGAGGAAGGAAGGAAGGAAGGAAGGAAAGAAGGAAAGAAGGAGGGAAGAAAGGAATGGGAAGGAAAAAGAAGGAAGAGGAAGGAAGGAAGGGAAGAAGCAAGGAAGGAAGGAAGGGAAAGGAAGGAAAGAAAGGAGAGAAGAAGAGAAGGAGGAACAAAGAAAAGCACAGTAGAAACAATTTTTAAAAAGATCTCTAATGCTGTTGCACTTCATATTTTGCTCCTTACACTCATAGATAATCCATCAAATAGTCACCGTGACGTTAATTTACTAATTTTCTAATTAAAACCGGGGAGGGAATATGGTAGAAGTGAATGCCCGAGGCATCCTAGTGAGAGTAGTTTTGAACTTCACGGTTCCCTGTCACAGCTACCCCCCCCCCCCAGATTAGAGTTGTTTGGGGAAGAAGAAATGACCCTAATTTCTCCCTTACTCTGAGTCCCAGCCTGCTACCACCTCCACCGCCACCACCAAACAAACAAAACCAGAGCTCATTCTCTAGCTATTCATCCTATTTTTTTTAAAAAAAGATGAACTGTAAAGCAGCCGGTCTGTTCCTCCTTTTGGTTTCCTCTCCAGTGCCTTTCTTTAAACTCCACAATATTCTTATATCAATTTCTGATCAGATTATCCTATAACCTGGAAGCCTAACCTCCTACAACTCTAAAGTGCTCCTTTTGACATGGTTTATATTGACTTCGATCTCAAGTCCCGTGCCTCCTTTCCCCTAAGACGCCAAACTGTGAGTTCTTTGAGGAAAGCATTTATGAACTCTTAATCTTAACTAACTGTGCTGTGCTTACTATATTCTTGGCCTTAAATGCTACCAAATAAGTTCTCATTGAAGCAAATGCTACTCAAAGTACACCAATGAGCTGCTGCCTGGATCTCAACAAGTATATTATATGGATGTAATTATTGCTGTGTATACACTGTCCAGAAGTCAAAGGAGCCATCAAACATTATATTTGGGGGGGGGAGACATTGCTTCCTTCATTTTATAATAGTTTTTGTAACATTTTATCCTTAAAGAACATCATAGGTAATACATAGAGATTTGCTCTAAAAATGGACTTAACCTATAGGACTGTATATGGAAAAATCACACACACACACACACACACACACACACACATGCATTCACATCCTACATATTTTACTGCCATTAACTTTGGCTTTGAGATCATGTATTCAACTATGATTTTGCCTTACCACATGCAGCATAAAGATACGTATTTGCTTATTTTGACAGCTAATTATTAATCTAGTGCCACTAATAAGTGGATATATTTATTGCCTTCTAGTACATATATTTATTGCCTTCTAAATATAATATTGCTAATAATCCTTTTGGGATGTAGACTAAGCACTTGATATAGACATTCTCTGAAAGGACTATCATGCTTAAGCTCCAAAACCAAACCTGAAATTAGGCATTGGAAAGCAAAAGCATTTTAGGCTATTCGGCTACCCTCCCTTATCAGAGGCCCCTGATTAGTTCCTGTGGTGGGTGGATGGACCACACTAGAGTTGGAGGTTAGACTGTGTTGTGAAGGAGAGGCCATTATGATGTGTATATACTGTTCCTTGCTGGTAGTTAGATGAAAGGTAACAATGTAATTCACTAAGAAATCACTTTAATTTCTAATAATAAATGAGTCCTAGTAATCAATTCAATGTGCATTTGGAGGACATGCTGTCATGGATTCTATATTTACAGCAGCCAGTAGATGTGGTTTGTAAAGTGTTCTCTGTTCCTGCACTATAAGCGCCTAAGGATGGGAGGCTCCGAAGCATGTCTACACCACTTTGTATCCTAGAGCCAGGCCAGTCCTTGGGCCGGCATGCATTATTAATAATTGTTTGTGAGCTTAATTGAACTCACTGTGGAAAATAAGTCCATCTTAATTCTTGTTATAACTTTAAATTAGCTTTCCATCTCCCAGAAATAAGAAACTTCATAACAGAAGTGATAGAAGAAGATTCAAGTAAGAGGAAATAAGATAATTAGGTTTGCAATTATTTTAGTCTGGGCTTATATTTACTAGGAGCTAATGAACATTCTTTCTAAGCAGAAAGCTTTCTAAGCAGGGAGATACTTGATTAAGCTACTTGACAGATGAAGAAACTGAGGTACAGAAAGGTTATGGAATCAATCTAGAGCATGGCTGTTCTGATCTTGAATGTTATCCAGTGATGTCTTGGTCCCCAGACTGACTGGTGCTATTGGGAGATGGTGAATGATGGCCAAGAAGTAAGCAATCATTGAGAAACACCTTCGAAGGGGATATTGGGAGTTTGGTTTGGTCCCACCTCTTTCTCTGCTTCCCAGTCACTATGAGGCAAACAGCCTCATAATTTTCTCTACCATAAACTACCATCATCACACAGCCAGAGGAATCAAGCCCAAGAGACCCAGGACTAAAAGCTCTGAACCATGAGTGGACACAAAAACTTTCCTCCTTATACATTGTCTGTCTCATGCACTTTGTCACAGTGAAGTGAAGTTTACTAGCATAAGCACAGAAAACACGTCACTGGAAAGCCTGTTTGCTCCCCAAAACTGTAATATCAGATCAACTTATAAAAGTCACCAAATAAAAGGTATTTAAAGAATCACTACAAATTTTATAAATTTATACTAAAAAATAAAGTGAGATGTAAGATTTGAAAAATAGTAATTCTGCCTTAAGCACTTTTTTCTGGGACTCAGTAAAGTGTAAGAGATTCAGGAGGACTCTACCAGAAGTCGATACAAGTTAATCTGCAATCTGAACCTATACTTACATTCCCTCAATGAGCACTGGACAGGTGCCATGTGCAGGACCGCGTGCCAGGGCAAAGGCAGGAAGTGCATGTATGGAAATCAAATCACTTTGAGACCTCAGAGGAAATGCAAGATGCATTGATGGCTTCAGTAGAGGTTGCATGATTTGGGAGAGAGAGTTCAACCCTCTGTGGAGATCTAGACATACCCTTACAGCAAGAAATCCAGGGGCATTCAAGAAATCCAGGGGCATTCAAGGCACACAGAAGAGGAGTTCAACTGGTGCATACAGTGCAAGCCTCAAACTCTCTTGGCTTGCTTAGTTGGCTAGCACCTTACCACTGATGTCACATTTGCAGCCCACCCTTGTGTGTGTGTGTGTGTGTGTGTGTGTGTGTGTGT
>NW_012267335.1:339944-482126 GCF_000151885.1 Dipodomys ordii | reverse complement strand
AGATAGGAGTCTCATGGGCTGGCTTTGAACCGCGATCCTCAGATCTCAGCCTCCTGAGTAGCTAGGATTACAGGCATGAGCCACCAGCGCCCAGCTTGATTCTAATTTCAATTGCATTTAACCATATTACTACTAATTGTAAAAAAAATAAGTCACTTCTTGAAGGTCATTATATTTAAATTTCACATCAAAACTAGCTAATATCTACTCCTGGAAATACCTGATAGTATTAACAGTGTAACAAAAACGGCTGTATTTCTTCTAAATGACTACAATAATTTAATTCATTTTCATTGTATAGTTGATTTTTTTTCTAAGTTTAGGATTTGACCTCCAGAAAAGTCAGAGACAAAGCAGTTCCAGTATTAGATGTTTGGAAATGGCTTATAAGTCCTAATCTCACAGTATGTATGCCACAGCACACCTACATTTTACTTTGCTACCAATCACTTGGCTCTCTTGTAAAGTTAGGACATAGCATACATAGGTAAAATGGTCTAGAAAAGTAGATAAAAACTAAACAACACCTGTGATGTATCTAGAGAGGCTCAGTCCCATTCTATACCTGATCAGAGAATGCTGTTAGTATGCAGGTACATATGATAGGAAATTAGGGGTGTTCAGCAGGAATGCTGCTCTGTTCCTTGCATTACAGAGTCAACTTCCCTTCAAAATGGAGATGTTCTCACCCAAGACTCAAAGGCCCCTACAAAGTACACTTGTTGTTCTTCAACCCTGTCCATGGTAAATCCTGGACTTAAGGACACATGCTTCATGTCTAAAACAGATGCTATGTTAACTTGATGGGGTTTTTTGTCTCCTAAGTCTATTAAACATTATCAATAAAACTCTGTAAGTAAAAAAATGACCTGGATAATTCTTGTGTACTTGGAACCAGCCTTTCTCGATCTTTTACCAGCCCCTTCCCTCCTCATTAGCCACCATCCCTGGGACAGCAAATCTAAAATGTCATGATGGATAATTAGCAATAATGTTCACCTTTTGGGATGAATGTTAAATTGTTAGTCTATAAATTTATGTACCTTTGATACTAGAGAATTCGATTTTTCATGTGTAATTTCTTAGCTGAACCCAGCAAGGAACAAAGGTCCCAATTATAATTTTATGCTTTCCACTGTATTTTTATATGGTACGCTTGAAATTATCCATTGCTATAAGTTAAGTAGCTTTCTTTTTTTTAAAAATGTACTATATCTTACCATTTCTCCTGTTGCTGACTTATAATGAAGATTTAATTAATAGAAAAAAAGAATTTAACATGATCTACCTCACTAATAATAAAGTAATAACAATTAAGGTTAGATATTTTTAAACTATCAAACTGACAAGACTGAAAAGCAAAACATTCATATCTGGTGTTGAAAGTTCATTAGGAAAGATATAGTCTCATTTGCTATTGGTAATAAGTTAACTAGGCACATTTTTAGGGAGTGAATTTTTTAAATGTTTATCAAGATAAATGTTATCAGAGTATTATAGTCCCTAAAGTTACACTCAAATGTCCTAGATATTTATGTATAAATTATCTAAGACCAGTATAGAGACTTGCATATATCTTTATTATAATAAAAATTTTACCTGCTATTAGATTTCTACATAATATAATCATCATAGTTACCCTTAAAGCAATCAAGATTTCTAAAGAATAGAGTGGTGATTCACTCAATTAGGGTATATGCTTATGATAGAATGGAGAGGAGAAGAAGAGGAGAATGCAGCTAAGAATCTAATGTATATCTTTAGAAAATTAAGAAGAGCGAGGGAAGAGATGGGTAGAGGAAGGATGGATGAAGATGTTGAAAGGGATGACATTGGTCAAGATATGTTGTGTTCATAAACTGCTTTGGTACATGGCAAGTCCTTCTTACAACTACTTAAAGGCAATAATAAAAAAGAAATAGGAAAAGAATATTACATAGTTATGTCACCATAGACTTCCCCTAAGCAAAGTAAGTGAGCACTGAAGTTGATGACACACTTTTAACTAAGGTCAAGAGATAGAGTAGCAATCTCCAACACTCAATTTTCATATTAATAAAAATTATTTTACGGCATTGGCATTTTTTTTGGGTCTGGTCGTGGGCCCTGAACTCTGGGCCTGGGCGCCGTCCCTCAGCTCTTCAGCTCAAGGCTAGCGCTGTACCACTGAACCACCTTCCCAGCCCTGCATTGGCATTTTAGTATATATTTTCAGTGTTCTGTGATTTCTTTTATTGTGTCAGACTTTATAAGTGCCCTTTGATCCATAAATTAAATAAAACTGTATTTTTTAGGATTATTTTTAAATAAGTTTTTTATTGTGAAAATACTGTGCAGAGGGATTACAGTTACATGAGCAAGGTAATGAGTACATTTCTTATCAAGCATTGTTGCCTCCTCCTTTGTTTTTCCCCTACCATCCCCTGTATATTTTTTGGTTAGAAATTGCTCTCTTTTAGGTAATATAAAGAGGAAACTGATCATAGATGGAAACGTTCAAACAGCTGAACCAAGATAAATCCCTTATCTTTATAAGTTGATTATTTCAGGTATTTGTTATAGTCCTAAAAAGCCAACGGACACAGAAGGTGAACCAAGGCCTTCGGCTTTTTCCACGGTCTTGGCATCAGCTAGCAGCTAGGAACCTCATTCATCCTCTACAGTTCCAAACTCAACTCCAGCTGACCTTCTCCTCTATCTGGGCTCTTGCTGTTATGATGATCTGTTGCTTGGCAGGTCTGGACTAGATTTGCCTTGCTATAGGCAACTGAAATAGTCTTTATCAAAGACATTTCTTCAGCTCTGCAATCTAGGACCCTATATGATTCAGAAAGCAAAAGATAGGCCCTGGTCATGAAGAGACAGAACTCAAGGCATTTGGACTAAGTCTGCTTCATGGCAGTACCACTGACAGCAGGCATTTCGCTATCATTTCTTTACATGGCTCCTTTTTCTCTGGGAGAATGAGGAACTCATTTCTGTACACAAAAGGAAAAGCATAATCATTATGAATGCTGAGGAACTCACCTCCAAACCAGTGATAATACAGATAGGAATGACAGTAAGAATATTTTTTATTATATTTCATATGCCAGGCATTGTGATAAGTTATTTTGAATCTTTATTTCTTTTCATTCTCAGTATGAGCTTCCTCAATAGAAACCACTAAAAAGTTGTCAACACTGAGAAAGTAAAGAGGTTAAATTCGCTTTCTAGTCATACAGCCAGGGGACCAAAAAAAAAAAAAATCCCATTCTCAAACCTGCTGGCTTTGAACTTCTGGTGTCATGTTTGTAAGAACAAGATGGAGATAAAAGAAATTCTTTCTTCTTTAAATTCACAGATAGGCACATATTTAGGATAAAAATTTCTATTGCCATTGATTAATGTTCCTTCTCTCTGAAGATTCAGGCATCTATACTTTGAATCTTTTGTGACAAGCAAATCCAACGCTATGAAAGTTTCACCTCTAAACATCCATGTTGTGAGACCCTGTAAGTGTTAGGCACCCAAGAGCATGAAGTTCCATTGTCTTTGCACAGCTTTCCTCATGGAATCTACTCTCCACAGACACCTAATGCTTGGCTAACAGTCTTCCCAGGCTGTGTTCATTTGTCTTTGAATCTCTCATACTGCTTTGTAAATAGTCTGATTTCACCAAATACCTGCAAGTGACTAATTCAAATTCCTTCCAATGCATACCTAACTGAAAATATACAGGAGAAATACCATGATGTATTTAGTTCTGAGTATCTTTTTTTTATTTTCTTAATTACATTTATAATGCATGGTCCTTGGAGAAAAGACAGCAAATACTGCTATATTTTTAGAGCAAATACTTCTATGCCATAGATATGAAATGGACCTATGCAGGAGCAATGCTTTCAGTTTTTAAATTTTTCCTTTCCTTTCTTATGAACTATTTTTAGAACAATCTTCCTTAGCAATATCTACTATATGGCTAATTTGTAAAGGCTCTCTTTTTCAATGGTTTTCTGGAAAGAAATTTGTGAAACTGGGTCTGAACCTCCCTTTGAAATAGCTTAATGAGTTTTAATGATGTGTCAATAAGATATCCTTTCCTCAAGCCAGGTGCTAGTGGCTCACGCCTGTAATTTTAGTTACTCAAGAAGCTGATATCTTAAGATCTCAGCTCAAAGCCAGCCTAGGCAGAGAAGTCCATGAGACTCCATTTAACCACCAAAAAGCCAGAAGTAGAGCTATGGCTCAAGTAGTAGTGTGTTATCCTTGATTTAAAATGCTCAGGGACAGTGCCCAGGCCCCAAGTTCAAGACACACACACACACACACACACACACACACACAGAGTCTTGCCTCAAAAATCAGCAAGACATTCCAAATGTGAGCTGTTTCTTCATGTGTATAATATAAACACAAATTTATACACAACCCCACCCCCCTGGTAAACAAGCAGAAAAAATATGAATGCAGGAAAAACTGAGAAACATTATTTAAAACCCATAAACAGCATGTGCACTTGAACACACGTACACACGTGTGCATGCATGCACACACACAGAGTCTTGCTAACTTTAAATGATTAGAAATTAATTACAGATTCACTGCTAATGACCATATGGGGTGAGCACTGACACTCAACTGGTTTCAATTCAGCGATGACAGAAACAGAGCAAGGCTCACAGACGGATGGGAGTGGGGGAAATCGGAGTGAGTGGGGGGCCAGGAAGGAAGCAAAATTCCTTCACAACCATGGAACACAGTTCCAAAATAGTCAGGCAGCAAGAAAAGGGCTCCAAGAAATTCCTCCTATTGTGAATATGACCAGTGCTTCTCCATCGCCACCACTGCTGTCTCTACCTCTAAGAGATGCTGGAAATGTCTGAGGAAAGGGAGACCAGGGCAAGAGAAACATGGCTCCAGGGCGAACAGGTACTTGCCAACTCCTAAGCCCTCATCAAAGTTAAATAGGAATGTTGTTCTGAGAGAAAAGGATCATGACCTTGGAGCTGACAGTCATTTGTACAAAGAGTTCATGAGTTCATCCCAGAGTGAGTCCCTGAGCAATCACGGTGAAATGAAAATGGTGATGCAGAATGTCCTTTGCTGTTCAAATGTGCTGGCAATTTAAGACACGCTCATTGAAGATGTGGATCATGAAGACACTTGCTTTTTAATAGGCTGGATTACAATGTCAAACTCTAAAAGAAATCACAGCAGCGAGATCAAATACTGCTTTAGCTCTGGAATTCTTAACTTCCCTCCACACAGCCAGGTTGAGCTTTCAATTTATTAATGAATTGTGAAAGCAGGTAATTCCACCTGGAGTTATAAAATAGAGGATGCTGCCTCTTATATCACCTGGAATTATACATTCTTCTATTACTATTCCTGTCTAGAATCATCAGTTCATTATTCAACACCTGGGGTGTTTGCATTATTCATGATTAAATATTTATCAGTGCATATTGGTGATTCTTGCCACTGAATCACTCTCCCATTCTCATTCATCTGTGTATAATAATGACTGAAGATACATCTTCATTTGTCTGTGGAATGGCAATATACATTATTATTATTATTATTATGGTATACATTTTGTGCCTATATATATAATATTTACCCAAATCCTTGCAAGTCATTTTAAGAAATTATTTTCCAGTACTCTTAACTTCTTTTAGATGACCACTTATGGAAGGCTGGTACATTACTTCACTCCATGTCTTAAATGCAATATCAATACCTTATTTTTGTAAGGAAAGGGAGACGAGGGGGTGTATCTAGGGGGCATAATTGGAACTTATAGACCCTCAAAGGTGGACACTATTGATTTATTTTATTCACAGTTCATAAAAAATTTATCATGATGTTCCTTGTGTCTATGAGAGGGTTAGTGAGTGAGTTAAAAAGAACTCCTGAATTAAAGAGAAGAGAATATCAAAATTGGGATATTTTTCCCTGTGAGGATCTAATTATGTTTGTTACCTCATCTGAGACCCTTCTGACCATAAAAAGCCAGATTTTCTTTAAAAATTCATTATTTTAATATCCCAAATAGTGGGAGATAGTTGAATAGACATTCTCTTAGAAGTAAGTGTAATTTTTGTTGTTTGTGTTTGTTTGTTTTGTTGTTGTCATGGTGATGAGGCCCACAGGCCCATACGTTTTGAAATCTGTTTGGTTCGCTCAGAGGACAGTATACCTCAAGAGACTCATTTTGGGAATTCATCTTTGCCTCCTCTGCCTGTACTTGGTAGCTCAGACAATGACAAACATCTCCAAGGTACTTCGTGTTTGCTTTCTACCACTTTTTTCTCAAAAGCAGGAGGATCCCCAAAGCACCCAACATGGGAAACAGGTGCAGCTGTGAAGGCTAACCTCACCTGTCCAACAACAAGGAGTGATAGAATACCCTGAACTTGAGAAATGGCAGCCTGGTTTGAGTGTTAGAGCATTGGGTCACACTCTAGCAAGCTTTAGCATTGCAAACTTCCTATATAACCCAATGATCATTTCACCAGAATTCTGACCTTAGAAAAACACAGTAATCTTCTTCAAATAAAGGATCAATTAGCAATGCCAGCCTTTAAAACTGATTTAATTGCAAATTATACATAATGCTCAGCCAAGGGAGTTTGCATGGTAAGTGTTTTATCAAGAGGCAATAAATATATGAATCCTAGAATAAGAATGATTATCTTGTCCAGGAAATGGAAGATTTCAGAAATGCATACATATGTAATTTTCTGTATGAAATATTATATATATACACTCACAGACAGACAACCAAATAGCATAAATAATATATGCATTAAAATTTAATTAGACTTTCAAAAATGATGTCGTGTGCTCAGATCTTCTAAAGCTATAAGGAAGTTAAATTTCCATTAGTTAGGCTTTGCTATAATACTGCACTGTGCATTAATTGTTCCTTGAAGATTGAATAAAAAGTAATGGATTTTATGGTACTGATATCACATTTTATATTGGCAAAATGCTTTGTAATCATGTGCCAGGTAAATGTTAGCCAGTCTTCTATCCATTATGGGCAAGAATAAGAAATTTCTACATGAAGAAGGACAGATTATTGGAACTTCTTTAAATATGACCAGAAAATCTTTTCATTAACTACAGATGTCCTGGAGATTATTGACCTGCCTCCATTTTCCATTTTATGAACAGGCTTTGAAGTTAACAGTGTGAAATATTAGTGATTTCCTCAAATTTCCTTCAGTTCTTGAAACAAAATTGTACTCATTCCAAGTCACGTCTTTTTTTCTGATCAATATTCTTTCCAAGTTGTCAGTTTGCTCTGTATCTCCATGCGGATTAGCGCTGATAATCTTTTTCTTCTACTCCTTAGATGGTAGAACGCCTTTATCAGTTGGTGTAAATTTAATGATTCCTCCTATTCCACTAATCCAGATGTCAAAACATTTCATGTCCTTGCTTATTATTTAAATGTACCCATCCAAAATCAAGATTTTAAAAAAAATCATTATCCTATTATGTGGATGAGCAGGGAAACTTTACACAAATAATATTCATTCTCACTAGATGTAACATTGCTTGAAATTTCATCAGCACTGCAGTTTTTTCCTAATTAATTTGAAATGAAATAGAGTGAACTGAAATACACAGTGTCAAACTTAACATGTAGAAGAAACTCCTTAAATCCTCACATAAATGACACCTTGGAAATTGTACCTAACATAAAGGTTACTTGTTGAGAAATAATTGGAAAAAGAATCTATAGTATTTGTTTTAAAAGTAAAATTGGACACCTTGAGGGCACAACAAGCTGCCCAATTCTTAAAATCATATGAAAAAGGAGGATCACACTTCTACTTAGGGTCAGGAAGAGAAACAGAAGGCACTGGAAGGGTTCCAGAAATCCTCCTCAGGCTGGGAAGCAGTGGCTGAGGGAAGGGCAGATTTAGTCAGAGGGAGCTTGCTGTGGAATTTTCTTGGGTATAAAACAGACCAGAAGCATTAGGGGAAAAGGAGAAAGCATGAAAGGAAAATCAGAAAGCAGAACAAAGAGGCAATAAATGTCTGGCATTTCAGATGTGGGGTAGAGTGAATATATAGATGCTGATTGCTGAGGAAGGGAGAGAGTTGGTGTTGGGGTGGGAAATAGGGATTTACAAGTCACCTGGACAAGGTTTTTGGGGTGGGGGGAGTCTGTTTTAAACAGAAATTGGTAATGGGCGAATTCCAAGTTTTGCACATTGTTTTCTAGATACTTTGCTAAGCTTAGGAAAAAGCACTGTATCGTGTTCATACTGTGCCACAAGATTATATGCACCTAGAGAAAGAATTTTGAAAACAGGAAAGATTTCGGTGCACATGAACATTGTTTTCAAGAATTCTTACCTACTGTGACTTCTCTCTTTGGTTTTTCCATACAAAACTCTTTTTATTCTTCTAATTCAATCACTGTAACGCACTTTCCCATGGAAAGTTAAGGTTGAGTTTGACCTTGGAGTCTAGAATGTTGTGGTTCTGGAACAATGAGATTGTGTGACTATGAGCTTGTGTGTGTGTGTGTGTGTGTGTGGGTGTGTGTGTGTTCTCCTCCCCCACTAAGCCCTTCCTCACTGCCCATTTATACTCAAAAAGAAAACATTGTTCTGTTTTGATTATCAGTATTTCTGCTGAGGTCAGACACTCCTCCATTTATGGCATAATTTTATTCCAAATAAAATACTCAGGAAAGTTACAAAATAAATAATTTGCCTGTTTTCTGTTTTCTATTAGCAGAAAACTGAAAGAAGTTCTTTTTTTCTTAAACAAAAAGGTTCTATAAAAGTGTATTAGAAAAGCAACATGGTGGAGTTTGAGAGCACAGGGCAGACATGCGCAGAACCCGGTGTGTCCGCTCTGTGCGGCCATCTTGGCCATCCTCTTTATTACAGAGCTGGGCCTTGGGATGAAGAGTGAGAATTGGAGTTTGTGAAAATGGCTTTCGGATTGATGGCTCTTCCTTTCTGTTTCTTGTAAGTCTGTAGTAACAGAGATACATAGCTACTGTCCTGTCCTTGTTTTCTCATTCATGTATCCTTCTGACTGCATTATTCTTTTGTAGCCCCCTGTCCCATTTCATTGTCAGGTAGGTAGGTTCATTCTGATATTTAAGTTGCAGGGGTGAACTGTAATGTGAAGAGCCAATCTTGGGTTAAAGACATGAGAGAAATAAAAAGAATTTCTAAAACATTTGGAACAGTCTCACAAATAAGAATAAATTCACAACAAATTAAATGACAAAATTAAACTCAAATACGATTCTATTTGATCATTAAGAAGAGCCATAGACAATAAACAAATGGGTGTATTTATGCAAGAATTCTCCTTCTGGATATATTTAGAAAGTCAGTTAGAGTGGTGCATACCTGTAATTACAGTATTTAGGAAGCTGACACAGGAACATTGTGAGTTCAAATCTAGTTCATATCTGGGCTGCATAACAAGGCTCTGTCTCAAGAAAAAAAATAATTTGTTGATAGATATATTAGCAGATTTGTGTGGTTTTTGTCTTATTGTTTGGAGGACTTTGATTCCAACTCATAGTGATTTTTAGTTTGCGTCCTAAGTATGCTCTATATCCTACATATGATCTATATAGTAGAGGTGAAAATGTGTTGTAACACTGATGTACTAGTGAGAAATTCTGTAAATCATGGTAGTTATTGATATAATTCCTGAGACTAAAATATAATTTATTGCCAGTTTAAATCTTTATATGGGAAAGAAAATATGTGCAATTTGCAAAAAAAAAATGCTTGAAAGCTGTTAGGCTTGACACATTTCCATAACTTACATCAATCAATCCTAATTTTTTTTTTTAGTGCAAGACTTTTCAGTTTCCTCCTCAATGAGTATACAATACAGAACTTATTTTTTTCATTATTAATCAGTCCAAAGCAATGCATATTTGAAAATATTTCTCCACCATAAATGTGTGAGAGCAGCAAACACAGCAATGTTTTCATCTTCAAGATTTTCTTAGTATCTAAATCACTCACATAGAACACTGATTGAGCCAAACCCAGGGGCTGACTTGGCAGCCATGTCTGCCCAGTGTTCTGCAGAAGGATGGGAATGAAGACAAAGACTTGAAACCTGAACTCAGCTTCCTCCCAGTGAGAAGGTATGTTCTTCACATGCAGCACAGAAACCATCACCTGCAACAGTTCTTTATTAGACCAGTGGTCTAACCACTTTATCCAGTATGTAAACCATTAACCTAAGGGAAAAAAAGGAACAGTCGATGCTGTAGGGAGGAGACAACGGGGTAGATGTGATGACTGACCAGAAAGACACATGATAAAACAACAATTTCCACAGTGAAACTAAGTCTTTAACTAGCCAGTGATCAGCGCCAACCTGACTCATCTGGCAGTGTTTTCCCTGGATGCTATTATTAATTACAATTCTCTTCCCTTGTCTGCTTCTAATCTTGGGTGGGAAGGACTACATGGGATATTGGTAGAGTTGGCAGATTTAGAATTTTTTTTTAAAAAAAAGAAAAATCAGGATGCCCAGTTAAATTTGAATTTCAGATAAACAAGTTATAATTCCTTCCATGAATAATTAATGAATCAAATTAGTCATCACTTATGTGAAATACACATGTAACTAGATATTCTGTACTTTATCCAGGAACCTTAGCTATAAGGAGAAAGCATGGAAGAGGATAGGCACATGAAACAGAAGGGGAAGAAAAGTATCTGATCTCCAAGGTCATGGTCCAACTCTTATATGAAATTCCTCCTACTAGTGATCCTTCTCCATCTTCACTACAGGCCTAGGTTGGATTTTCCCTGTGAATGCTGAGGATATCTTTGGTTTCTTGTTTGTTTTGTTTTGTTGCCAGTCTTTGGGCTTGAACACGGTACCTGGGCACTGAACTTCTTTTGTTCAAGGCACCCCTTTGAGCCACAGCTACGCTTCTAGCTTTTCTTTTCTCCTCTTTTATTCCTCCTTCCTTCCTTCCTTCCTTCCTTCCTTCCTTCCTTCCTGCCTGCCTGCCTGCCTGCCTTCCCGCCTTCCCTCCCTCCCTCCCTCCCTCCCTCCCTCTCTCCCTCCCTCTCTCTTCCTCCCTCCCTTTTTCTATTTCTATTTCTCTCTTTCTTTATCTTCCTTCCTTCCTTCCTCTCTCTCTCTCTTTCTCTCTCTCTTTCTTTCTTTCTTTCTTTCTATCTTTCTATCTTTCTTTCTTTTCTTCTTTCTTTCGTAGTTTAGTGAAGATAAGAGTCGCACAGACTTTCCTTACCAGGCTGGTTTTGAACTGCAGTCTCTGATCTTAGCCTAGCTAGGATTACAGGTGTGAACCACCATTGCCTAGCTTGAGGATATCTTTGCGAGATAATACATTTGAATGCATTTCATTTTCCAAACTGCTTTGTAAGGAAGGCTCTGTTTTGTTAAAACCTTCCTGATGCTCACATGTTGTTTTAGTTTTTCACTGGACATTCATAGCCCTGTGATAAGCATAACATTTGTTTCCCGTGGCCTAGAAACATTTAGGACTAGCGCTAAGGAAGGTCTCTTCCTCTTTTCACAAGAAGTTTCAAAGGAATTCTTACTCTCATATATACTTACGGCTGTATACCAACATTTTGAACCGTACACTTGACAAAGGCGTCATGGTAAGATTCTGTGATTCTATGACATTCTTAGACTCACAGAGGCTAGCTAAACTGATAAGGACATGGTATGCACCAGGCCATATCTGTCCACCCAGACATCTAAGTCTTTATTCTGTAGGATGCTCTGGGGAATGTAAATTTTTGTTTTCCATGAATCACCCATCCATACTTGTGAGGGGCTTTGAGGAGGGCAGTGCTGAGTCTAGGGGTGGCCTGAGTAGGGTGCCCAGTCGTCTGGGTTTGGTTGAACTCTTGGGCACTGGAGAGTTAAGTGCGAGCACTTCACTTCTTCAGTGAACTCATGCTTGGCTCTCCCCCTGCATAGAGAATGCATCTCACGTAAAGGGTGAGCGCCGCATGCGGCGATGATCTCATCCTACAGTTGGACAGTGCTTTGTTGGCTGCCCCACTCAAAGCAATTTGAATTTCTCAGCAGCCATACATCACTGAGCTTGACAGGATCTGCAGGTTTGTTCTTTACTCCAGGCTTAATGGATCAAAGGAGACTTGGTGAGCTCCCAGAGTTGGACAACCTTCAGAAGGCTCAGACATACCACAGGAAGGAAGTCCTCAACTGTATTCTCAAAAACTGAGCCTTCCCTGTGTCTGTGGCGAGAGTTGTAATTTCGGTTAAAAAAAAAAGTCACTGAACGGATCGCTGCCATCACAAAACCTCCTGAGAAGTCCGAATCCTTTGTTTGGCCTCTTCTCTCCTCCATCCAGAGAGGAGAACACTTGTTGGAGGAACATGACCTGTTCCTCATCTTCTTGCAAAGTGATTTGCACAAGCCAAATAGATACGCTGTGAATATTAATTCACTTTTGATTTTCTCCACTGAGAAAGGCACATGAAGTGAAAGGCACAGTTCTAAAACCAGCTCCAATGATTAGGATTGGGAGTTCTTGTTTGGAATTTTGCTTCCTATTTATGTATGTAGTTTAAAACTAATTTTTTCTTCTTCAAATGATGAAGGCTCATTTCAGGACTAATAACCTCTAAACTTATTCTTGTATATCTTGTAGTTGTACATTTAGAATCACAGCAAACAGAGTTTTCAATGAATGAATCTTCAGGTATTATCACTTAGATGTACTATATTGGGAACATTTGTTTCCTATTTGTTTCTTATTTCCTATCTGAAATAAACAAATTTCTTACTAGAATACATCTCAAAAGACAATGCTTGACAAGAAATGTACTCATTACCTTACTCCTGTAACTGTAACCCCTCTGTACAGCATCTTTACAATAAAATAAAATTTTAAAAAAACAAGAAATAGCATAAGCATTTCATATTTACTATTGCTTGCCCTACTTTAATTTTGACCATTATTCTGACAACTATTGGCATGCAAAAATAGAAAAATAGACATTGACCTAGATTAAAAAAACATGATTTTAAATCCTTAAAGTAGGGTTAGGCTCCTTGTGTAAAACTCATATGAGCTAGGCAATTGAACAAGTAGCTGAATGGTGAGAAAACATCGATTCTCATAACTAAGCTTTCTTTTTCCGTATTAGTTAAGCTCAGCAAGGGTAGAGGACAGGACTGACATGGAATTGATGTCCCTTGATGTATTATGAAACGATGCAGCTGAGCCCTCCAGCCCCCAGCTGAGGTCAAATGAAGGTGAGAGAGATGACTTCATGCTGGCTCCTGCCAGAAACCTAATACCCAGTGTTGACTACTGACAGCAAGCCAGGGGAATTTACTCAAGTTTGGACCCTGTGCAATAAAGCTTG
Organism: Dipodomys ordii; assembly: GCF_000151885.1. NCBI lineage: Eukaryota > Metazoa > Chordata > Mammalia > Rodentia > Heteromyidae > Dipodomys > Dipodomys ordii. The sequence goes on along the minus strand of NW_012267335.1, from coordinate 468,752 downwards.
GTCCCCTGTGTGACTGTGTAGTTTGTCTAGACTCCCCAGATTAGACTATGAACCCTGAGGGATTTCCAGGGCGATACCGAATTCACTACAAAGGCAAAATGGTAGTCAGCAGTGTGCGCAAAACCAGCCCCTCAGCCTGACTCAGAAATGTGGCTGCTTGATTGACCCATGCACTTTATATGAAGAGAAAGTTTAGACTCCAACTTCCTCCTTCAGATAAAACAATCAGCCCTGCTGGGACAATTCACATGCTTTCTTTCTCCTCCCAAATTGAAGTGTCACGTCCCAGGGTGTGGTGATGGTGGACTGCTTTCTTCATCACTCACTCTCTCCCCAGCACATAGTGAAATATTTATTCAACCAATGTCATTGGTGGTGGAAATAAGAATCTCCCAACTCACGTGGATCCTTACGCCTGGCAGAGAAAGGAGAAGAAGAAAACCTGGAGAGAAATGTGACATCATCTAGCTCTGTAGTAATGTACCTTGTAGGGAATAATGTGATATAAATAGGCCAAAACATTGTGCTTGAGGCAGAGATATCAGTTCTGACTCTAATATCCAGTTTTTACAACTTGTTAGTGCCATAAGAGCCAAATAATGAGACAGCTTAAATTCATATATAACCAAGGAAAAAGTATTTTCCTTTTCTGTTCATCTTTTTTTTTTATTATTATTGTGCGTATGTGCCAGTCCTGGGGCTTGATCTATGGGTCTGGGCACTGTCCTTGAGCTTTTTTTTTTCTCTCGAGGCTTATGCTCTATCACTTGAACTACAGCCCCATTCCTGGTTTTTTAGTGGTTAATTAGATATAAGAGCCTTACAGACTTTCCTACTTGGGCTGGCTTCAAACCACAATCCTTAGACCTTAGCCTCCCCTCTAGCTAGGATTATAGGCATGAGCTACCAGTGCCTGGCCTCTGTTTGTCTTTTAAAGATAACTCTTAACAATTGTGTGGTTGTCTTCCTTGATTTTCAGTCATTAGCTCCCTTCTGTATAATTTATACAATGTCATTCAGATTGAAAATTATAATACACAGTTTAAGACCATATCATACAATTTGGCAGACATTTAATGTTTAGCAATATAGTTGACTAATGTAAATTATTCTAGCCCATAATAACTTGAGAGTCCAAACTATTTGGATGAAGAACTTCACTGATTAAATTGACCAAATCATTGTAACTCTCATCTTTTGAACACGGTTTTAAAAAAAAAAAACACCTTTTGCACATATTACATTACAGATCTTACTAACAAAAACGTATTTTTTCTGGGTTTTTTGAATGATAAATAACATTTTAAAAAACAAACAGCTTCTATTGTATTTCTGATTGCATATATTTCAGTGTCAAAGAAACAGTAAGCAGAAGGAAACTATCAATCCTTAATATGGACACTGGCATGTTTAGAGCTCAATTATTTAATTGGCAACCTCTCCACAGTAAGAGATTACCCTCTTCCCTCTATCTTGGATTCTCCATGCTTTTAATTTTCAGTGGATTCCAAGGTCATGTAACAGAGCTATGAGTACCCAGGCATTCTTGAAGAGATTTCACAGTGCCAGAATCTAGAACATGGTACAATGTGTTCGTGAGGAAGCTCCCCCTCAGCTTGGCCTATATCCCATAAGCAGTGCGCTCCTGTCCTCTTTTCATTCATGCATGCAAGATACTTTCTGCATGCTCAAGAAGACAGGCCCAAGAGTAGGATATTATCTGAACATTATTCTTGGACAAAAGAAATAGTCCTTCATAACATCCCTAGCATCTCTATAAACACAGTCCTTGGGAGCTTTGAGACTCTATTTCAGCCAATACCATGATATGTGAGATAGACTCACAAAATTCATGCAGAAAAACGTCTGTTGTGAATACTAGAAGGCTCACCAGGCTCTAGTGGCTCAGCTGTCATCCTACTATTCAGGAGGCTGAGATCTGCGGATCATGGGTTAAAGCCAACCTGGGCAAGAAAGTCCATGAGACTTTTACCTCCAATTAAGCACCATAAAGCCAAGAATGGAGCAGTGGCTACATGGTAGAGTGATAGCCTTGAACAACAAAGTACTGATGCCCTGGATTCAAGCCTTAAGACGTGTGTGCGTGTGCGTGCACACACACAGTATTAGAAATATTAGAAGGCTGTCTAAATATGATGTTATTCAAAAGGATTATAAATAGGTTTCAATGAGACCATATTGTAAAAGTACCTTTGCATGTATAATTTTCTGTGAGACTCTATCACTAAATATCATATATTGAAGCAGGAAAATATCCCACAGATGACTGCTAGCCCTTGATCATAAAAAAACCAAATACTAGTGAAATTCAATTAGCAACAATTCGGTCTTTCACTGTCCTTATCAAATCTACCAGTTCCATGGTTATTAACACCTACCTAGGAGCTAGTTGTGCCCTCATTTCTCTACCTTGCTCTGACCTTGAGCCAGCAGCCTGACTCCTCTCCTACCTCTGAAAGAGAGAGGTGTTCACACTCTTCTCCAAAGAATTAATCATTCACAGATGATCTGCAACCAATAGATGCCGGGGTGTGGACTATCTGTAATCATATCTGCAATCAAGATAGTTCAGTTTTCTTTTTTAGTTACATCATATAAAAGACATAATCCAATTCCTATGAACGAAGACCATATTCATTGAATGATAGGTGTTTAATAGTTATTTGTTTAGCTGAATGGATCTACAACCTCTAAATGCCTAATGTGAACTTTGCACATGGAGAAGTTTAATAGTGATAAGCGTATGAATCATGGCGACGTGATCTATTCATGTGGGTGCAAATTCTATGTGCTCATTATTTTGGCTTACTTCTAAAGCTTTCTTAAAGGCAAAAAAAAGGGAAAGTCTGAAAAGCAGCAGGAGTTTACATCTACATATGGTGCCTTAAGAAAATGTTGTGTCTAAAATACAAAGTAAATAAAACCCCAAATACACTTATAGTGCAGAGTGAATGAACTCTAATGGAGTCTGGGAAGTTGCTACTTTGAAATTGCCATGCGGTTCCAAAGAGGTTTCTATATTTTTTTATATCAATGTATAATAAGGTTAATTCTGAAAGCTGTTTTATCAAGGATATTCCTACTGTGTGGATTTCACCTATTAAGCTTCTTCCATGTTGTTCTTTCTTGTAACGTTTTAATACACACTTAGTTATGACCTAATAAAGGCCTCACACAACAAAAGATACTGACGCTCAGGTAGCTGCTCTGATGGAGAACACAAGCCACAGAAAGAGCTTGATTTTTGCTTTTTCTTTTAGTTCCTTATTTTGCTGGTGTGTTTCTATTCCAACTGCTGGAGCTGCTGTGTCTTTTGTTGGATAGCAAGCATTCAGATGAGGAGGTAAATTCTTAGATTTGGGCATCAGGATATTGCTTATTGATAAAGTTACCCTGCATGCACTAGACTCTGAGTTTTATCCTCTCCCTACCCCAAACATCTGGCTTTATATTATACGTGCTAGGTAGGTTCTACCATTTCAACTTTAAAATCAACAGTTTGCTAAATGAAACCCCAGCAATCCATCATCCTTGGAACTCTGCTGTTTGTGTTCTTTGATGGTATTCCTTCTCCTGGTACCCAGTACCTCCCACTTACTCATTAACTCGCCACTGGGAAGATTTTTGAAGCTTAAGGACCTTCTCTGTGAAGTGACTTGTACTGAGTCTTACAGGCTGATGTAAATCTAGTACTGATGTTCCTCCCAATACCAAAGTTTACCATCCCAGAATCTACTCCATCATCTCAGGTTGTAGAAATCGTAACAACTAGAGTTGGAAGAGTCCAAAGACAGTGTCAATCTAGAAACCCTGAGTATCCACAGAAAGTTTTCTTTCTCCTTCTTTTCCATCCTGTTGCCATTGCTGTAGTTTTCCTAATGTGGGGGGAAATTAAAACACAACACGCTGGCGATTGATATCCTAAAATAATATTAGCTGTATTCTCAGCTGGGCTGTGGCAAGTTCTGTGAGTTGCTTTGCATATCTTCCAGTTCTTAAATAAACTCCAGGTTCTTTCTGAACTCACACTTTCAGCAGGGAGTCTCTTCCTTTAGAGATTGTTGTGGGGTTGGGTGGGACCCTACTTGCCCTCATTGTCAACCCACACTTTATAATAATTCATCCATTGCCCAGCTTCTTCTAGGACAAGAGGATGACAACTTCAAGTCTGGGGACTTCCCCTGACTCTTGAGCACCTTTGGCCTGTCTCCTTTAAAGTTATGTTTCTCTGGATATTCCCTTTCTCGGCTCTAATTCTATTGTGCATCCCATAAGTGGGGCCAAGTCTCTTATAGCAACAAAAAGCAAAACAGTACAAACTCTCAAACTTCCATCCTCAGAGTTACTTTGTGCAGCTTTCCTTCTCAGCCCCAGGAAGAACAGTCCGAACTTCCTCTGTCTACTTCCTGCCTCAAAATCAACCATTCTAATGAGACTCCAAGCAATTCAGGCAAAGGTGACCAATAGTCTCCTTCCCTGCCCCCCCCATGTTGAATGGCAACTTGCTGTGTTTAATTGACTACTCACTTCTTTTTTTAAATTCTGAGTGTTTGAGCTTGTTTTGCTTTCTTCCTGGCTTCTCTTCCTGTTCCTCCTTCACATCAATGCCTCTTTCTTAGCTTTATTGCTGGCTCCTTTCCTCTCTTCACTACTCACATACTAATGCTCTTCCACCGCCGCAAGGGATTCTGGTTGGCACTTTCTTCTCATTTTAAATAGAAGTTATGTGTGGTCATATTAATTTCCATGAACGGATGAACTACCCCAATTTGATCTTCTATGGGGCATTTCCAATTCAACATGTTTAAAATTAGATAACTGGCTCTTCTCTTCTGAATATAGACCTGTTAAGAGAGACAGCATTAACAGGAAGTGTCTATAAAGTTGTATTTTGTACTCAGTACAAAACCATTTGCATAAGCAAATGATTCTGAAAGAATTGGGAGAACATTAAAAATGGCTACAATTACTCATCAGAATTTGGGTGGACGTAAATATGAAGGTTGGGATTGAGACAAATTGTCCTCCTATGGAGTAATGCTTAAAGCCTCTATTCATGGAATACTGGCTGGCTGAAGTGTAGATCTGACTCAGGATAGAAATGCTTAAATTCACAAAAGTACCAAGATATGGTAGGCATTTAAAATACTGTTGAGGCATGAGTGTGTAACTGAAAATCCTGGGAAAGATAGCATTTCTGGGGCCTGTGTATCAGAAACATATAGGGGGGAATTGAAACCAGGGCAGGAAGTACTTTAAAAATGCCTCAACTCTATGTTGTCCATGAAAAACAAATGCATACTTATTTTTGGAATTTCAAATAATGTTACAGAAAGAGTTGGGATTTTCACAAGAGTGGACACAGATTTGAAGCACCTGAGCAATACATAGGTTCTCTAACACATCAAAGCACTTTTAAAGAGAACCTCATTGTTAAACCAAACAGGACACAGATAGGAGATCTTGGAAAAAGTGGCTTTAACAAGAGGCCACACATTCCACAAGCATGCCGGAAGTACTCATCCGATGGGGAATGTGAGCTGAGAAGACACGGTGTGTTGACCTGGCTTTGATGCTATCACTTGTTCATACAGTTCCCTGGGTAAAAGGCCTGTTCCCCAGTACTTCCCAGGGACGAAAATAGGCAAAGACAGGTTCAACCTTCTCTTGCCGGCACATGATCCCTGGAGAATCCTTTAGAATCTGGGGAAAATGCCTGGAGCTGACCTGGAAATTTTGTTGAGCATTTAAGCTCTGCAACTTGTGTCTACCCTTCTGCCTTCATACCTTCTGAGTAATATATGTATATACTACCATTACAGAATTGTGGTGGCTAAAAATTTCATGTTTTCAAGCAGCTCTTCCGAGACCTTAATTTTGGTTATTTTAAAGGCAAACTACTACAGCCAAAGTATTCCTCCCAAAGTTCGGGTGAGAAGACAAGGGAGGTTAAAGTAAAGGACGGGAAGTCAGAGGAAGCAGGCAGATATGGAAGAGATTTACAAGGTGTTTCTTAATTGGGCTCAAAATTTATAGAGGCAAAGAACGCAACCCAGACTCCACATGTTAAAATATTACTAGTCCAGGAGGATTCCAGGGCACTTTATGATGTTAAAGTCATTACCTTTGAATTTACTATTTTGGCACTGACGCCTGCCCTTCCCCGTGCTTCCTCAATCGGCTGGACTTTAGAGCACAATTAGCTCTCAGTTACCAAAACTAACTGGGAGAATCAGAATAGAAAATGAAATGATAGCAAAAGTAAGTAATGGTGTATAAAAAGGAATCGGTAACTCTGATCCTAGCACCAAGAGAACCTCGGAAAATGTAAGGTCTGCGTTTTGTGTGTAATGGGTGTGGAGGTAGAGGTAAGCAATCCCAGCAATCAGAAGGTAAAGCAGGGGGACTGCAAGCTCAAGGGGAACCTGAGCTACATAGAATAATGTTCCTCAATCAATAAATACTTAAAGACAGAATTAAATAGCTAAATATGCTTCATGTCATATGAAGAAGAGAAATACAGAAAGACCTAGACACCTACTGTACTTGTAAACAAAAAGTAATAATAAAATCTAGACTGCTTTCCAAACAAGTAAAAGTAAATCCTCACAAATACCATTCCTTCTTTGAACTGATCTCCTTGTTTTATACAAAATTCTATTTTCGTCAGAGCAATAGCCCTCAACGCAGTTGCAAAGTCAGGTGTAGATGTTTGTAGAGATCAAAATGTCAAAGTGAAAGCTACAGAATCTTTGGCTCCTTTCAAACTTATCGTGAAGGATATTGTTTCTGAATAATGACTTTTTTTTGTTTGTTTGTCGGTCATGGGGCCTGAACTCTGGGCCTGGGCTCTGTCCCTCAGCTCTTCAGCTCAAGGCGAGTGCTCTACCACTTGAGCCACAGCGCCACTTCCGGCTTTTTCTGCTTATGTGGTGCTGAGGAATCGAACCCAGGGCCTTATGCATGCAAGGCAAGCGCTCTACCACTGAGCCACCTTCCCAGCCCTGAATAATGACTTTTTAAAATCAATCCCTTTTGTTTGAAACCAAATCTATCTAGATGGGTTTTGGAAAAAACTTTTCAAGGAAAAAGTGGATTTCTGTTGACTTAGGATTAGAACAAAGCAGACAGAAAGCTTCACTTGCTCAGCATTGTGCTGTTCTAGATCAGCATGAATGCTGACTGTGCCCACTAAATGGAGGTGCCAGGTGGTTTGGTGAAGAAACTAAGAGGCAAAGTGACTTTAAGATTACCGTGTGCTTGAGTGGACTGAGGTAGGTACTGTCTAATTGCCAGGGCTGCTGAGATGACAAAAGTAGAAAAAAGTCAAATGTGCCTGTTGCGTGAAACTGGAATACTCCCTTCCTCTTTAGCCTTTGGTAAACTCCAAGTTCCCAAGCTGAAGGACTCTGGGACTTACAGTGGAGTTCCTTCATGTTCTCAGTCCTTGGACTTGGTACTCGGAGTTACAGTATTTATTACTGTTCTGGTTCCAAAGTGTTTGAACATGAAATGAGTCATGCTGCCAGCGTCCTGAGGTCTGGAGCAGCTTACAGACAGCTTTCCATGGGACTCCACAGTCACAGGAACCAACGCCCTAATAAAATACCATCTCATCTATTGTCTATTGATCTATTTATCTTTCTATCTCTATCATCTGTCCAAACATCTGTCCATCCATCCACTATCCTTCAATCAATCAACTATCTCTATAGCTATCTATTCTTTAATTAATCTAAAATCAATCTGCCTACCTTCTATCATCTATCCTAAAATCAATCTATCATCTAGCTAGATCTCTATCATCTATGCATCCATCCTGTTTATAGAACCCCAAATAATGCACTTAATAATACTTAAAGTTTTATTTTACTTTCCTCTGATAGCTCTATGCAATATTCTGGCCTTCGTCTACAGAGCCATCTCATCATTGACGTTGGCAAAATAGAGTTGATAATTCAGGAAAGTTACTTCACTATACATTCATTAGAGTTGGAAAACATTCATTGTCTCTGATCACATGTGAATAATCTTCTTACATAGCAGTAATATTATTAACAGGGTGCTTGTTTTAATTTCAGTTGATTTTCTACTACGAAGTAAAATTTCTAAAAGGAAAAGGAAAAGAAACTAAAATGTAAAAGAAAAGGCATGTGTTACATCAAAATAGGTCACTAATTAGCTAGAATATCCTACAAATAAATACCCACTTATGAGTAAAAGAAGAATATTGGAAATGCATATTGCATAATCCCAAACAGAGCCTAATCTTTCTACATAGTCAGAAAATCTCCAGCAGCTCTCAAATGAGCCTCTGAGGCCTAGGAGCTTAGAAATGTTTCTTCATTGTATCCCAGCATTTTTAGATTGACACGGTCAACAAAACTGTGTTTCTTTGTAAGTTATAAATATTGTTAGTGGGTCGCAGTATGAAGTCGATAGATTATTTTTAATCAGAATTATGCTCCTTATCAAGTTTACTAAACTGATATCTTCCACTCATCACCTTTTTCTACTTTACATTAAAAATAAAAATTTTAAGAAGCATATAATCTATCTTAAAGATTATAAACTATTATCTCTTTGGATAATATACACTATTTTTATTCTGATTCATTTAATAGTTTCAAATATATATGAATATGCAGTCCTAATAGGAAATCCTAAAGTAAAACTTAAGCAAACAAATATTTATCCTATGATATAGAGAGAGTAAGTCTGTAAACTGCTCTGTCATGAGTGAACCAGTAAGAACCATTATTACTATTAATTCCCCCTCCATGTTCATGCTCAATAACCAGACGATTTGCTCCTTGAAGATGTGTGAGCCTCTGCCCTGCAGTGAGGATTCCGGTCCAGGGGAATTCCTACCTTCTGTCAACCCCTACAGCTAAAAGACAACAATTTTAAATTCAAAGCCATTAAAATGCAATCAAATCCTTTCATGACAATTTAGAAGCTATCATTAAATCTGGCTGCTGAACTATCACACAAACAAAACTAATTTGACACGCAGGAATAGACAATGGCGTTGTTAAATATCGGCCTGTCTTTTCAGGAGACAGGTTGAAAATAATGTTTAGTAAATATTATAGTTATATTAAATAAGACTGAGCTTTTCTGCTTGAATTTGTCCTAAATGCCCAGGCATAGATCTTATAGTGCAGCTTTATTCATGAATCATGCTTAAAATTAAGAAGGGAAGCCAGGCACTGGTGGCGCATGCCTATCTATAATCCTAGCGACTCAGGAGGCTGAAATCTGAGAATCATGGTTCAAAGACAGCCCAGGCAGGAAAGTTTGTGAAACTCTTATTTCCAATAAACCACTAGAAAACCAGAATTGGTGCTGTGGCTCAAATGGTAGAGTGCTCGCCTTGAGCTGAAGAGCTGAGGGACAGCGCCCAGGCCCAGAGTTCAAGCCCTATGACTAACAAAAAAATTAAATTAAATTAAGAAGAGTGTGGCTACTCCGGAATGAGGGAAGCAATGGGGCCTAAGGGCCTTTAATTGAAGCTGTAGTGAGAAACCAAGAGCGTCACGGTTTGAGGCCAGTCAAGACAAAAAAAAAAGTCTTCAAGACTTCATCTCAATGAATAAAGAGTAGGATGTGGTTGTGTGTACCTATCATTCTAGTAATGCAGGAAGTGTGTAAATAGGAAGATTGCAGTCCAGGCTGTTGTAGAAATAATGTGGTTATTCTATGGGAAAATAATTAAAGTGACAAAAAAAGGCTGGAGGTATAGTTCAAATAGAAGAGTGCCACAAGAGGTCTTGAGTTTAAACTTTAGTACCACAAAAAGAAGAATCAAAGAAGGAAAGGAAAGAAAGGAAAGGAAAGGAAAGGAAAGGAAAGGAAAGGAAAGGAAAGGAAAGGGAAGGGAAGGGAAGGAAAGGAAAGGAAGAAAGAAAGAAAGAAGTCAGGTCAAGCATAGTGTTACACGCCTTCAGTTCCAGCCCTTATGGGATAATGCAAGGGAAACATAGTTTCCAGGCTAGCCTGGCCTACATACTGTGATTCTGATCTCGGGGGATTGGGGGGAAGTCAAGCAAAGAAAGACAAATTACTGCATGTTAGCATGTTACCTCCGCTGAAAAGTAGATTTCATAGAAGTAGAATAGTGGTTTCTACATACTAGGAAGGATGGAGGAGGCCAGGGGCAGGAAGATAGGGAATAGAATCAATGGTACACAGGTACAAGGCCACGGTGGACAGGAGGAATAGTTTTACATCACAGTGTAGGACTTCTCATTGATATCAGTTATTTCAGTAGCAAGTAGAGAACATTTTGATGTTTCCAACATAAAGAAATTATAAATGTTTGATATAAGAACCACCCTGATCTGAACATAATACATTATGCCCATTCACTGAAGTACCATAATGTATCCTTAAATCTGTGGAATTATTATATGCCAATTAAAATATTTTAAAATGAGAAAATTACAAAAAAATACTCAAGGCAGTATCTTCTAGAGACTTTCAGGTAAAAGACTTTCTGTAGGTGTTAAGCCCTCAGATACCCTCTCCATTCAATGACAAGAATTCAAAAATACCAAGGGCATTTCCCCTGATCCATAGTGCATATCTCAATTAAATTTTGTCTGTAGCTTTTGTCTAGCTGGATTTGCAGAAATCTACCAAGGCTTGAAGATAATTGTTTCGGTGGAATTACTGCTAGTTTGAACTAAAAGGTACTGAGCAATAAAGAAGAGAGGAGCCCTCTGGACCCCCAGCCTATTAAGGGAGGAAGCAGTTGGGAAAGGCCATCATTCGACTGCAAGCTATTTTATTCTGGGGACGGAGCAACAAGTTGATTTGGAGGACAGGACAGAGTGCCCAGGTCAGAGCCAGGCAAAATCTTGTTCCTAGAGCATAGCTTGTCTCAAACCGAAGATCTGCATAGGAGCAAGCAAGCAAACAAACAAACAAAACCTCTTTCTCTACCACCCATAAAAGCAATATACATAGTTTGAAATGTTCCAATCATTAAAATATACAATATGATTTGGCAGCTTCCATGGATATAACTTGTTTTTGATATAACTTGTTTTTTCCGTGCAGGAGACTGAACTCAGGGCCTTCTACTCACTAGGCAAATGCTCCATCTCTTGAGCAAGCCACAAGCCTGTTCTTTTGCTAGTATGCTTTCATTCTGGCTTGGCTTCAAACCATAATCCTCCTAAGTCTGCCTCCTGAGTAGCTGGGATTATATCTTACCCCACTATACATGGTTAGTACATGAAATCGAATCCCTTTCTCTGTCTCTTATACTATTTAACACAGTTGATTTCCTTTCTTAACTGGATTTTGATTTTACTCTTCTTTCCACCATCATGTCCAGTCATGTAACTGTGCTATCATTAAATAAAATCCATTGAAGGTTGGGTTAATTTTTAGAGTGTATGATGCTGTATACAAAGCCACAACATGTTTTACTTTTTGGTCTAGATGCAGAGATTTCTACTTTGCATTTGAGGCAAAAAAAATCAGATTTCCCAAGTTTACCTCTTATATTTCAAAGCACATCACATTATTTGCTTAATCTAAACATCTTTGACAGCAAGTTTGAGTATTTAAGAATGCACAAGACCACTTGTTCATGAATAGAATGAACAGAAAGACAGATATACGCCTTGTTATAGAAGCCTTCCTGAATGATAATTTTATTGCAGATGGATATAGATACATTGCCTCTGTGATTAGTTAACATTAGGTTGTTATTAACACTTTGTTCCATTTTCTATGACCTATGAATTACGGAAGGGCAGACAATTAGGCCTTCTTTTCATAGTGTTTAAGGTTTGCTTTATTAGTGTCCGATATACCAATTTTAAAGCCATGTGCTTAGTTTCTCAGCTCGATTAATTTAATAGTAATTTCAAAACCTACAATTCTCATTAATAAGTAGGACTGCAGTGAAATAATGAATCAATAATACATGCTTTTTCCATTTTTCCATTTCTATACAAGGGGCATGCATGCATGTGCACACACACACACACACACACACACACACACACACACACACGCTCACCTTTATCAGTGATCCAATTCAAGAAAATAAATCCTGGCACATTAAGCTCACGGACAGAAGAGGGACATTTTGTTGACAATATAGCCATGTATCTAATACATTGGCAAAAATTCATTGAGTAAAAATCTTTAAATAGGGAAAGGCAAATTTTGTGAAGAATATCACCATGGTTATAAACAGATGAAGCAGCACAGATGTTAGAGTTCCAGTGTTGATGTAGAGGTTTCAGAGAAACTGTATGCAGTCAATAATTCCTTCTCTAGGGCCTGCGAGGCCCAGCACATACACAGATATATTGACTGTGAACTCCGGTCAGAGAAAATACATTCTCCAGGTCAAGGGCATGACATCGAAACGTCCAGACGCCTGGCTAGTGAGGCCCACTGCTTTGCTCTGCAAATGTCCTGATAACTTTCACAGGTCCTTCCCCATAATCAGCTATGTTAAAACAAGGCCATTCTCAACTCCAAATAGCAGGGTCTTCATGGTTTTTATGGCTTTCTTAATGATGGCTCCCTGTGTCACAGACATCAGGTAAAAGGAACACGGCCTTAGTGACTCGAGATCAGTGCCAGCAGAAGAGCCGGAAGCCCGAGCTATGTGCATCAAAATTGTGTACAACTTTTTTTTTTTAATCGGTTGTGGGGCTTGAACTCCGGGCCTGGGCATTGTCCCTGTGAGCTCTTCAGCTCAAGGCTAGCACTTTACCACTTGAGCCACAGTGCTACTTCCAGTTTTCTGGTGTTTATTGGAGAGTCTCACTGGACTTCCCTGCCAAGGCTGGCTTTGAACCATGATCCTCAGATCTCAGCCTCTTCAGTAGCTAGATTTACAGGTATGAGCTGCCAGCAACAAGTGTGTACAACTTCTGTGATTTGCAACTTAAAAATTTCTAGTACATTTGTAAAGAAAAAAGCAAGAGAAACAGTGTATATTATTCTTGCTAGTGTCCTAAGTATATTAGCATGCTCAGTGAGTAAGTTTAGTGAGTTGCTTAGCTATTTTTTTCCATTCTGAGAAATTAACTAACATCCATTTAATATTACATATACATGTAATATGTTATATAACATATGTTGTATGTAATATACATTATACATTATATATTAAATATAATATATACATAACGTATTGCATATCTTATATATTATATGTAACACATATTACATATTATATTATATATGCATATATGTTTGCCTGCAATAGCAGCAAGTCACCTTTAATAGAAGTCCTTTCCTAATCTTCACTCATCCTTTAGCTATGGCATTGTCCCACATGGGTGCTATTAGGAAGTGGTTGGCATCTTCAAGGGGTGAGGTGTAGTGGAAGGTCTTCTAGTGATTGGAAGCTTATCCTTGACGGGGACTTGATGCTGGTCTCTCCCTCCCCTTCTCTTTCATCATGACCATGAGGTAAACTGTTAACGAGTTGTCTCTACTACAGTAGCACCACCACACAGTGCCAAAGCAACAGGGCTGAACATCATCTCACAGTGTGAAACTATCCAACTGTGAGCCCACAGTAGTCTTCCTGCTTTTAAGTTGATTGTCTCGGTTATTTTGTTACAGTCATAAAAAGCTAACTAGCACAGGAGCCGAGAGAAATGATCCCTTCCCTATCTCGCCATGATTCTAATGACGAACATCTGTAGCATAAAGAGCTCTGGTAGCTTGGAGAATATTGGAAATCTATACCTTGCTTGCTTATGATGAGCTGCATTCTTTTGGCCAATTCAGTCTTGTCTCTGCGTCTACTGGCTGGGCCATTTTCAGTGTGTCGTGTGTGCCAACTAAGGGAGCATGTCTGATCCTGGGGTCCGCACATGACTCTTGACTGGTATTTCTGGAAGGGGACAGAGGCACTGTGTCATCTAGTACTTAGAAGCCAGAGCTTTCTAAACATACCAGCACAATGAAAGGAAGCACTTGCGTAGTGCTACAGACACTTGCTGGTTAAATTATTAACCGAAAAAAAGAACTTCGAAAACGAGGGGAGGAAAATGTGAAGTTTCATATTTTACAACCTTTAAAATCCTGCAGTAGGGAGCCTCTGGTACTTTAGTAGAGATTAGTGCCGCCTAAACTCGCCAAGCTAAAATCCCCTTGTCAGGCAACTTGGTTGTTTCCTAGCTGCTTTGGGATCAACAGCCCAACCCTCAGAAAAACCACGTGGTGCCCTCTCCTACCTGCAAAAGAGCATGAAGACACCCGACTTTTACCCTCAATGAACAGACCGAAAACTCATCGCCATGTATGCCAGCTGCAGCTCTGCGGTCGCCCTGAGCGCTTCTGAATTTTTTGAGGGTCGCATCTCTCTCCTCCTTTGCTGCACTTTTGCATGTGCATTGAGCTTCAAGAGCAAATGAATGCTGGCTGGCGTATTGCTCATTTCTAGGAAAGGAAAGAATAGCAGAATATCTCTTCTCAAAAGAAAAAAAAATCTCTTACCATTTTACTTAGATACAAAGACATTTTCAGTGGTCATTCAGACCACATGTTAAAAAATAATCCCACAGAAGCAGATGGCTTGTGGGGCATTCTTTGCATCTTTAATTCCTTACATGATTTGCATGACTTCAGTGATTTCGTGATGAAGTCAACACGAAGCCCTGGAGTGATGGCTGAAGCAGGTACATTGGAAGCATTCTGGCTCTTCTTGGGTTACAAATTCTCTTGAGTGTAAGAAATAGAGTAGAAATCTCATAATACAAGAAGAAAAATAGTGTTGTTTTCATCCTCCCCAGTGAATAAGCTGGGCTCTAGAAAGGCTATCATTTATGGAAAATCTATAACAATAGTGGGATTTTTTTCCCTAAGAAAGTTGGCCTGATGCCTTCTTTCTTACTGAGAATTCTGTCCCCTGGTGCTACCACAGCACCAGAATTTTTATGCAATATTCCTTTCTTCTCTCTTTTTTCCTTTAGTTGCAAACCTCTATCTTCTAGCTATTCTTCTTCAGTGTTCAGACAAAAGGTGGAGTGTGTGTGTGTGTGTGTTTGTGTGTGTGTGTGTGTACATGTACATGTGATTCCCAATGATCTATTGTTGCATCTCAGGGATCATCATGATCCTTTTCCACTTTCCAGCTTTCCTCCAGTACTGTCTACACCAGTTTCTCCCGCTGTGTCACATGCTCTTGGGATACATTCTCTGCCATCAGTTGCTGTGTGGGCAGCAAATGCACTCTAATTATAACCCGAGCTTAACCAAAGCGCTATCAGTACCTTCAAGAGGCAAAATAAATAAATAAATCATACAGTAAGAGGCCAAAGGCATAGGAGCGATTTAAGAGGAACAGTGTTGGGATTGTTTAGTGTTCATAGTGTTCCAATTTCGGCTTCCCTCGGTGATAACAGAGAGAAATCTATAGCTTTGAATATTTATCATTCTTAAAGCAGACGTCAGACAGACAATATTTATCTGGGTCAATGAGCCCAGTGAGTATGGTGCTGATATGGCCAGAAGCATGGGCTCCTTCCCAAGAGCAAGTAGGAAAACCAGTTCTGGGAGAAAGGCAAACCTCTCCTGCATTCACAAGTTGTTCCCCGCAGAACTGGCCAGACATCTTGCAAATGCACGCTGTGGGTAACAAGTGAGTGGGCACTGGCCCAAGGAATAAGTCCAATGCAAATGTTCTTGGGTTGACTGGAAGCAGAGTCCTTCAGGAAGCAAACCAGAATGGTGACTGGTTAGAAGTCTTGGGTAAAATAGGACTACAGATGCCATCTATACACTGCCATCGTGTATAGAAAAAATATATGTATATATAGATACATGCATATATACATATATATACATATACATATACATATATATATATATATATACTGCAAGATGATGTTATCATTGCCAATGTGAACATACACACTGGTTTAAAGAAGTGATCAGGTGGTGATGGCCTTAGCTGTTTTCGAGAGCGTCATGGATGTGCGTCTCCTCCTCTCAACTCGAATGCCCACCCTGCATCATTCTCACATGGCCTTGGACAAGGTACTTAGAGTTTTTCAGCTGGATTTTCTCCTGTGTAAAATGAGGGTATGGTAGAGCACTGGGGAGAATCCAGTGGCAGTTGATGTGTACCGCTGCTATTTTCTTTTTTTTTTTTATTGCGAAAATACTGTACAGAGGGGTTACAATTACATGGGCAAGATAATGAGTACATTTCTTATCAAGCATTGTAGCCTCCTCCTTTGTTTCCCCTTCCCATCCCTTCCCATCCTCCCCCCGCCCCCACCCAATCCCTGCCCCCCCACCTAATCCCCCCCCACCAAAGTTGTAAAGTTTGTTTTCAACATAACGACTTGTACATCTCATTGTTGCAATGAAGCCACCTGTATCCCTATTTAAACAATTTGTTTTTCCCCTTCCCCTCCACAAATTATACCGACATCAAATACAGTGAAAGCAGGGGTTATACCATGGGGAGGGACATACAAAGCAACAAAGAAATCATCTTATAAATGTGTTAGAAACAATCGCATGAAAGAAAAAAATTTGAATACATATCTTTGGGTTAATTTCCCTAACATCAACTAGATGCTGGAGGGGATGTGGACAGAAGGAAACCTTACTGCATTGTTGGTGGGAGTGTAAACTTGTTCAACCACTTTGGAAAGCAGTATGGAGGTTCCTCAAAAGACTCCACATAGAGCTTCCCTATGACCCAGCAATTCCACTTTTGGGCATTAACCCAAATGTTCACAAACAAGACCACACTAAAGCTACCAGCACAACTATGTTTATTGCAACATTATTTCCCATAGCTAAGATATGGAACCAACCCAGATGCCCCTCAGTAGATGAATGGATCAAGAAAATGTGGTATATATACACAGTGGAGTTCTATGCCTCCATCAGAAAGAATGACATTGTTAGGAAATGGAAAGGCTTGGAAAAAATTACATTAATTGAAGTAAGTCAGGCCCAAAGAAACATAGGTCCCATGGTTTCCCTTATTTGCAATATCTAGTACCGCTGCTATTTTCATCCTCATCAAACAGTGAGCCCACTGTCCCTTAGCTTCATTTTCCTCAAGGTGAATGTGCTACCGCTTGAACCACGGTTCCATGTCTGACTTTTGGTGGTTTTAGAGTGAAGAGTCTCCTAAGTGAATTCAACTTACTTCAGAATGAAACCTCCCTCACCAGAGACTGAAGGGGTCCCCTTTAAAAAAAAAAAGTCTCATGACCAGACTGGCTTTAAATCCCGATCCTCAGATCTCAGCTGCTTGAGTACCTCGGATCACAGACAGCAGCTGCTGACACCTGGTTTTAACTGCTATTTTTTAATTCAATTAGTGATCTTACTTTTTCATCCATTGTGATTTTCTGTATATCCTGGTTCCATGCTGGCTTTTTAAAATACATTTTTACCAGCTCTTATATTTTGTATTAATTTTTATAACTATTGGAAAGGGTCATAAAGAGGCAAGAAGCTGGCTACAAAGAACGGAAAGCCAGCCAAATGAACAACAACAACAACATCAAAAATTGCCAGCATGGAATGGTGGGACACATACAATACCAACACTTGGGAGCCAGAGGGAGCGCAGCACCTGCCAAGCGCTTCAAGACTCTGTCTCAATAAAAACATTTTCAATTTAAAAACATAAGTTGCATTGTTCCGTCTAAGCGGAGGGCTTCCTTGGAAACCATATTTCTCTGAACATATTACTGGATAAATTATCTAACCTAATGGAAAGATTTCTCCTGTCCCCAACCCTTTCTTAGTGATTTGGCCCACCAATAAAAGCACAACTCTCGTTATAGTTCCTAAGAGACTTCCAATGAATGCTCATGAACGCTGCTAGCTGGACCTCTGCAAGAAGGCTGCTTGTGGAGTGAGTTGAGAGACTAATGGGTGGGTGTAAAACTTGGAAGGGTATACTGCTATATTTTCTTATCATACTGAGCATAGTGTATAAAACATAGATTCAAATGTATTCCTGCAGTGAACTCATGCATATTGAGTACTCATAGATGATTAAACATAGGAGATATGTTACAAAGACGTTGTCCCTGCCCGTCATCTGATAGGGAAAGGGAGACCAATCCTAAGGAGTTCATTTTAGAGGTTGACATTTTATTAAGACGTAGTTTCCCTGTTGAAAACATATCCTGCTTCTCAGCTATTGAAATAAGGTGCTGCATGTCTCCTTCCAATCTCACCAAATCCTCTCTCCATACTGACCTTCCTCATCTTCTTTTTGTCTTTTACTTTTCCTTCTTCTAGATCCAATCAGTTTTAGCCAATTTCCTTTAGGGCACTGGTGAAATATGTTAAGACCTTAAAAATCATCTGCCAGTGCTATTGGTAGAATATCCATTTAAATCACACACTTGAATCATTCTTGACCAGACAAACACAAAATATTTTTTATCAATACCTTCCATTCAGTCAGGGACTCAAACTCTGAAACCGAATAAACTAATAATGAGTGTCATAACATGATGTCTATATTAATTCAATCTGACTTCACCACGTCTTTCAGAAACTCAAAGGGTTCAAAGTACCAAGCATAGTCCTTTAAAGATTATATTTGAACTCCCTTACAAAAAGGAAAGACCCAACTAAGTCAAACCAAATTCATGAATATTCACAGACCTCTAAATGCTTTTTCCCCACATAGATTGTCAGGCCCAGGTAAGACATTCTCTCTTCCCTTTCTTTAGGCCAAATGGATTAATGAGGTGTCTACAGTGACCAGAAGTGAAAAAGTGACATTTAGGTGTTCATAACTGGGTTTCGGAGTTGCCATATTATTGAGAGGGACAAGAGAAAGTTTTGTATCATTTTTGTCTTGGTCCAGTAGTCCGTGTTTTATAGGGGAGAGGGAGGCAGTAGTGTGTCATCAGAGGGAGATCAGAAAGTCTGTAAGTTTAAAGTAGGACTCAGAAGACATCTTTCAGAAGGCCATAAAATTTCAGAAACCATCCATAACCTTCCTTCCCAAGCTGGAATTTATCCTGTGCTCATAAACCAATGATGTATGTGCGTGTTGTGTATTTCCCCTTTATTCTTTTTGTTGCAGAAACTGAGTCTGTTCGTGTGCTATTATGGAAGGAGTATTTTAAATCTAAAATGTTCATTCTGTACACCAGAATCCTAAGATTATTTTTCCAACTGAATCCCTGGTTTAAGCACCTATCTATAGAAGCAATGCAATGAATCTTTGCTTAAACCTTAAATCATCGAGAGATTGAGGGCTTGGAATGAGAGATCCAGATACATTACTATGATTTTAAGGTATGTAACTGTATACCTTACCTATGATTTTAAGTTAAGCTTGGCTTTTAATGTTAACACCATATCCAATGAAAAGAGAATTTTTAAAGTGTTCTTTAGAAGATTTGAGCGCTCTAGCATTAGGTACATTGGATTCTTTTATCTAAAATAATATGTGCATAACTGACATTTGGACAGTTAACACAGTGAAGAGTAAGAGTGACAGGAAAGTAAAACAGACCCTGTGAGTAGAAAGGTGTATCAGCTGGAGGATGGAAAGCAGACAGAGAGGGTGATGAAGGTAAATGTGGTTGAAGGAGTTAAGTAAGTAAGTAAGTAAACAAATAAAATAATTGCTGCACCTTAGCAGCTGGTAGTATTGAACCCAATGGCCTCTCTGAGCCTAAGTTTTCTAACCTGGGAAATTACAGTTCCTGACTTGCAGTTTGTTGTGATATCTTAAATGCAGGAGTATGCATGAAGGGCTTAGCATGAGGCCTGGTGTGTGCTGCATAAATGCACCAGGTGGCTGTGGTCCTCGTTCTCTTTATGAGGCTGAGATGTGTCACACATGACTTCTACACCGTTACGAAGTTACCAAGTGGCCCATGCGGATTCCCATGGAAACCTCCCAGCTTTCCAACAGTAGGTGAATTCCAACACTTAAGACAGGAGAGGGAGATTTACCAAGGTATACATTTCAAAGAACTACTGTAAAGGTTTCAAAACATTTGCTGCCTGTCAGACAGTGTGTGGGCGCCCAGACAGAATTACTTTCAGTAAATAAGAAACAGGAAGTCATAATCTGGCTCCCCTTTTTTTTTCACATTCCTCCATCATGTGGAATTGTTGGTTCTAAATAAATGTGAGGGGGAATAAAAATTGACATCTTTAACCATACTTGCTAGACTCTCCCCAGCGTGACACATTATGACTGAAGGCAACCTCCTATTCTTTGGAGAGCTCAGTTTCATGGAAGCATCATTCTCTGCCCAGGGCTGTGCACAGGAATTGAGAAGAGAAAAAGGAGGAAAGAGGAGAATGTCAATGAGAGGAAATGGACAGAGGGTTTAAATAGAAGAGGGAAGCCTAGTAAGAAAGATACAGAAGGCAAAGGTGGCAGATGACAAACCAGCCGTGTGTGGTCTTCTATGGGACAAAACATGTTGAGGTATAGAAAGAAAATAATTACATCCAGGATCGTGTGGTGAGACTGAGTGAAGCAGACCGAGAGCTGATCCTTGGGCTTGACAAGATGGAAAGAGGCCAGTGGAAACACTCAAGTCATGGCCTTAACCCATCTCTGCCGTTGGGGATAGTTCAATCAAAGGGGGACCTGGGAGCACAAGCTGGTTCCCTCGGGATGCGCTCAGTTTCTGCCATCTTGCATCTGATGTCAGCCCTTGCTCTTGGTGACAGAGGGAACCACCATCTAACAAGAATCAAACATTTCAGTGGCGTCTTGGGAACTGGATTGGGCTAGGAGATGTGGAGAGCGGGGAAGAAGAAGTAGGAAGTGCAGACACCCCTCAGATTTACTCCTCAGGAGTAAAATGACCCAAGAGCCAAAGGAGCACAGAGGGTCTGGAGCCGTTTTGCTATCTTGTAGTGTGTATGCTGGTCCTCAAGCTTGAACTCAGGCCTGAGCACTGTCTCTGAGCTTCTTTTGCTCTCTATCACTTAAGCCACACCTCTACTTGCAGAGTTTTTGGAGATAGTAGTCTCAGGGACTTTCCTTCTGGGGCTGACTTTGAACTGCAATCCTTAGCTTCCTGAGAAGAGAGGATTACAGACAGGAGACACCTGCACCTGGCTTGTACTTTGTTGCTTATAGTTTATTTATAACACCTGGATTGTATGCTGATAGGATTTACCTAGAGGAGATGAGAACAATTAGACAAAGAAGGGAGGGGGGCAGAAAGTCAGAGGGAGAGGGGTAGGAAGGAGGGAAGGAGGAAGAGAATAGAACAGGGATGGGGAGGAGAGAAGGAAAGGGAAGGAAAAAGTCAGAAATACTGTGCCTACTCACTAGATTCTTGCATTCTTCATTCATGAAACAATGAAACAAAATGGCACCTACATGAGGTGAAGAATTCCATCTTCTAGGGCGTGAGACTCCTCTTATCTATAAAATGAAGAAAATGACCTCCCTCTCCAAGCTATTTTCAGTGTCAAATAGCAAATGACTCTAGTAAGGCCTGCAAACAGAGAGGGCTAGGTGTGGCTTGAGTTCTCCTTCCTGGCCCTCCCCTAGACATGGGGAAGAGGGAGGCCAGAGCAGAGGTCGCCCTTGCTGGTGAAGATTTGGCAGTATAATCACGTCATGTGCAGGGAAACATCATATATTTGTTTTACAGATCAAGTAGCATAACCAATGTGGGAGAAAAACTTTTTAAGTTCTTTACAAATACAAGGCATGATTATTATTCAAATGCTCCATGCTCTTCAAGAAAGAAAACTGACTTTAATGATGTACATTAAGCTAAATAATGCAGAAGTTAATTAGCAGAAGCTGTGGGATTCTGTAGGAAAGACTTTTTACGTGGGCGGTAGCATTGCTTTTAGGAAATAATGGGTCCATTTTAGGGTATTAAATGAGTTCCTAAGGTCTTAAAGAATGGGCGTGCTTCCGAAGAGCCTTCCTCAGGACCAGGTTGGCACCAGGTCAAAGAGAGCTTGTTGAGACTAAGACAGGTCTCGTCAGCTCCCATAAACCATCTTGGGCTGTGCAGGAGCAGCCTGGCATGAGATAAACTCTCCTTATTTGTTATTAGTTTCCACTGTATCTTTTCATAGGTTTAACTCTTTCAGGATCAGATTTCCTGAAGAGTCTGAGTGTGTTTCTAGCATTCGCTTTTGCAGAAGGTTAAGTTATCTTGACGTAAACACAAGATTGAAGTAAAGTAATTCAACCAGGGGGATGGTGGGTATATATCAGTTATTAGCCCAAGGGCCAAACTCTTGGATCTCTTGACAAACGAATCACAAATGTAAACTTTCAACACTATCTCATATATTATATTCAATATAATCACCAGGAAAATGGAGACACTCCAGACAGTGGGCGTCTGAAAAGGTTCACTTTCTCAAATGCCCAGTAGAGTCATTCCCAAGGGAGGGAGAAGTCTGCAGCGTTCTACATGGTACCTTATCAGTCATGTGGCTTCTTCTCCATTTCTAGGAATGGTGAGTCTGATTTCACAGAAGTGCTGTCTCTGGATATGGACAGGTTTTAGATTCATAGACAGGTCTACCACAACCCAGCCATTGTTCTCTAAAAGTGTCTCTAGTCCTCCAAAGGTGACCTACTTTCAGAAATGATCTGTAAGTTTCCTACTCTTATTTTGAAAAGGAATCACTGGAAAGGAGTTGTTAAATAAGGAGTTGTTAAATAAAGGAGTTGTTAAATGGGTAAATTTCAAATACTAAGGAAATAAAAAAAATTAGAAAATTTAAGCATGGGTTCATTGTTAGGAGAAGATCTTCACTAGCCATACAACAGACAAGGGTCTCATATCTAAAATATACCTGGAACTCAAAAATTTAAATCCCCCAACAACAAATCCTCAAAGAAACAACTGCCCAATAAATAAGTGGGCTGAAGACTTAAAGAGAAACTTCTCTGAAGAAGAAAGAAGGATGGCCAATAGACACATGAAGAAATGCTCAACCTCCCTAGCCATAAAAGAAATACAAATCAAAACAACATTGAGATACCACCTCACCCCAGTTAGAATGGCTATAATCAAGAACTCTAATAACAACAGATGCTGGAGGGGATGTGGACAGAAGGGAACCTTACTGCATTGTTGGTGGGAGTGTAAACTTGTTCAACCACTTTGGAAAGTAGTTTGGAGGTTCCTCAAAAGACTCCACATAGACTTCCCCTATGACCCAGCAATCCCACTTTTGGGAATTTACCCAAATGATCACAAACAAGACCATACTAAAGCTACCAGTACAACTATGTTTATTGCAGCCTTATTTACCATAGCTAAGATATGGAACCAACCCAGATAGCCCTCAGTAGATGAATGGATCAAGAAAATGTGGTATATATACACAGTGGAATTCTATGCCTCCATCAGAAAGAATGGCATTGCCCCATTTGTTAGGAAATGGAAAGGCTTGGAAAAAATTATATTTAGTGAAGTAAGCCAGGCCCAAAGAAGCATAGGTCCCATGGTTTCCCTTATTTGCAATATCTAGTATATGTCTGAGACAAGCAGAAAAGGTCAGATAAGTTGATGTTAGGTGAAATTTTTTTTCTTTCATGCAATTGTTTCTAACAAGATGATTTCTTTGTTGTTTTGTATGTCCCTCCCCCATGGTATAACCCCAGTTTTCATTGTATTTGATGTTGGTATACTTTGTGGAAGGGAAGGTGGAACCATTGCAACAATGAGATGTTCAAGACGTTATGTTGAAAAACAAGCTTTACAACTTTGGAGCGAGGGAGGGGGACTGAAGGGGGATGGAAAGGCATAGGAAGGAGAATCAAAGGAGGAGACAACAATGCTTGATAAGAAATGAACTCATTACCTTGCCCATGTAATTGTAACCCCTCTGTACGGTATTTTCACAATAAAAAAGATTCTAAAATTCATTGAATTTTAGAGCCTGCATAATTTAATGAGGGATATCTGGGAACAAGATGAACCCAAGAATTTGCCAGTGATGTTGACAGGATATAAAATAGTTATTAGGAATAAGTCTAGGATAGAAGAGACAGTAACCATCTAATGATATCAAGTCTGTCATAGCAATGCTTTCTATCAAAGGATGATCAAGAAATATTTTCTCCAAGAGAAATTTTTAGGCATAAACTGGCAATATCATGGGATCAGTTGGACCTTGAATTGAATCAGTTGTCTGCTACTTACTGGTATGTGATGATGGACTAATTACTTTAAAAAAAAAAAGTCTTGCTGGTGCCAGTGGCTCACACCTATAATCCAAGCTATTTGGGAAGCTGAGGTCGGTTTGAAATCTGCCTGAGCAGAAAAGTCCTGTGATACTCATATCTCCAATTAACAACTCAAAAACCAGAAGTGGGGCTGTGTCTCAATTGGTGGAGCACTAGCCTTAAGCACAAAGAGGCTCAGAGACAGCACCCAGGCCCTGAATTCAAGCCCCACAATCAACAGAAAAAAAAAGTTTCTGTACAATGTATAAAAACACCTATCTCCTAAAGCCTAAAGGAAAGAAAATGATCATTTAATTTATGAAAAGTACTTGGCATATACTAAGTACTTATATACATGTATACATGTGTATAGATTATTTTTTCCTTCTTGCATAAAGTGAGGCTCTGATTTAGAAAAATTATTCCTCCAGGAACAAATAACAACTCAAGAGCAAAAAAACAAACCAACAAACACACCAAAAATAAAAACAAAAAAAAGCTCTGAGTCTAACTAATTCTTGAAAAAAATTTAAGTCAGTAGAACCCAGAAATAATTCTCATTTCTGCAAACTATCAGGATGCTTAGATTGTTTATTTGTATGCCTAATTGACTACTGCAATAAACACAATACCCTCAAAACATGCAGTGTTAATACAAGTGAAATAAACCACAAACCAGCATGATAGAAGACTGGGGCCGTCTTCCAGATGTGAAACTGGAAGAAAATCAAATTAACTTGGAAAGCAGGTTAAACGTAACCACAGCAGACAACCTGCTGGGTCTTTAGTTAGTCTTGGAGAGTGGGAGAGAATGTCTGTCGATTTCACAATGTAAAGGAAACCTCGTAATAAACATCAGTATATTAGCATATCTGGATCTTAATTAGTCACTGTAGATTTTATTTTTTCTTTCCCCTATCTTTTGCTTTCACTTACATATTTTGCTAGGCAGTCGGAAAGATAATTAATAATAATAATTCCTGAAACTCTTCCAAGCATTTTATTTGAAAGGAACAGTCTGCTAAACACCAGTCCCCTAATGAATTGTAAATATAGTGCCACTAGTCACAATCCACACACATCCACTCTCTCTCTTCTAGAGCATATCGGGTGTATGAATAATTATCAGATGCCATTTTTCATGTTAAGACTTTCATATAGTTCAAGAACATGCTATTTGGGTTACTTTGTGAGTGACAGGAAACTCAGGAAAACAGTAGCTGGCTGAAACAATCTGCTCAGTTTGGGGAGTCAATAATCCAAAATCAGGCTAACACGAGGGTGCACCCGAGTGTATACACTCAACCCTTGAGAGGCAGAGGTCAGGAGGAATTAGGAAGTTTGCCATGGGCCTGAGCTACTTAGAGAAGCCAAGAAGAGGGCTGTGCTCCCCCTAGAGGCGCCAGGGGGAATTTCTTCCTGATTGATTCACTTCTGGTGGCTTCAAGCATCCTTGGCAGGGACATCACTCCAATTGTCCTTCTCCTCTGTGTTCTGAGTTTTCCCTGTGACCCTCCTCTTTGTGTCACACTGGTCATTGGATCTAGGATCCTTCTGGAAAATCCAGGATGATCTCATCTGGCCATGCTTAACATAATTTCACTTGCAATGACTCTCTTCCCAGTAAAATGATACTTGCTAGTCACAGATGCCAGGGACTGGGTATGTGGACATACCTTTTTGAGAGCCACAGATCAAACCCACGACAACAAAGCAGAAGTTTAGAGGTTTATTTCTGCCTTACAGAGAATTCAGGCAAAGAGTCAATGGCTGGTATGATTCTCCATACTGTGTCTTTAACCCACTACTGACCTCTGGTTTCATGGCTGAAGGTAACTTCTCTTCAAAGGGCGACCTTATAACCAAAGATGCTTTGTCCATCCATCACGTCCGATTCTGAAGTAATCAAAAGAAAAATCACTTTGGAAGACAGAACCGAATTTGTCAAAAAAAAAAAAAAAGGACACAGTTGTTTTTCTCTAAGGTCCTACACATATATTTAAATGTATGTTGTTTTATAGGAATGATCAAATCATCACACTGAGTTGAAAGAGAAGTAGAGAAATGTTCTTCTTCTGGGAATTCATGTGCTCAACTGAAATCCAAGGTTTTCCTAACATAATGGAGGTCAACCAGATCTGACACCAACGGCTGGTTCTCCAGCTTGGCCCCTTGGCCCTTCCCCTAAAAGCTCATCCCATTATCCTACCCAACCCTCACGCTCAGGGTCCCCAGAGGACGCAGTGTGGACCGACAAAGCTACAACAGAAATTGCTCTAGGCATCTGGGAAAAAAGTAAGCTTTGGTGGTAAAAGCGAAGAGGTGGCTTATGTGTGAGAGTCAGGTGTACCATTTTGTTATCAAGAGATAGTGGCTCAATAAATTGCAAACTGACACTCATAACTGCCAGACTCCTTATATAAGAAATAGAAACCCTGGATGTGTTAAGTCTTGGTAAATTAACTAGCTTTTCTGTTCCTCTCTTGAGCTGTATCTGGTCATGGGACACATACATGCATTGAAAATACATTAAGCCATGGAATATGTTAGTCTATTATCTGGGGCAGTGATAGAATTCAAAGGAAAGCAGGCTGTGGCTCGAATGGCTTGAAAGACACTAGTTCTCCATCACTGTGAAAGACTGATGGGGACTGACCATGAAGAAACAATGACTTGCAAACGCCTTCCGGATTTAGATTCTATTTCTTGACCCTTAAAATCCAACAAGGGTGATTGTTTTGTAACTCTGTAGTCTGTAACCACTTGGCCTGCCAAATTAGGGATAAAGAGAAAAAACAAAATAAACGGAAAACAAACACTTTTTTTTCTAGGAAGAATCTTGTGTTGTACCAATGACCTCTTAGGTTTTGTGAGGCTAAGAGTTTAGCTAGGAAAAAAATAGCAGAAACATAGGATAGAGTTGAGGGAGTGAGGCAGTACCTGAGAAGTTATATATACATATATGTAAATGTATAAATGTGTGTATATATATATATATATATATATATATATATATATATATATATATATCAAGAGAGAGAGCACGCTATTGGAGATAAGAAGTAAAAGGGTCAAAAATTTGAATGAAACACAAAAAGCGTGAGAAAGTTCTTGGGGGGACCCCTTGCCATGCTGGGTCCACACTGAACGTGGCTTTAAAAGAACTCAGAAGAGGTTTAAAATATTATTGAAGGCTTTTGGAACAACATCTAGATTTCCTGTTAATGTTATGCAGTGTAGACAGCAAGCTTTGGGCAGAGACAAGAAAGCTCGGCTTTGTTGAGACAAAGCACCTGGGGAAATATTTGTACCTCTAAGATTATAACAATAGCAAACCACAATTATGATCACTGGTGATTGCCTTGAAGGGAGACAATTCCTCTTACTGGTGGTAGCGATCTCCTAAGACTTGGCACTAACAACAGAAACACTCTTAAAAGAATAGGAAAACGGATGACCAAACCTCTCACAGATGACATTAGACACGTGTTTTTTTCATGGTAGACTCAGTAGTTTGCTTTATTGATATTATTAAAGAGTATGCAAAGGCTGTGAGTAACCACCCTGAGTATTTTTCTATGCATTGTAAGCACGGGGGTGTTTGTTGCCCACCTGTGTAGCAATCAGGCACTCCATGTTCACTTGCTACATACCGCCACCTGGTGACAGGTGCTGAAAATTTCAGACACAGGGTCCCTGGGTTCCAGAGACTCAATTCACCCACTTAAGAGGTGTCAACTCAATGGAAAATAAGAAGATGTATGGATAGATCTTTAAGGGAATTGGTTGACACCGAAGATCGTTCCTCTCCTCTGTGTTCCTAGGATTCTTGCAGTTAACATATCACCACTATAAACAAACCGCTTAAAGAAACAATGGGGTCTCATTGCAATCATTCTCAGTGTCCATAATCTATAGTCTTCAAAGTTCTATTCATAGTCCTTAATGCACAAGATGGGCGTGGTCATTGCACCTTGCTTACAAGTGTACAAATGGGAAACAAGGCCCGTACAATGAAAAGAAATCCATCTAACCCAAAACGCTTTTAAAAAGTGCTGTTGAAGAGCATGCAAAGACTGATCTGTTGTTTTCCTCAGGGTCCTCCTGGTCCCCTCCTCCTAGAACGGGGGGGGGGGAGAGGCAGGGGAAGGAATGCGGCCCTCACATTCTGACTGGAGCTTTGGTTTCTTTTGACTTCAGTGGACTTGGGGACTTGGTTGTGCCACAGTCTCCTTGTAGATTGTGGAGGAGGGAAGCCAGCAAGTCTTCGATGAAGTGTCTTCCTGAAGTGCACACATTTTTCCCCTTATTTTCTCTTATATTTACCTCTATGCACTACTGTGTCTTTGTATTCTGTTCTAGCTTGGGATTTATTCTTTATCAGTTGCTCTTCATAAGAGCACCAACTGCTTTCAGATGGCCTCTTCCTCCCGGTGGATGCGTTTCTCCCAGAGTTCATCAGGGGCTGATATTGAAGGCGGCACCTCTGCTCGGGCCTCTGGGTGACTTATGCCGTCCATATCCACGAGACCTTTTCAACCCTACTCGCTGTTGCAGTGATTGATGGAGCACAGCCTTGAAACTTAATTACGGTGGTGTTTCAGAGGCTGATGGACAGCATAAAGCATGGGCTTTAACATCATTAGGCAGTCCCAAGCTCCAGGGTTATGGAAGATTGAAGACCAGTAGTAGGCTGCCTTACCTTCATTTGGATCTGTAGACATAAGCCTGCATTTCTCAGATTCTGTAAGAAGAATACTTAGTTTGTGGCTTTGATACTTCATTTTGCATGAGGCTATTGAAATTTGAAACTTTTTTTTAACAAAGATGCCCTGATCCTTCCAGCCAGGACATTGGTCATAGTGGGAGAATCGCTTACATCCTAAACTTTGGTAATGTGTGTTGAAAGGACTCTTGAACTCACAGTAGGATTTATTATTGTTGGATTCATCTAAAATGATCAGCTGGGAAAACATGGCAAATAGGCATTGTAGAATGCTTAATCTTTATGCATCCATCAAAACCATGTTAATTATACATATATATATATATATATATATATAATGTGAAATTTCAAATAATGGTTCCTGTAGTTACCAGATGACCCAAACCCTCAAATTTCCTTTTTAGTAAAGAAAAAAAAATCATCCATCATCAGCAACAATAAGGCTTTAGAGTCAGAAGCTAGGTAGCAATTTGAGGGTGGTACATTAGCCCTCCTTCAGCTGTGTTTGTTCTCAGGAGCTGATTAATATAAATGCCAGCTTCTTTGTAAACTGGGAATAAGAAACACAGGAAAGAACTGATACTGCCGTTTCCAGAACCTCCTTGCCACCCTAAATGAACTCTGGTTGGACAATGGTGGCAGCAGATAGACACTAGACGCAGAGCTACCGAGAGCGGCAGAAAATATGGCAGCGTCGATCTCCTTTCAAGGTGAACAGAAGTTGCTTATTTGGTTTCAACAGCTCTGCAAATAAATACAATTTACAAGAAATTTGACACAGATGACAAAAGCGTGTGTATATCTGACTGTAAAGTCAAAAGAGAGCGTGTGCTGATGATCAAACCCAATAATCACACATTAATATCTCTGAGAGGAAACAGCTTGATGAAAACGGGTAGCAAGGTATAAATCAGCTGAAGAAATTCTGAGCCAAAGACCTTCATTTTTTTTTTAAGGCAGAGATTAAAATCACCAAGCTAATAAGATCTGCTCAGAGACCTAGAAATGTCAACCCAAAATGTGCAAAATGTATCCCTTAAGAATAAGCTTTATTCAGGTTGGTTTATAAATGCTAGTTATCTGTTGAAAACAGACTATTAAGCTTGCAATTTGGCTTAAAGATGGTACTTAGTTAGAATTCCCTGCATACAATGTCTTACTCATGCATTCCTGTTCCTGTCTAATAGATAAGGAACGAAATAACACAACAAATAGATTTTGCGCTACTTTTGTAGCTTTTCTCACATCTGGCATTTGTCTCACTACTCCCAGTAATATTACTTTGTGAAAGTATACCCTCCTGGGCTGGGAGGTAGCTCAGTGGCAAAGCACTTGCCTAGCAAGCGCAACGTCCTGGGTTCGATCCCCAGTACCAAAAAAAAAAAAAAAAGAATGTATACCCTCCTGATTCCAAACCCTCAAAAAGTCCTTTTAGCTGGGCGCTGGTGGTGCACGCCTGTCATCCTAGCTACTCAAGAGGCTGAGAGCTGAGGATCGCGGTTCAAAGCCAGCCCAGGCAGGAAAGTCCATGAGACTGTTATCTCCAATTAACCACCAGAAAACCAGAAGTGGTGCCATGGCTCAAGTGGTAGAGTGTTCACCTTGAGCTGAAGAGCCGAGGGACAGCGCCCAGGCCCAGAGTTCAATCCTCACGACTAAAAAAAAAAGTCTTTTCAATCAATGGAGTAATCCCCCCGGGGTGGGGCCTCAATACCAAGTCGTTGCTCATTTGATCTCTCATATGGCTTCCTGTAAACTTGTGTATCCCATCCCCAGGCATTCAGAATTCCCAGTCGCTGTCTTGGCATTCCCAGTCGGTGGCACAGTTTCGTCTTCTATTTGGTCTGACCCCATACTTCTGGAATTTTCTTTCATTTTGAGATAGTCTATAAAACACTTTTCCAAGAAAAGAAAAAAACATGGATTTCTCTCTTTCTGCAGCATTGATGATCTTCCTCACCTTTTCCTAACTAGCGGAGTAGTGTTCTGTGAGTCATTTACTTAGCTCTTTCAATTCACAGTCAGAATAGCTGAGCAAGGCCTCCGTGAGGGCAGGAATTGTAGCTGGTGTTCCTTACAGAACAGTACTGCATCCGCCCTTCTGAGCTCAGGAGCATTCTGCTGAAACCACAAAGCAACGCTGGTCCAGCAAGAGTCCAATGAGAAGAGTGTACCATCAACACACACCTCTGTGCTTCACAATGCAAGGGTCAACTCTGAAGAGTGCCTGCCTTGGTAGTTCTGCGAAGGGTCGGGCCGAGCACAAGTAACATGCCATGATTGGATAAAGCAAACTGCTATCATTCCAATGAACAAGTGGAGCATAAAATCCTACTCATCTTCCCAAGTATGGCAGAAAAAATAATTGTTACCTTCTCTGGCAAGATTCTCCTGTTCCCTTCCTCTTCAGCCAAACTAGATGTACTGCTAAATAACTGACACTGATCATTTGTTTCCCAAGTACTCTTTATTCTTTCTTTCATCTGGAGTTGAGGTATTTATCACATATATCTTACACATAGTTGACAAATCACCTAATGTGATGTGTCCTCTTCTAAGACATAAACTACCTGATGAGAAGAGATGTATTTGCCAGGTGCTGGTAACTCACATCTGTCTGTAATCCTGGCTATTCAGAAGGCTGAGATCTGAGGATCACAGTCCAAAGCCAGCCTGGGCAGAAAAGTCCTATGAGATTCTTATCTCCATTTAACTACTCAAAAAACCAGAGCTGTTGTTGTGGCTCAACGTGATAGAGCACTATAGGCCTTGAGCAAAAGACTAGGGATAGTGCCCAGGCCCTGAGTTCAAGCCCCACAACTGACAAAAAAAAAGAGTTGTATTTATTTTTGGCCAAACACAGTGGTTCATGCTTATAGTCCCAGCTACATGAGAGGGAGAAGCAGATCACAGTCCAAGGCCTATCCTCTGAAAAATAACTAAAGCACAAAGAAGGCCGGAGGTGTGACCCGGCGGTAGAGAGCTTGCCCAGCGAGCAGAAGACCCCGAGTTAGCATCCCAGTGCTAACAAACAAAACAAAACAAACAAGCAAAAAACCCAAAACTATTTTACAAATGTGCCCCCCACTTAGATCAGGGCCGACATACTACAGGGATTCAATGTATACATTTCCACGTGACGGGTTGAGGGATGCGTCATAGACACAGGAGCATAAAACTTTACATTTTTACGATTTGAGACTAATAACAATCTAAACAAGCAGTGTTGTGTTAATTACAGTGTTTCGGGAGTCAGAATAGCTCTTGCCTTTGACCTTACACTGAATATTGTTATTGTTGGCTTTGTGTGCATATGCAAAAAGCACTTGCTAGTGGATGGCGCGCGGCCCCCTTCAGTGTGAGGAAGTGAGTGCGATTCATGAGACTGGAGAAGGCCTGTGTCCGTGGGAGGCAGTGGTGGTAAGGAAGGTGGGGATGTGCATTTCTCTCTCAAGAACTCAGTCCCATGACTAGAAGGCAGACGACCTCTGAAGCTCCTCTGCCAGCAATTATTGCAAAAGCAGCTTCCCAGCTCTTACCACTCTTCCTACATGCCTTTGTCCTCCTGCGTGGATTTGTTCATCCCTCCTCTGCCCCCTTGATCATGTGATTCACGGCCATCTTTAACTGCCCTTTGCCTTCCTTTGCAGCTTCATTCATGCTTCGTCTGAACCTTCTCATTCATAATAAAGACTAGTAACTTTGGATATGCAAAATCTGGGTTCCCCTGCCAAATAGCAGTTGGCCAGTTTGCAAATTAAATCTTTGATTACACAGAGGTCCAAGAAGCACAGAAAATGTGTGTTATGCTGTACCTCTAGAATTGTGCTACCGTAGCTCTAGATATGCTGACGGGGCTGCATAAGCATGACCGTAATTGCAAAGGACAGCGGGCTAAGCTGCTCTCATTGCAGGGCAGAGAATCAACAAGAAATCTCAGATTCCCTGCCACCAAAGTGGGATGGTCTGTGCAAGCAAAAGAGAAGTGAAATTACACACTGTCTTAATTTTGGATAATGTCCAGGACAGCTGCTTAAGTATACACATACATATAAACATATACAACTATGTGCATACATGTATATATAAATATATGTATAGATATGAATGCATATTTGCTGACATGAATATATATGCACAAACCTGTATATAAGCATCTATATGCATAAAAATTCATATGTATAAACATATACACATATATACAATATATACATATGTTCACCTATATACATGTATTCATATGCAAATGGGTATAATGTACATGTATGCTCATCTATATCCACATATATGTCTTGTGTATGTATGTATATATGTTTGGGTATACCTACA
Organism: Dipodomys ordii; assembly: GCF_000151885.1. Taxonomy (NCBI): domain Eukaryota; kingdom Metazoa; phylum Chordata; class Mammalia; order Rodentia; family Heteromyidae; genus Dipodomys; species Dipodomys ordii. The sequence continues at coordinate 435,510 of NW_012267335.1, read as the reverse complement.
TATTTAGAAAACCACTAATAAGAAGAGAAAGTATTATTATTTCTTAGGAATATATGTGGACAATGTTATTCTTTGAAGTCAGGAGTTCACATAGCTTTGAGTACCTGAATATGCACACACCCAACCAGCTACAGATGAGTAGGCAAATGATAAAAATCTAAATGTCTTAAAGTGTGATTATTGCTGTGAGATTGTCATTTTCCTTGAGAATTGAAAATGTTGATTTTTTTTCCCTCGCAAGCATCATTTTATATTGTATCCTCAGGAATCATATTACTCCCAGAAAAACAAAAGCCCCTTAAACAAGAAAAAATAAAAGGATATCCAGCAAAATTTAAAAAAAAATAAAACCCGGTTGAATGCATAATGAATACGTTGCCACACATTAATACATTAAAACAAAGCATTGCTGTGTGAAATGTTCTAAAGAAAGGAACTCAAAATTTTATCCAATGAGTTATTGGAAAAGAATTTTTTAAAAAATCTGCCAGAAATGTACCAGGCCATTATTGCATCTTATAAATTATTTATTACTCTTAGATATGTCATAAAGTCCAACACAAATAAAGAGAAAATGCTGACAGGACAGAAACACCATTGTGAATATCTAGAGAGTTTCCTGAAGCCCAGAGAACAGGTCCAAGAACGGCTGCCCCCTGCCGGCCACATTTTCACCACTCATGGATTTTTTCTGTCTGGAGATGTGGGTGTGTCAGCACTTTCACTTTCCTTTCCCAACCAGGTCATCCTTGCCTACTTTTCCTCAGATGATGACGCCTAGAGAGTGCAAACTCACAAACCTGTATGTGTGCATGTGTGTGCATGCGATCTAATCATGAACAAATAAATCAATAATATAAGACACAAGCCTAAAGCTCTTCATATCATTGCCTAACTCCTAAGCATTCTGGCCAGATTTCACTATTGCTCAGACCATAGCAATGCTGGTAATAGCCTCAGGGACTCTAGTGTTTAACTTAAAACCTGGCTTTTATTCTTAGGAAGTAGGAGGCTAATGGGATACCACAGGGGGAAAAATGGTTTTATTTGAACACTAGGATGACCTTCAGTATCTGGTTGCGAAGTAAATACTGAAATGTAAATATCAAAAGTTGAGCCACACAAACAAGACCACACTAAAGCTACCAGCACGACTATGTTTATTGCAGCATTATTTACCATAGCTAAGATATGGAACCAACCCAGATGCCCCTCAGTAGATGAATGGATCAAGAAAATGTGCCTCCATCAGAAAGAATGACATTGCTCCATTTGTTAGGAAATGGAAAGACTTGGAAAAAATTATATTAAGTGAAGTAAGCCAGGCCCAAAGAAACATAGGTCCCATGGTTTCCCTATTTGCAATATCTAGTATATGTCTGAGTCAAGCAGAAAAGGTCAGATAAGTTGATGTTAGGGAAATGAACCCTAAGATATGTATTCAAATTTTTTTCTTTCATGCCATTGTTTCTAACACATTTATAAGATAATTTCTTTGTTGCTTTGTATGTCCCTCTCCCACGGTATAACCCCTGCTTTCACTGTATTTGATGTCGGTATAATTTGTGGAGGGGAAGGGGAAAAACAAATCGTTTAAATAGGGATACAGGTGAACCCATTGTAACAATGAGATGTAACAAGTCGTTATGTCGAAAACGAACTTTACAACTTTGGTGGTGGGGGGGAGCATTAGGTGGAGGGTCAGGGGATGGAGGGGAAGCGATGGGAAGGGGAAACAAAGGAGGAGGCTACAATGCTTGATAAGAAATGTACTCATTATCTTGCCCATGTAATTGTAACCCCTCTGTACAGTATTTTCACAATTTAAAAAAAAGCTGAGCCACTGACTTGAACATAGTTATGGTATTTTTGTCTGGGAATATGAGTTCATATTTATAGTTAACTGTGTTGAACTTTAGGTGATCAGCCATCAGATTGCTTATTATATCATAGTCCTCCTTTCTTTAGCAGTCGTGATATCATTTAAAATTTTACACATTTTACAAAAACATCTAAAAACTCTGCTGGGCTTTCACACCTGTAATTCTAATGACTCAAGAGGCTGAGATCTGAGGATCATGATTTAAAGCCAGTCTTGGCAGAAATGTCCGTGAAACTCTATCTCCATATAACCAGCAAAAAGCCAGAAGTGGAAATGTGACTCGAGTGGTAGAACATCAACCTTGAGCAAACAAAAACAAGTGAGAAAGTGAGTCCCTTGGTTCATTCCCCCCTACTAGGACCCTAAATAAGTAAATAAATGCATAAATAATGAAATAGAATATAGAATAGATTCTGAAAACTGTTTCTGATAACTAAAACAAAATGAAGCAATCTTCAGTGTTTTCTCTTTTTGGTCTTCAACATCTAGATGAGCTAGGCTTTCTTGGCACCTGCTATTCCCAGCTGTGATGTCTCCAGTCTGGCTATGTGACAATAGTACTGACCAGTATTGTTACACCAGCTGTCCTGTGTCTCTCTGTCTTATTCTTGGGGTCTTGCTCTGGTTCAGGTTGACCCACTTGGTTGGAGTACAGTGCCCTGCATATATGACTTACAAATAGCTCGCTCTGTCCATCCATCATCTGAACTCCATGGGCCACCTACACCTGCCAGACAGGTGGCTACTTGCAAAAGGCTATAGCCACTTGAACGTCACACAGCTCCAAAAGAGGGAGGGGGCATTCTTTACATTTATTCTGTTTAGTCTAGTTCTGGGCCTTCTATTGCCCTTCATCTTGTCAAGACAATTTTTCTTTCCAGCCAGTCAAGGAGTTTCATAGCTGAAAATCACCAAACAAACACGAGAGGAGAGTGAAGCATCGGAAGTCTCAAGTCTGAGCCCTCCATGGGATGGGAGCGCATTGATGCAATCTGGACCTGCATATTCATCTAATGAATTCCATTTGGAAATTTGGCTCCCAGTACTATTTCCTAAAAGAGGAGGAGTGCCAGGAGGGAGCAGCTGAGGGGGGGGACAGAAGGCTGGAGAGTGGGCGAGACTAATTGGTCTTGTCACATTAACACAGATTAGATTATGTCTGCCTAGAACAAGGAGGGGGAAGGGACTTAATTATTGTTTATATCAAAAAGATATAAAGCAGAGTATCCTCACAGAACCAGACACAGGGCTAGAAGAAGCACAAGTTTCTTGACAGGAAAATAGGGAAAAACTCAGTGTAAGGAAATTCAAAAAAGAAAGGCACAAATGATTTAGGATCCTTTTTAATAATTCACTGAGGCCAGAGGAAAATTCTTCCTTGCTAACCTGATTATACAGGTGAAGAAAGACAGGGAGATAGTTGGTGGTGTGGGGAGTATTCTAATTACAATGAAAGATTGTCTTTTCAAGAAACTTAGGAGCAAACATTTTAATATAAATAATTAATAAGTTTAGAGGTTAATTATTCTTACCTGGCAATGCGTCTTGGAATCTTCACGAGAAAGTTACTGCTACAATTCAAGTGATTCTGTGTTTCATAATGTAAGACTATTTTCAAAGGCATTCCTCTGAAAATTCATCAATCACTATACTTACTTTGGGTATAAAAGGAGCTTCTGCAAGTCGGCTTAATAAACAAAGCTCTTAGAAGAAGAGACTTAATATATTCATTTGCTGCCATTTTCTTCCTTTATTGTTTTGTCCCACCATATTCCTCCTTTTAGATCTTTCTGTCTCTTCTCCTTTCCGGAAATACTTTCCTGAGTGCTTAGTGTCTTTCTAGCATGTTCGAGATCTTTTAACAAGAAAAACAAGGGACAGAAATAGAAAGACACATAACTAAAAATCTCCTTTAGATTAGGGCAGGTTTTTATAACATAACCTTTTTCCCTAGACTCTAGGACTGGAATGAAATTGGTATTTCCTAATGGTCATTACCACTGGATTCTCTAGTCTTGGATAATAATTAAATAATCCTCCCTGGGTTTGTCTTGTACACCGCATGGAATATCCTAAACACCCTTTATTCTCAAGCCCAGCTGTGAGCTAACTAATAGTATCAAAACAGATGTTTCTCTCTTTTCTACTGTGGGGAAAACATATACCAGAGTCATGGCTTCCTCAAAATAGCTGAGTTGGTTCTATGGCCTCAGTAAATAATCCATGGCCTTGTATTGGAAAATTTTTATTTAATTGGAGGACCAGGTTTGTCATATTACATTGTGCCAATGCAATATGACATTGTAATATACATTTTCCCTTAAAGTTCCACTGGGTTTTCTTTGCTCAATAAATCTTTCCAACCTTTTCTTTCTTTTTTTTCCCCAAATTCTCAGTTGCTGGATATTCATTTTCTATGAAATTTAAGCCAGTGGTATTCCTAAAAAAAAAAAGGAATCATACCAGATTTTTTATGGCACTTTTCACATCTAGATTCACCTCAGATATTTTAGCAAGGTGAAGGCTAAGGTAACATAATCACAGTGAGGGTAAAATGCATTAAAGGTAAAATGCTTACCTGTGAGTTCCAACTAGAACATTCCTTCCTGACAGAAAGGATATTGGCCAGCCAGTGCTAGCCAGGAAGGTGATCAGAGGATAATTCTAAACTGTAACCATACACATTCGATCACAGACGTTGGTGAGGTGAAGGTTGGCGGTAGGAGACCAAGCGAGAGAGTGCCAAGAAGGGAAAGGGTTCTGAGGGCCAGACAGAGAGCATCCTGGGTGAATCACAATCATGACAAAGTGCGACAGCTCCTGGCAGCAGGCAGTGTTGGAACGCTGTTGTGACTCTCCCCTTCCAGTTCATTATGGAAAAATTTGGGACACATAGCAATAAAAAACAGCCTCTTAGTTTTTTCTTTGGGTAAATGATTGAAATTAATTTCTATAGATGTTGTTGCCAAACACATCTCAATTTTTAAGATATTAAGTACTTGATTCCACAGCTTCTGCCACAGAGGATTCAGTTCAGTTATAGTGAACATCCCTTGGCCGAATTTATGCCTATTAAACTGTGGACTAGTATTTTAATCAGTTGCTTAGATAATCACAGCTGAAATGGGAACAAACAACACTGGTCAGCCTGTGATCTACACAGAACCCGATCTACACAACCAGTCTGTTGAACTTAACTGAATCAGCTAGGCCATTGATCCTGTGGAATGGATAGTTTGATTTCCATTTCTCCTTTGTGCCCCATGTTATACCTTTAGATGATACTCACAGAAGCAAAAACAAGGTCTGAGCTTTTCACAGACACAGATGGACAATTGCTGCTGATTGTATTGACTACTTACAATTGGTACACTGCTATGTATTTCATTCTAATACATTTTACAGAGAGAAAATGTAACATTCAAGAGCTGGTGAAGTATGGAGATCCCAAGCTCTCAATCTGTATTCCCATTTTGACTTCAGAGTCAACATTATCATTGGGCTATGTTGCTATTGTAACTGATTTCATGTGATCTCGTTTTAATTATGTGCTCTCTAGGTTATTGTGTGTAAGTCTATATAAGCTTAGAGTTATAAGAAGTGTTGGCATGAAATGTGTGTGTGTGTGTGTGTGTGTGTGTGTGTGTGTGCGCGCGCTTACTACTACTGTCATCGTTTCCTCATTTCCTGTTACTTAATAATGAACACATTCATACTCTAATAATGAGCTCAAAGGGTAATTAAATTAGATGACCCTATGAATAGAGTCATAGAACTTTCCTTTGGTACTCCGTTTGGCATTTGTGGTACATTAAAGAACATTTTATAAGTGCTCTGACATCTGCTTTCATTGCTGTATTTTGGCTTACTCAGTTCCTATTTTTATTTCTCTTGAAGAGTGTTTTGGTATTGATAAAACTTATAAGAACAGCCAGGAATATTTTTCAGGAGGTATGGGTTGAGCTTAAAGCCTCCAAGTCCTAGAGACTTTGTGATGATAATATATTGTATGTTTTAAAAAAATAAATACCGAATTGGTCTAAGTCCTATTCTATGTGGTTTAAGGGTTATATCACATTCTTCTTTATCTTTTTGTTTTCCTCTGGTGTTTTATTTCCATGGTTTCAAGGTTTACCTTTAAATCTTTAGTAAATTTCTTGCTTTTTATTTTATAACTGATCAACAATAATAGTATAGTTTTCATTCTTGTTTAGCTTGGTATCTCAATACCTGGAGGTCAAAAAACAGAAAAGCAACATACAAACAACAACACCAAATCTACAGGACAGTGGTGAGAATTGTAGGGAAGTCACAGGATGAAAATATTGACGAAATGGCACATCAAGTGTTTTGTTTTCCTTAAATCAATGACCAAATTTTTTATTTCCTCTTTGAGCATCAGACCACAAAATCAAACTTGATCGCTTCACAAAGTTATTTATAGCAGTGAAAATTTTCTCCGTCGAGAACCATGTACCACAGATGCCCACTACAAACAAGATGCAATTTATGAACATGGCATCTCTCAGCTGTTTCTTACAGCTTTTGCTTAGTCATAATTGAGTTTTTTTCCAATCCAGATTCTACTTGATAGTTTTGTAACCCCTGAACCCTTCAGCGCATTACAGTCTTACAAAAACTACCATCCAACACACCATTAAAATGTTTTCTTTAATCTTTCCAGATATGTGAAAAAATTTAGTTTAAAAATTGAAAAAGTATTTTCTCTACATTGATCAATCAAACCACCCCCCGCAGAAGTCCATATTTATCTTCTATTGACATCACTCTCAGATATTTCTGGAACCAGAATATGAATTACTTGCTCTTGTCTTGCATTGTTTATGTGGGATTGTTTTTTAAAATATAGACAATGTTATTGCTTTGGGTGACAAAAAACAGGAAAGAAGAATTCGGAAAACACACAGACACATATTTGAAGGAATTCGTGGAATACAGTAAATTCAATATAATGATTTCAATTCAACAGTTTTGACAAACCTGCATTCTGATTCTGAAATGGATGTATTGAATTTGCGTTATTTTGCTGTTCATAAGATTTGTCATTACATTTATTCCCTGTAATGTAGTGGCAAATACAGTATCTATTGATGTTATCAAACTTTCAGAATTCTTCGTTCTTGATAGGTATGTAAAACAAGGTGTGGAGCCAGTGGGAAGGTGGACTGAGGGCTGTTGGGAGGAGAGGATGGAAAGAGGGAGTCAATGGGGAATGAATGCAGTCCAAGTTCTTCATATGCATGTATAAAAGTGCCTGGTGAAGAAAACCAGAAGTGGCGCTGTGGCTCAAGTAGTAGAGTGCTAGCCTTGTTCTGAAGAGCTCAGGGACAGCGCCCAGGCAGAGTTCAAGCCCCATGACCGACCAAAAATAGTACCTGGTGAAATTAGTTAAAATTGCTTTTAAAAGCTAGATTAAATGATCGATATGATCGAAGCACATTATATGCATGTATGGAAAATCACAAAAATCCCTTTGTATAATTAATAAATGCTAAGAAAGGGGGGAAAGTTAATCTTTTCATTAATGATCACAGATAATGCTTTATGTATGTGCTGGAAAACTATAGTAGCAAACTAGATGTACTTTGCAGAGAGCGTTTACAGATGGTGCGAATGTTGCCAGCGTGCGTTTCTGACTTTGACTTTCATTTTAACATTTTTCTTCATTACAAATAAAGATGGCCAGATAGAGAAGATTTAAGAAAGAAAGAAACCAAAACAATGAATGGAAAATGTTTTCTGATCAGACAGGCTACCATGGAAGAAGAGATGTTAAGTTTGATCAAAATTCGTCTAAGCATAGATTTCGGATCATAAAGAACACTTAGGGGAAGATATATTCAATCATATAGCTGCAATATATTCAGATATCGTCTACTGAAAGCACCTTACATTTAAATCTGTAAGAAGGACATGCACATTTTTATATTTGTATTATTTTTTATTTTTTGACCAAGTTTTACAGCACAGGCTACCCTGGAACTAGTCATCTTCCTGCCTCCATCTCCTCTGTGCTGAGGAGAGATGATAAGGGTATAAGTGATACCTGGTATTGCTAGCTCTATATCCCCAGCATCTCTCAGGGTGGCAGTTAGTAATGGATGAGCAAATGAAGTTAGAAATTTAGAAGGGAATGATTCCCTCATTACATTAAAAGATTTGCTTTCTAGAGAATATGCTCCCATGCACAGATGGACAGTCAGACTGGAAGTTTAGCAGAAGGGTGCCTTATTGCAATCCCAAGTCAGCAATAACAAACCACCTATACCTAGGAGTTCGGGTCCTCTAGTTCAGTGAGGGGCAACTATTCTTTTATAAACTCCAAAGAGTCAAGATTTTAAGCACAAAGGGCTATTCAGTCTCTAGCACCCCTCCAACCCTACTGTTACAGAGCAAAAGCAGCCACAGACAATGGTAACTAAACTGGGCCCCAGGGCAGACCCAGGATTCATTTACATATTCTTCTCTGTCTGCTTGCTCCTCTTACCAGTAGCTTCTGATGAAATTGTATTCAAAGATTCTAGCAGACCTCTAGTGTACTGTAAGGGACAGAAGAAAGAATGAACAGGGCTAAGGCACCTGTCTCAGAGCAGCATGAGGTACGAGAGATGACGAGTAAATGGTCATGAATGAAGACAGAAGATGCAGGATTAGATTGCGGTGTATCATGCAACCAGTCACTCGCTTTCTTAATACCAGTTACGAAAGTTGGGCGTTTTCAGCACTTGTCATATATGATTTCCAAAGAATGTCACTCTGCTTCAGATAGAGCAAGAACATTATTACATATACTTCAATAAATGCAGATATAGAACAGGGAAAACCTTGATAGGGATTTGAAGAGATTGGGAAATAACAGCAAGGAGATTAAGGAAGAAAATCAGAATTCCTGGTGCCACCAAACCACTAAGCAATCTTGGCATTTTTTTTTCCTGTTATCTCCAAACCTGGAATCAATGCAGCTTGAAATTCAGAAGTGGAGATTTTTGAAGTCAAAGACTTCCCAGAGAAGCCTTTATGTTTTCACTTACAAGACAGAAAGAGGTCTTCCAGTGCTCAGAGTAGGGGAGAAATCCCTTTGAGGTTGCTTTGACCTTTGCTCTTTCTCTCCTGCGCCCCCTCCATCCCCCCAAGTTTGGTTGCTATGGCAGTGGCCAAAACAGTAACAGTGTTGGTCAAGGGACCCGCAGAAGACTGAGGGAAGGAAGGGAACCTGCCTTTCAAATCAGAGGATTTTAGACTCCAAGTGTGAAATAGGAAACACCTATTTTGTTTTGTTGGTTTTCTTTTTTTTTCTTTTCTTGCTGCAGTGAGGCTCAGGAAATGATCACAGTTGCAAAAGGTCATGATGATCGAGCTGGGGAAATAAAGCTCCAACTACCAGTCTGAACTGAAAAAGAGGAACCCAAAAATAATTCTGGATGATCACAGAAAGAATCAGGAAAGTCATCAGAAAAAGTAACTTTGAACTTATTGAAACACCCAAGATGCACATGTAAGATTTTAGTAGTTAACATCATGCCATCAACCTTGATAAACTGAACTATAAGAATAATCACCAAATCACCACCCAGAATTCCGAATGGCCACAGAAAACAAATCCAGTAAATACTAAAACGATTCTGGCAAAGGAATGACACTGTACCTCCCACAAACCTTGTCAGAATTTGCAACCTGAAACCAACTGGGTCAATGCCTGCTGTAATAAAAATATCCACATTCTCCATAAGACAGAAGCAATGCCCAGAGTATCATAGCCCAGCAGTCTTCACATTCAGAATACGATCCCAAATTACATGGCAAGTGAAAATCCAGGAAGATGTCTTTGCATGCATGGAAGAGAAATAATAAGCAGATGTCAACAAGGAGATAAACACAGATGTTGAGATTATCTAACAGAGACTACACAACAACTATTACAAAAATTCTCTGGAAAGTAGGGCAAATGCTATTAAATAGTAAAAGAAGTCTCACCAAAGAAATTAAAAATATATAAATAACTAGAGAAGCTTATAACTCAAAAATACATATAATCAAAATTTGAAACACTGCATGGGCTCAATAGAAAACAAAGAACTATTGAACTTGAAGTTAGATGTTTTTTAAATTATGAAATATGAAGGATGAAGAAGAAACATATTTTTCAAAATTAATGAACAGAGAGAATGACAGATTCCCAAGGATTTGTGGTATAATGCTGAGAGTTTTAAAATCTGTATCATTGGGGACACAATGGGAAAGGGACTAGTGTTGTGCTGGAAAGAGATCTGAAAAAAAATAACATCTTGAAAATCCTCCAACTTATATAATATTACACATTTAAATAAGCCAAATTGGCCTTATCACTATTAAGAAATTGATACCATATTTTAAAACTTTCCACAAAGAAAATCTCAGACCTTCATAATTTCCTTGGAGAACTCTACCAAACATTTGAAGAAATTTTATATACTCTCTAACATAAATTAGAAGAGTATATTACACTTTCCAACTCATTTCTCAAGGCAAGTATTTTCTTGATGGAATTTGAAGATGATGTAAGCAAGGAAAAGGTCCACCAATATCTCTCCTTAATGTTAGCATAAAAATTATCACCAAGACATATGCAAATAAGAATAAGCACTTTTTAAAAGGATCCTTTACCAAAACCTAGTGGAATTTATCCTAGCAGAGCAAAACTATTTCACATTCTAAAATCATTTATTGTAATTCAGTCTCTTATGGTCTACAAGAAAAACAACATGAGCACTAGTTGATAAAGAAATTCTACTTGGCAACTTTCTAAATTAATTCATGATAATGCTCAGCAAATTAGGAATTATCAGTACTATTATCAGTGCTATAAAAAGTAGATTTGTGCACTAATCTACTTTTCTACTCAGACACTATGATTTTATATATATATATATATATATATATATATATAATAAGTTATGGCAAAGTTGGGGATAATCACATTACCTGATTTTTTGGGGGGGGGTCCGGTCGTGGGGCCTGAACTCTGGGCCTGGGTGCTGTCCCTCAGCTCTTCAGCTCAAGGCTAGCGCTCTACCACTTGAGCCACAGCGCCACTTCTGGCTTTTTTCTTTTTGCTTATGTGGTGCTGAGGAATCGAACCCAGGGCCTCGAGCATGCAAGGCAAGCGCTCTACCACTGAGCCATCTTCCCAGCCCCACATTACCTGATTTTAAGTCATGCGTACTCATGGTTTGTCATACATTTGCATTTGCATGACTTCAATAAGTACAGTAATCATTGTTAGAGAGAGGTTATAGAAATAGACCTGTAGAAGAATGGCCAATTAACTGCAAAGAAAATCTACTCAGGAGAGAATAGTTTTTCAACAAGTACTGTTGAAAAAATTGTACATCAAATGAAAAATGGATTTCTTTCTAGACCTGAAGCCTTATATAGCCATTAATACCCAATATATCATAGATGTTAATGTCAGACACAGAAGTATTTTTATGAATAAAATGCATTATTAGAATAAAATGTAGTAGAACATCATGCACTTGGAAAAAAATCATGTTCTTAGATAGACACCAGAAAGACGATTTGTCCAAGGGAAAAAAGGATAAAACAGGACCTTTGTAAGATTATAAGCTTTCATTCAGGAACAGACACTGTTGAGCAAAAAAAAAAGTTACAGATTGAGAAAATATGTACCTAGAATGTGATTTGCACTTAGAATACATTAAGCTCAATAGCCAAAATGCAAACAGCTGAGTTTAAAAATGGGAAAATGGCAAGAGCTCAGGCCTGTAATCCTAGCTACTTAGGAGGCTGAAATCTTGGTTTGAAGCTGGCCCCAGCAGCAAAGTTTGAAAGACTTTTATTTCCAATAAACTACCAAAAATGTTTAAAAAGCCAGAAGTGGGGTTGTGGCTCAAGTGGTAGAGCAAAAGAAGCCTAGAGAGAGTACCTCAAGGCCTGAGTTCAAGCCCAGGACTTCCAGAAAAAGAAAAGGCAGGGGGCAAGAGACTTGAAACACCACTTTACCAAAGAGGATATCCATACAGAGGGAAGAGAATTGCTTTGAAATGTTCCTCAGCCCCGATCTCCTTACACCCTCTATCTGTCCTCAGTGAAAGCTCTCCTGAGACAATACCACATATTTATCCTAATAAAAAACAACCACGGAGGAAGCCAAAAGCTGGGGAGAAGACTGAGAAGTTGGAACTACTGATGAGGATTCAAAACTTAAAGCCCATCTGGAATCGAACTCATCAATCTCCTATGTTCGCCAACCCAACGATCTCAGTGCCAGAGGTTTCTTCTGAAGAACCAAGAACTATTCACACAGTGTTTTCCCGAAGATATGTTCAGAGCTTCTATTCAAATCCACCTGCACTGGAAACAGTCAGGGAGTCCTTCACCCCAAGGATGGAAAAGAAAGCAGCCAGTGGTATATAAACACGATGGAACCCCATTCTCCACGAAGAGGGATGAACTCTCCGAACCCACAGCTCAGATATCACGACAATCACAGACAGGAAACGCAGCCAGTCTCAAAAGGTGACATATTGTACCTGATTTTATGTCTTTGCACTCTCAAAAGAAGAATGCCTAGGGCTGGAAGGAGTTTGAAGCCAAATGATACATACATTGGAAGTGGTCTGGTCCCCAGGGTGTCACCCCGGGAGATGACTGGATCACTGAGGGCAAAGGACCCCCTCAGAAAGGGTTACTGCTGTCTTGGGGTGTGCTGGCTGCATCTGGGTGAGGGTAGGATTTGCAACAGCAGGGTCCCTCTCGTCCATTCCCCTCACCCCCATGCTCTCATGGTGGGATACTGCCCTACTGTCCTTCAGATTATGATGACATGTGAGTCCTCAGCAGGTGTGGCTGCCTGAGGGCAGGGTTTCCAGCTGCCGACATCATGAGCCAAAGAAAACCTCTTTTGCTTCACAAAGTATCCAGACTCTGGGCTTGTGTTACAAGTAAACACAGAACAGATTAAGGCATCTATAGGAGAATAGACAGGGGCTGTGCTTTTGCAGTGATGGAATTGTTTTGTACCCTGATCATGAATACATGAATACATGGATCTAGATTTGGAATCCAGAGAACTCTGAGACCTGTTCTTTTACGTAATTAGTATATGCTAATATAAAGGAAAAGTATATTTTTATTTTATTTTAATTTGAGTGATAAATTATAACCTGTAAAAAAAATAGGGAGAAGTTAAAGTACCATAAGAAAGGATTTTTTTTGTCGGTCATGGGGCTTGAACTCTGGGCCTAGGCACTGTCCCTCAGCTTTTCAGCTCAAGGCTACTGCTCTACTACTTGAGCCACAGCGCCACTTCCAGTTTTCTAGTGGTTTATTGGAGATAAGAGTCTCACAGAGTTTCTTCCCCGGGCTGGCTTTGAACCTGGTTCCTCAGATTTCAGCCTCCTGAGTAGCTAGGGTTCCAGGCATAAGCCACCAGCACCTGATTTGGTTAATTCAGTTTATAATAGCTAGTTTCAACTTTCTCTATATGTGGGCATCTCATGTAGAGAGACAACAATTTTTTTCTTTTTCCATTTATGTCCTTAAAAATGATTTAGAATCCCAAAGAATTTTTGTTGAGGGATTATCTTTTCAGAAGATATAGAAATGAGTAATAATAGAAATAAAGTATAGTAATATAAATTAAAATAGTGAGGAAGTATATATATATATATATAACACATTTTAAGTGGACAGTAATCAACCATAGATAGATAGATAGATAGATAGATAGATAGATAGATAGATAGATAGATAGATGTATATACACACACATGCACTGTCATTAAAACCTCATTTCCAAATGAAGGAAAATAGCAAGAAATACGGAATTATTTTAAATATTTTTCAAGTCTTTCAACATCTAGCTTAATAAAGGCAGCTAGATTTTTATACCTCTTTCTGAGCTCTGGGACTCTTGGAATCTAGACACTATCCATTGAGAACCACTGCTTTTTAGACTAGCAGAAAGAAAAAAATAATCATACAGAATTGCCTCTGTCAACAAAAATTTATATACGAATCACTGCCATGTTTGCTCTGTGTAATAGATTCAATAGATAGAACCGAAATACATGCATTTCCCTATGTATAAAAGCATGCAAATATGATTGCTTTGGCCTAGGCAAGATTTATTTCTCTAGATGCCAAATCTATATTTTTTCATGATACCTTAGTGCCTTCAAATGCCTTTCTAGAAGCATTACAAATCTTGTTTGTTTTTTCCCCTTTTGGTCCATATTGTAAAACACTTCTGGAAACACTCAATATTTTTATGGTTTAAAAAGCGCTATCCTGATTTAGTTTGCTTTCTTTCCTCTCCATTTTCTCCTCTTAATTTTTACCCTGAGTAATGTCTTCCCAAATATTGTCTGAGTTCTGCTGAATGATAGCAGCTGTTCATTCTCAGGTTGGTGAGTTCTCTGAAGCAGCCTGGCACTAGGCCAGCATTCCCTCCTTGACAGCATGGAGAAGATGAACATTTTCTCGATTCTGTTCACTGCCAGGGCCTCTTCATATTTGAACCCACAGGAGATGAGAGGGAGAAGGAAGTTAAATGAAAGTAGCATATCATCTGGGCTTTTTGATTTGGCATATGTAAGAATCTTAGCCCATTCAAAATGCCATTCGTAAATATTTGCGTGGTATTGTATATTTTTTGCTTTTTAAAAAATTGTTATGACAAAGGTGATGTACAGAAGGTTTACAGTGACATACGTCAGGTAAAGAGTACATTTTCTGTTGGACAGAGTCTCTCCTTCACTTGCTTTCTCCCAGTTGCTCCCTCCCAACTGCCCCCACAGGTTGAATAGTTCATTTTCAACATAGTGTCTAGTGAGTACCACTGTGGCACTGTTGTATCTGTTCACTCTTTGTCTCTTCGTTTTCGTACCTCTCCTTATCCTCCCAAAGATGTACACATGAATCAGCAGAACCAACAGGAAAGAAAACAAAAACAGCAAAGAAAAAAGAAAAAAAAAAGAACTCGTTCTCATTTCCTGGAGTTCATTTCTATAAAGCTTATTTCGTATGATCGGACTCATGTAGGCATTGTGCCTTTCTGTTCCTCCCCTAAGGAATGTATTTTAAAATTCAAGATTTAGACATACCCGCTCTTCATCCAGGTACACAGGTTGGGGCAAGAATTGTCTTCAATCGCTACCCGTATTTCACACACTTCCCAAGTAGCCCATTGTATTAGTCAGCTTTCTGTAAGGAAGGAGCCATGGCTTCAATAGGGTTTCTAGTTAGCTGGTTATTCTGTGGGCCAGCAGTGAGTTGGGCTCAGTTAGCTGGTGACTCTGGGCTTAGTCTCCATAGAAAGCTGGGCGAGCTGGTCTGTGCAACAGACCAGCCCATCCTCTGATCAGCTCACATGTTGTCCAGTCCAAATGGCAAAAGCAAATAATTAAAATGCTCTTGGGGTTTGCACTTGGAAGTTTTCAAACTGTCACCGCTGTCACTTTTCCGGAGCCACAGCAAGTTCTGAAGCCATTCCGGCTCACATGGGGATGGAGCGCTGGAGAATCATCCATCCCTTGATGGGAGAATAATAGAGACAGGGTTTCAAACCATGCCCCACGCCCATTTCATAATGAGATCCAGAAAGCTCCTCGGAGTCCATTCTCAGCACTCGAACAGCATGGCAAAACGTGTGTGCGCAGCTAAAGCATTTCTGTGTTAGAAAGTATCCCAGAACAGAGCCAGACCCCTCTTGGTGGCGGTGAGCGGAGAGATGGAAAAAGCTGAGTGCTGGGGAAAATACAGAGCCCTTTGAACTCTATTGTGTGGTTTAGCTGGGGTGTAGCTAGGGGTAATGGGGAGTGAAATTGAGGGGAAGAAAATCCAGGCAGAATTCCATGAGAGTTCGCAGAGTAAAAATTATTATTCTACGGAGTCATCTTGCAGACAAAGCAATGTATTGTGCATTGCCTAAGCATTTGGAAAAAGCCTGTAAAAACACACTTTTTAGCTGCCTTGCCAGAGTGGGTTCCACATTCTTCCTCTCTTCTTATCTGCTGACGTCTCTCGTTTTCACAGGGTACACATGTCCATTTTCACAGTCTTTGGAATGGCCCCAGGTAGCTCCTGGCTGGTTATGCTGTTGGTCATGCTGTTTTGGACATTTCTTTCTCTCCTACACACTTTCACAGATGCAATTACAGAACAAGCATCTTGGAATTACAATCTCCTGTAAAAGGTAGTATTGTATTTAGACTATTGTAAGTCACTAACGGTTTATTCTGTTCCAATCCTAGGCTAAGTGCTGGCTGCGTACTAGTTCTGTTCTTTGCCATAGCCCCATCATTCCAACCACACAAGTCCTTTTGAAGCATGTCAGAGAATGTTCACCCCTGCCATTTTATCAGGTCTTTGTGAATTGCTTTGATTTTGGCCTTTTATTACACGTTATGAAATATATAGGAGTGACCAAAGCCAGGTAGCAAGTCAGTCAACTCTTCAGTTCTCTGATTTGAAAACCATGCGACTGCAGGGTCTACAGACGGACTGGGGAGCATCAGAACTCTGTCAGGAAATGGACTGCACCCAGTCAGGAGGGGTCTGGCGGGATTCACTCCAGCACACGGGGATCCTGAGCTCCTCACAGCCTACACACTCAGCTTCGACTTTGCCTGTGGCCTGTTACTTAAACGGATGGAAACTAATTTAAGATTATCATGGCCAAAGTGAGGGAGTTTCAACCTAAAAAATACTGTGCATTTGTGCTGTAGTCTGAGTAAAGAGAAATAGATCTCGAATGCTTCCCCATCAAAAAACCACTGTATTTCTTCTTGAAGAGGTTTCTAAGATAATCAGTGAAAAGGATTAGAACTGCTTACCTACAAATATTTATAATGTGCACATAAATGATGTTGCATACATGTGATACTTGATGAAAGAGAAAGACAGCAGATGATGATGATGATGATGAAGATGATGATGATGATGATGAAGATGATGATGATGATGAAGATGATGATGAATGTGTTGTCAAGGGAGTGATGTGGGGTTCCTTTAACTTCCCAGTTCCCACACAAACCCTAGGAACTTGAAGTCCACAGCAGCAGGAATTCTTAGGAGTTGTAAGAGCTGCTTTACAGCTGCTGGGTCTACAAAATAACTACACTTGGGAAAAAAGCATGGTGTATTCGATCTGTTTTGTGTGTGTCTGCTCTAGGCCCTTCTCCCTGCAATTACCTTTTCATCGTTATGACAAGGTAAGGAAATGACCCCTGAGAAACTGCTACATCATGGAGAATCATGATAATAATATAAGGCCATACCCATTTCATAATGAGATGGTTTTAATTTCTGAGCTTGGCGTTTTTATTATTTTTTATTTCTTTTTTGGGGGGTCCGGTCATGGGGCCTGTACTCTGGGCCTGGGTGCTGTCCCTCAGCTCTTCAGCTCAAGGCTAGCACTCTACCACTTGAGCCATAGCGCCACTTCTGGCTTTTTTCTTTTTGCTTATGTGGTGCTGAGGAATCGAACCCAGGGCCTCATGCATACAAGGCAAATGCTCTACCACTGAGCCACCTTCCCAGCCCCTTATTTTTTATTTCTAATTCTCTTGTCACCTCTTCTATCTTGTGTCAGATACATCTTGCACCACTTGTTCTGTTTGAGTGGTGCAGTCTAAATTATTATATATTGGTGTGTGTGTGTGTGTGTGTGTGTGTGTGTGTGTGTGTGTGTATGTGCATGCATGCATGTGAGTCAATCCTGGGGCTTGGACTCAGGACCTAGATGCTGTCCTTGGGTTTTTTGCTCAAGCCTAGTGCTCTACCACTTGAGTCACAGCTTCACTTTCGGCTTTTTGGTGGTTCACTGGAAATAAGAGTCTCACATACATGCTACCTGTGCTAGCCTCAGACCATCATCCGCATATCTCATCATCCTGAGTAACTAGGATTATAGACATGAGCCACTGGCACCCAGCTTACCAAACGGATTTTTGTTAGTTTTTTAAAAAAAATGTAACAAAACCCTCATCCAAGGACCATAGGCCAAGCTTCCATGGGCAGCTTTTTCTTCTTCTCACAACTCTTTCTCAACTTTTGGCTCCTCCAGGGAATTAATTCCCTCTGACTATCTCTGGCTTTAAAAATACTTTACATTTTTTTTAGATTGCATTTTAAAAAGAAAGTCTTGTAAATTTTATATGATTTCCCTCACATGATCCAGTGGCCATTTTTAACCTCTTTAAATAAAAGATGTAATATGACTTCAAGAGCTGAAGGGAGTCTCCAGGTTCTCGGCTAGCAGAAGAGCCACGCTTAGGATTGGAAAGCCAGATAATTTCCTCCTTCAGTCCTCTGTGACTCGTTGATGCCTAGGACTGTCTCAGTACATCCCCCCACATTCCTTCTTTTTCGGGGTTTTGTTTTTACTGCAGCGTGTGTTCCCACCCCTGTTCTTTCCTGAACTGTGGTCCTGTCTCCCAATTCATACGCTCTACTGCAACCCCCATACTTCCAAATGTATGAGGGATGGCTCTTTTAAAGGGACGATTACCTTGAAGGAGGCTGGTAAGATGGCGCCCCAGGCAATAGGAGTGATGTAGTGTTAGTGAGAGAGAGACATTAGGAAAATATCTACACAGAGGCTGAGCAGAGGCACAGACAGAAGACGGCACCTGAAGGCCAAGGAGAGAGGGAAAACCAGACCTGCCAACACCTTGATCATGAGCTTCCAAAGAGGTGCCTGTTACTTGTCACCCCCTATCTAGTTATGGGGTGACTTAAGGAGCAAATGATCAGCTTCCTCTGTTTTGCTTTTGTGGCCTTAACAAATAATACTCCCCTTCAACCTACAGGAGTGGCCAGGCCTTCTGCTCCTTCCCTGTTGTTATAGTATTCTCCTTGTGAAAGGACTATTCTCATTTCCTGGCTGGTTTTGTTTCAATAAAAACACCTTCACACTTTGTGCACTTTTTTTCCTCTTCAGGATTCAGAACTCAAAAAGACAACATATAGAAGTCCTAGCGACATTATTCTTTGTGCTGTATCTACCCATCGAATGATACCTGCTCTGAAAACAATGATCAAGAAGTTTGGGGGGAAGGAAATGGGGGGGTGTGGGGGAAAATTTGATCAAGCCAGTGTAATTTCATACTACGGCACCGCAGCTTAAGCCTCTCAGGTCACTGAAGATTTAAAAAAAAATCTAAGAAGTCCTCGTAATATTTCAATGTTTATCAGGGGCTAGAAAAGACTGGACAGGGAGCATCCCAAAGGCTGTGTAACCACACTCACCATGTGTTGTGAATGTAGATATTTTTCCTTCTTGAGTACGCATCTTTTTCTTCCTTGAAACAAAAACATTCTTCCACCAGCTTAGTTGCCAATACTGGAAGCCAGGAGAACACATTAGACAAAAGCGGAGCCAGGCTTGCTGTTGGTGTGGGGTCCATTACTACCTAGTGCCTCCTTTGAGCCATTCTGAAGTGCAGCCTTGACCTCCACCAGCCTGGGGAGGAATTGATCAAAGTGAGTTGCTGAAACCCAGAGAAGAGACAAGACAGGGCGTAATGGTTCTTACCCTAGCAAAACCATGGCAAGGGATTCAGAGGGGAAAGAACTCAATATCACTCTCCTGCCATCTTTGACAGAAAGGCGACAAACCATGAGAAAGTTTTGACAACATGAAGATTTGCTCGTGATAGACTACAGTCATAGCTTAGCCAGCAGATCATCAGGTAGCCGTGAAGGCGACACGGTACAGAGAAGGACAGGAGCTTACCAGACTCTCAGGTGTGGGCGGGACGCACCTCTGACCAGTGCTCACCTGAGCTGTCCACAAGTCAGGAAGATCACGAGGAAGCAAAAAGTGCTTCCCAGACTCCATCCAGATGCGCACTCCTTCGAACTATCTCCCTCTGAAGGCCGAATTACTCTCCTATGGAAACAGACTTCTAGGAGTGGGAACCAAGAGCAGAGACAGTCTTCTTTAAGATCAACGCTTACACTGTCAGAATCCCAAAGACCAAACCAGCCTCTGAAACCTGTCTCTGGGAGGCAGAGGCAGAATAGAGGTGAATTATCCCTTCAACCCAGGAGAAAGCGGGCAAACAGTCCTTCATCCAAATCCTTCCCACCAACGTCTATACATATGTCATTTCCTCTGCTCAGTTGTTGTTGGGCCCCAGAATGACTGAACATTTGTCAGCTGAATTCTCTGCCTTTCCTTTCTGGTTAGTAGGAGGAAGGTAAAAGATAAGGGAATACTGAACTCCTGCTCCTCCCCACCCCCAAATCTAATCTTTCCACTCTGTGGACCTCATTAATATGGAGAAAACTGTGGTATCAGAGGGAGGATTTGTTCTGAAGAGGGGGAAAATATGGTTCTCTGCCTCAGAGCGTCAAAGTGCATATAAATAATTCAAACTGGAGATTATTAACTTGTTCATAAAGTTAACTTTTGCTAGAAATTCAGCATGTCAATAGAAATTGAAAAAAAAAAGTCTTTTCTCAAAAAGATTCAGAAACGTTGAAAACCCTTTTCAATAGATGCTTTTACTGAAAGCATCTATTTTCAGCTTCATTTTCAGGAAAGAACTTGTAAATCTTTGTCAGTACAAGATAGTGCATAAGAAGTGATTGGCTTTCATTTATTGTTTTGGTATGTTTAACATGGCTTAAATGCTAAACAATGCACGTATGTATAAAACAGCAAATTACACAGTTAATATATGGCTTCTAGATTATTTTGTCAGGCATGAGGAAGTCTTTTCTAGGTCAATATTTTCATAATACTATTGTGTCTCATTCCAAGAATTCTTTGGTTGCATTAGAAAAAAGTATTTCAGCCAGTGACACACACCTGTGATCCTAGTTACTCAGGAGGCTGAGATCTAAGAACTGCAGTTCAATGTTAACCCAGGCAGGGAATTCTGTGAGACTCTTATCTCCAATAAACGACCCAAACTACCTAGAAGTGGAGCTGTTGTTCAAAGAGTAGAGTGGTAGACTTGAACAAAAGAAGTTCAGAGATAGTGCCCAGGCCCTGGGGCTAAACCCCAGGACTGGCATAGATAAAAAAGTATTTCAACTTTTATTTCATCAGTGTGATCTTACCACATTAGTTCTTACAACAACTGTTGATTTGGGTTAGAGGTGTGCATCCAACTCTAATTTTACTTTTTAAATGCCACTATCATTTCTTCACAGCTTTGAAATGTTATCCTTAGCATTCAGTGAATTGCATGTCATGTTTTAATCTATTTGTTGATTTCTCAAAATCATTGAAATCATTGGATTATCTAATATTTTTTACTGCTACCACATTTTAATTACTGTAGCTGTGTAAAAGCGATCTAAAAAAATGTGACATGAATATTTTCTTCTGATTATTTTCTCCAGCATTTTCAACACTCACAGATGTTTATTTAGCTAAGCAATATTTATGAATTTGGTACAAGCTTTATTTTGGTTCTAAGTGAGATTTCATTGATAGTAGATGTTAAGAATTTATACCATGAGTGCGTAGACCATTGATATATATGAATGTAATATATGTTATATATGAATATAATATATAAATTCATTATATTGAGTGTGTACAAAAAAGGTTGTCTCCCCATTTGTTTATTTTCTTATTTCTCATCGGTGAGTTTTCTCTTTTTTCTTATAAGAAGTGTGTATTTTTTATTTTATTTTATTTTTTGGTCGGTCGTGGGGCTTGAACTCTGGGCCTGGGCGCTGTCCCTCAGCTCTTCAGCTCAAGGCAAGAGCTCTACCACTTGAGCAACAGCGCCACTCCGGTTTTCTAGTGATTTGCTGGAGATAAGAGTCTCACAGACTTCTTTTATGGCTAGGGATGTTGAGCATTTCTTCATGTGTCTATTGGCCATCCTTCTTTCTTCTTCAGAGAAGTTTCTCTTTAAGTCTTTATCCCACTTATTTATTGGGCAGTTGTTTCTTTGAGGATTTGTTGTTGGGGGATTTAATTTTTTGAGTTCCAAGTATATTTTAGATATGAGACCCTTGTCCGTTGTATGCTAGTAAAGATCTCCCAATCTGTGGGCTTTCTATTGATCTTGCTAGCTATGTCGTTTGCCATGCAGAAGCTCTGCAACTTTATGCAATCCCATTTGTCCAACCTTTCTTTGATTTGTTGTGTTTCCGGGTCTCTATTCAGAAAATTTTGGCCTGAGCCAAGGATACCTAGGGTTTCTCCTATTCCATCCTGTAATGTTTTCAGAGTGTCTGCTTTGACTTCGAGGTCTTTGATCCATTTGGAGTTGATTCTGGTGCAGGGTGATATATAAGGATCTAGCTTTAGTTTTCTACAATGTAGTTAACCAATTTTGCCAGCACCATTTACTGAAGAGGCTGTCTTTCTTCCATTCTATTTTTTTAGCTCCCTTATCAAAGATTAGATGGCTATAGGTCTGTGGGTTCATTTCTGGGTTTTCAATTCTATTCCATTGGTCCTGAGGTCTGTTCTTATGCCATTACCAAGCTGTTTTGATTACTATAGCTTTATAGTAGAGTTTGAAATTTGGTATTGATATTCCTCCAGCAATGTTCTTTCCGTTGAGGAGCGTTTTTGCTATTCGGGGTCTTTTGTTGTTCCATATGAATTTTTGGATTGCCTCTTCTATTTCCTTGAAGATATTTGATGTCAGTATAACTTGTGGAGGAGATGGGGAAAAACAAGTCGTTTAAGGATTCAGGTGGACCTGTTACAACAATGAGAAGTACAAATTGTCATGTCAAAAACGAGCTTTACAATGTCGGTGGGGGGGGGCAAGGATGGGGGGGGACGCTGGGAAGGGAGGTGAAGGGTAAACAAAGGAGGAGGCTGCAATGCTTGGTAAGAAATGTACGCATTATCTTGCCCATGTAATTGTAACCCCTCTGTACAGTATGTTCACAAATAAAAAAAAAAAAGAGTCTCACAGACTTTCCTGCCCAAGCTGGCTTTGAACCGCAATCCTCAGATCTCAGCCTCCTGAGTAGCTAAGATTACAGGCGTGAGCCACTGGTGCCCGGCGTGTATTTGTTATTTTAAAAAATATTCTCCCGTGGTTTTCTTTTGTTACTTCTTTGAAATGTGTCAGTCATCTTTGCTAGTGGATCGTTAATATTTATATGGTAATTGTTAAGGATTGCCTACAAAAGTTTAAAGTACAACTAACATTCTGTGTGTCTTCTTCTCCTCCACGTATGCAGTCATAACCTGTGGACAGTCTGCCCGTTGTGAGTATAAGCTACATGATGCATTTAGCTCACCCTGGCAGTGTGCTGAGTCCAATTGGACTGCTGGCATTTATCAGCCCTAACCGACATTCTGGAAGAAATGGATGAAATAATGCTATTGCCTTTTGTAGCCACATTTCTCGTCTTTTTTCTTCACTAGTCTGAAACATTCCCAGGGCAGTGGGTTTCATTGTTCTGTTCTGACTTTCCACTGCAATGTTTCCAATGCCTCTCTCTTTATCATGCTATTTTTAGTTGGCATCCATAGTTTGTCATGTGAGGAAAGTTTCTGTCTATTCCTATTTACCTAAGGTTTTTTTGCTTTTTCCATCAGTAATGGCTCATGAAAATTTTTCAAATATTATATAGAGGACTATACATAAGTTGAAGATTTGTTTTTTCTCCTTTGATTTATTAATATGCTAGAAATTATTAATGCATTTAGAAATACCAAATGAGTTTTGGATTCTGAGACTAAAATACACTTGGTCATACTGAATTATTCTTTTAATGTTTTGCCTGATTTCTATTTGCTAATAATTTAGTTTGGGTTTTAGTTGCTATTTCTTTTTTTTTTTTCCAGGGCTGAGGACTGAACCCAGGGCCTTGAGCTCGCCAGGCGGGCGCCCTTCCGCTGAGCTAAACCCGCAGCCCCTTTTGTTGCTATTTCTAAGAAAAATTAATCTTTATTTTGTGTGTGTGTGTGTGTTTACTTTGCTGTATCAGCATTACAGGGTTCAGAAAAGGACTCAGAAGTTTACTTGTGTTACAGAACATTTTAAAAAGTGGCTAATCATTTATGGCTTGGATTTCTCCTCCCCCAACTGTATAGATAAAGAATCCTCTCAGGGGAAACCTTCCTAATTTTTTTTTTTGGGGTCCGGTCGTGGAGCCTGAACTCTGGGCCTGGGCGCTGTCCCTCAGCTCTTCAGCTCAAGGCTAGCGCCCTACCACTTGAGCCACAGCGCCACTTCCGGCTTTTTTCTTTTTGCTTATGTGGTATTGAGGAATTGAACCCAGGGCCTCAGGCATGCAAGGCAAGCGCTTTACCACTGAGCCACCTTCCCAGCCCCAACCTTCCTAATTTAGAGCTGCAATACTGATATCTGCACTTTTTTTGTCCTATCTAAATAAGAACATTTTCTAAATCATTGTGTGTGTGCCCTAGTGATATATATGATATATATGTATCTATATATATACATATCTATGCATATCACATATGTGTAGATATGATATGTAGAGGTATGATATATGTATATATGTATCTACACATGTCATATATAGATACATATATCATATATATCACTAGGATACACACACTGATTTAGAAAACATATATTTAGATTTAGATATATATATCCTAAATTAGGATACAGATATTTGTATAAATAGATATATCTGTGTGAATACTTGAGAACCTTTCCCTTCCTCATTCATATCAAAATCAATTTTGTCTTGTTTCTCCTTTCTATATACCACATTTATTTTTGTGACTCCTGTTGGTATAATATGCTGCATGTTACTAAAGATCTTAGTCAAACACTAGTGTTTTGCTCTGCTTAGTCATTTAAAGAAATATACCCCGAAGAAGATTGTTTATCATATCTTGTAATGTTGTAATGAAGTATTTGATTCTGATGTCCTGCATCTTGTGTATACATTTTTCTAATTTGGGGAGGGGAAGGGAAATAACAAAATGCTGAAATAAGGATACAGGATGACCCATTGTAACAACAAGATGTATAAGACTCTATGTTGAAAACGAACTTTACAAATTTAGGGGGGAAGGGAGGAGTTGGGGAGGTGAGAAGGAAAGGATGGTAAGGGAAGAACAAAGGAGGGGTAACAATGCTCGATAGGAAATGGACTCATTACCTAGCTCATGTAACTGTGACCCCTCTGTACAGTATCTTTACTATATATATATATATATATATATATATATATAGTAATATATAGATATATAAAGAATGGTCAATTGTCATTAGAGAATGACCAGAATGGCAAAATTAGAAGGGAGTTAAAAATGCTGGCACTAGGCTGCCAAAAATCAAGCCTTTGGCAATATTTCATTGAATTATATTAATTCATACATTCTGATACAGATGAATGAACATGATTTAATTGAAGATAGTTAGCTTAATTAAACATTAGCTCCTAGTGCATAGTTTGAAATGATCTTTTTACTAATGTACATTTTAAGCAATGTCTAAAACTTCTTTGGTATGATAGTACGTACAGCACCCCATAACTGAAATTCAAGACAAGGGCCAGAAGGTGCAGCCCAGGGGCAGACTGATACTTAGTGTGCACAAAGCCCTTGTGTTCAATCCTCAACACCTAAAAGGAAGAAAGAAGGAAGGAAAGAGAGGAAAGGCGGGGGGAAAAGAAGAGGAAAAGAAAATAGGAAGAAAAGAAAAAAGAAGAGAGAAAAGAAAGGAAAGGAGAGAGGGGTGGTGGGGAGGTGAGGGGGGAAGGGAGGGAGTGAAAGGAGAGTGAGGGGAACAGAGGGAAAGGGAAGAGAGAGGAGGAAAGGGAAGAGAGAGGAGGAAAGGGAAGAGAGAGGAGGAAAGGAGAGGAAGGAGAAATCCAATGAGTGTCGTCAGTACAAAGTCAAGGAGTACTTGTAAGCATTTGCAAACTAATTTGCATTATTTTCTCAGAAACAGCAAGCTTTCTTCCTGTGCATCTCCCATATGGACTTTGTCCTGTTCCAAAGATTAGAATATATTTTTATGTGGGTTGTATTTCTAGAGTCCCTCTGAGGTCAAGCTTGTTAGGATCACATATCTAGGCTATGTTGTAATATTCTAAAATATTATATGAGGAGAGTTGTTCAGTCAGCACACCAACCATAAAACATGCCTCAAGTCAAATAAAAATGTTATTGATTTTTAATGCAGTTATGGCATGGCTTTCAGCCTATTAGCAAGGGCAAATCTTTGATACATTGAACATCTTTCTGAGATGAAATTTAAAGATATGAATAGTCCTATCAAAGTTGCAAGTATCTTTCCTCTTGTTGAATTTTTTTTAGGTTTGGTTGCAGGATTCCATTGAGTACAGGTAAATTATTGAAGTGGATAAGTATATCATCTTTGTTTTCTTCTCAATTCAAATACATAGTTGGAGGCAAGCATTTTCTCAGATACTTTACATGGAAAGAATCTATGAAATTCCTATTGGTTCTGCCAATGTGAGTCTCTTCAACTTAATAGATGATTTTAGAGGACACAAGAAAGTGATTTTCATAGTCCTATCCATCCTATGTGTTGACAACAATTTCCATATGGCAAGTTAATTATATATTTGGAAATAGAAATCTTTAGCCTAGAATATTTCTACTAATGCAATTAGCCAACAACATATGTTAAATTGTCTAAGCTTTGCTCAGAAATATATCTTAGAAGTAGAAAAATATGCTCTTCAGTAGTGGTTTCACACCAAAGAAGAGTGCTGAGTTGTGGTTCCATTTCTTTAATAAATTATAAGATGCCCTGGCACTAACTCCTGTCACCTATCTATCTCCCTTTTGTATGCTGAATTCACTCTGTAGCATGCATATTTTAAATGGGATGCCACTGATTAGCAAATACAGGAGCAGGTGTGATTGCTAAAATTAGAGCAGGGAAATTTTTTTAAAGTGAGGCATATTAGATCTCAGCTGATATTAACATAAAACCACAATTTATATTGTATATATAGTTGCGCTTGAGTGGTCATTTGAAAATTTGTCCTGTGATTTTATTGTTCACACCTCTTTCATTTAACAGAATTATAAATGTGTGTAGATGGAAATGGACACATATTGACTTCAGTTTGCAATAAAAAGAAAGGTACTAGTGTTTCAAAGGCACCCAGTAAAAATGAAGAATTGCAAGGCAAATATAAAGCAATGCTGAAAAGAGTAATTACCACACACTAACAATTTTTCTTGCACTATACCAAGAAGTGACCCAAGTCCTTGAATTTATTCACTTACCAAGTTCAAGGTAACTCACAGACCATTGGTATCTGCCTGAGTGCTTTTAGAGGACAGAACTCTGAATATTTAAAAGTCTGATCTAAACATGGTAATATAAAACTCAGCAGATCATATGAATTAAAAATCAAATACCAATTTAAAAATCAAATTAGAACTTCCTTTAAAACAACACAACATGAAACATATTCTTGCTAGAATATTGGCACTCATTTTTCATATTAAATCTTCATTATCTCTGTGTACAATACAGGCTGCTCTAAGCGGTTTTAGATAAGGAGCTCTCATTTGAAAATGACTTAGGTAGACACAGGAGAAATTCTGCATGCTTTCATTAGTTTTCACCAAGAAAATTAACACAGTAATTTTGACACAACAAAGGATGCCATATTTTGTTTGTTTTTTCAGAGAAGCTGATATAATTGTACTACAATATTATTGAGATGCTAGGGATGGTCCGATCTCAGTGGAGAGTAAGTTTTTAAAATGATTTTTTAATCTATTACACCATTCATATCAGATTGACAACTGTCCAGAAATGCATGGAAAACTGAACAAGTACGAATCAGGTTCTCATGCAGGTCTCCATTAATCATGGACTATCTCCAAGTTTCAGCCTAATGTTAATGAAAGAACTATCCTGTGTCTGCATACAAGCACAATGGCTTGGGCCAGCTTTCTGAACTTTTACCTCAAACAAAAGTGGTTCCAATACACCTTGTTAGTAGATGCTCACTTTATTAAGTAACTAATTTAGATTCACTCACTCCCCTCTCTCATTCCAAGAACTCAGTTTCCAAATCCTAGGACTTCATCAACCATGTTATTACTGTTGTAGTTCGGTAAGATTCTAAAACTTTCCTGGAGTCATTTGTTTTCTTCTGGAGAGGTAAAGAATGGGGTGAATCCAGCAGGGGGAAAGCAGAAACTCATCTGGATAAGCAGATACTTTTCTTCTCATCGAACTTCATGACAAGCTACTGAATAATAGATATTTCCAAAAGTGTCATTTCCTATTAGATAACCCCACTTTAAAACAGGAGATTCTGGTCTCTCACTTGCCTGACAGGAACTCTCTTTGGATGAAACAGACCATATGTTTTCCAGCACAGAAAACAAAGACATGAAAGATGTAGTGGGTGTATCTCTGTGCTGCACTTCCGAGGAGCATGTCCTACCAGGTTTGGGGAGTGATGAGCCAAGGCATGGAGAAACATTTAGCTGGTGGTGGAAAGGGAGAATACAGTTTCTAACCATGAAGCTGTCTAACATTGAGTTCTGTGTAGCGAGAAGTTTATAGGGGAAATTCTTTGGCTTCCCTGCTAAGATAATTCCCTGAGGATAGCTCCTCAACCCTTAAAATACACCACTGAATCTTGGGATGGTAATGATTTCATTGCTTTTATGGGAATTCTCTCTCTCTCTCTCTCTCTCTCTCTCTCTCTCTCTCTCTCTGTCTTTCTCTCTGCAACCTGTCTCTCTCTCTTCAATTCAGTATGTGAATTATTTATATTCCCCCAAATAATAAGGGAAATACAGATATTATTTGATAAGTATTCTTTAATCCTATATTTGGTTATAAATAACATTTCCCAGTATGTTATTATATTGCATATATAATTATGAAGGAGAATAATATTAGTAATCTGGAAATGATTTATGTGCCTAAGTATAAATGTAACTCTAACAGTGATCCACATTATATATTCTCATGTAGTATTGGTAATAAGTAGTGTGTTACTATTGCATGCCTAGCCAATATCATGAGATCAACATTTCTCAAGTCAACTAACATTCATCAAGCATCTCCTACATACCAAGCACTGAGCTAGGCAGCAGAAAAATAGACAGAGATCTTATAAAATGCAATAAGTTTTTAACATTCCTTTAAAATGATCTAACAGTAGATATTTGTTAAGTTTTGAACATGTTGCTGAAAATTCAAGAGGTGATAATAAAGACATGTTAGCTGTCTCCCACGTAAGATTATATAACATTAGAGTGAGGTACATAGAAATAACTGCATGGAACTATGATGAGCTCCTAAAAGGGAAATAGAGACAACTGGAAGCACATAGCTGGCCAACAAAACCATTCAAGCAAAGGCATCTAAGGGGAAATGTGTAAGTTGGATGATGACGAATTATTTAACAGTTGTAAAATCTAGGCTGAGTGGTTAGCAAAAACAACATGAGTGGAGATCTGAGAGAAGGGGAAGGAAGTGAAGTGTGGTAGCTTCTTGAAATTTAGTCTGACAAGAACGGATCATCAAAGGAAAAAACAGGGAGAGATCATCAAGGACCTTGGATACCACTGTAATGGGATTGGCTTTGATTTTATGATCAATTGAGAATCATTTCAGGGTTTAAATAGGGAAATCATTTTATCCAATTTACCCTTGCATCCTCTACATAACAGAGTAGAGGATAAATTGAATGGAAAGCAGAGCTCAATTAGAATTTTGCAACAGTTAATGAAGAATAGTAGTGATGATCTGTGCTAGACCACTGAGGGAGGAGAGAGATTTACAAATACTTAGAAGCAAACCTGACTGCAAAATGGAGAGAGTGAGGGAGACAGGCTAAAAGAACTTTGGTTGAGATGATGTTATTCATTGAATCTTGAAGAGGAACCGACTCAGAGAAATCCAGGTGAAAGGAGATGATGAATTTTGGTTTTTGTCTATGATGTATTTCAAATTCTTGTGAGTTCTCCAGTAATAATATCTAACAGACAAGTCTAGAGAACCTAAGAAAATACTGGATTAGAATAAAACTGGGAGTCAATAAGCTTTTGGACAAGTATTGCTCTATCTTGAAAGCTGAATAGGGTTAATGAAGTCCCTGAACCTGCTCAATAGATATTTTTCAGTCTCAGAATGCACAGACAGGATGGGTATAAGCAGCAGAGTGCAACAACAGGAACTGTGGAT
This sequence comes from Dipodomys ordii, assembly GCF_000151885.1. Lineage (NCBI taxonomy): Eukaryota > Metazoa > Chordata > Mammalia > Rodentia > Heteromyidae > Dipodomys > Dipodomys ordii. The sequence continues at coordinate 405,489 of NW_012267335.1, read as the reverse complement.
GGGAAACTAGAGTGGTAGACAGGAAATCCCTTGAAACAGTTGTGTCATGCTGGGGAAGCAAAGCCACCTCTTCAGTGCAATGTGACAGACAAGTGTCTCCTACAGAGATTTAGATTTCCAGCAAATTCACCAGGCCAATACCTTGAAAAACTTGTAGAGCAATGGCAAACAAGAGTCAACTGCTGAAAAATTAAGAAAACAATTGGCTGTCCAGTAGGTGATGTGGTTGGATTGTTACTGGATGCTACTGGACCAGATCAACCCCCTGGAAAGAAGTGACTGTTGACTAGGTGAGCGTACGGGTGGTCTACAGAGCAATGGTTCTGAAGCAATTTGCATTTGTCTGGGATGGGCAGCACTTCACATGCTTGGTTTTGCCACAGTAACAGTTGCATGCTTTCTGCCATAGAACAAACAATCCATTGAATTTTGAATCTCTTGCAACAAAGGTACATCATATTTTATCTTAATCTGTGGCTTGGAAACAGCACATATGACATTTGAGGAGGTGGCCCTGACCCTTTATCAGGTCACTTGGAAGCCTGAAAACTTTTCTGGTACTCAGACCAGAAGAAGGTCCCACCACCCAGATTGGAATACTTTCAACTTTGGGCCTTAGGCCATGCAACCCAGAGAACTCTTCATTTTTCCAGGAGGCATTCATAGAGGCTGTGTGCATTTGCTTCCAAACCTGATCACAAAGTGACAGTGCATTCTCCTAGATTTCTGGCCAAGGTCCTGTTTTATAGGTTCAGAAAGTGACCTCGAAATGCCGTTACGCTTCAGCAGAATGAGAGTGCCTTTGGAACTTCCCACCATGAGCTGGCAGTCACCAGATCCATCAGGTCATAAGGTTAATGGACACAGCAGCAGTCCAGTAGTGGAACAGTTGTAATGAGATCTAAACGGGTCAGAAAAACAAAAAGAAATCACGTGAACAGATGGCTCATACTACCCAATTACCTACTCTTTCTTTCTTTCCTTCTTTCTTTCCTTCTCTTTCCTTCCTTCCTTCTTTCTTTTTCTTTCTTTCCTTCTTTTTTCCTCCCTTCCTTCCTTCCTTCCTTCCTAACTTTCTTCCTTTTGTGCCTCTTTTCTTTCAGTTCTTAGTTCACAAATGTGCTTTGCTGAAGATTTCCTATGACTAGCTGATGGAGACAACGCAACAACCCTGGTCTAGTTTATAAAGGGCTTGGTTTCAAATCTCTGTAACAAGCAGAATTGAACTGCAAATGCACTGGAACAGGAGAGACTCACTTAGACATGGTTTCAAATTAATGGTAGTAAAAGAGAATATTCCAGTGGACAGAGCTTCATAGACTTGGTCATTAGTCTTATGAGGTCTACATATTATTTACACAGTGGATAGATAGCTTTGCTATTGTTTAGCTAGAGGGCCTAGAAGGAGAATGATTAGCAAACCAGACCAAGAAGTGTGTGACTCAAACTATGAGAGTGCATGCACAATCTGCCAGCCTTTATAGCTCACAACCATGCCTTTCCAAATCATCTAATAAAAGACACTGAGTAGATGGGAAGAGTAACAGATGTTTGGATGTTTGCCAGCTTCTACTCATCATTTCAACCTTTGTGTAATAGAGTCATGGGCAGAGGAGTTTGGGATTGAGACGGGAATGGTGTTGAGTCTAATGATCATGAAGAAGAGAGGAGTTTGGGAGGACGGGAATGGTGTTGAGTCTAATGATCATGAAGAAGAGAGGGACATCTAGAAGACACATCTAGAACCCCAGGGAGCAATGTAATGTTGCTCTTCTTGGAACTTTCCTGTTTCCTAGTCATGTGAACAGGGAATTGTCACTTCTGTTGCTTGACTCCTGGAGTTTTGAGAGGAACTCTGACCCCCAAGGCTAAAGATCTGGGACAAAGTAGATTGTAAAGGACAAAGTGCTCATTAATAACCCCCATGTCAGGACCTATTTCAACAGGATAGAATAAGAGACGTCACGACTAATTCTGTTACATGCCCTTTTATTGAAAAGTGTGACCAGCCATCACCTAGAAGAATCAATGTGAAAGTGAGTGGTCTTAATTTAGCACACAAGTTAGATGGAGTAAAATGAGGAATGGGCCATATCTGATATAGTCGGGGCCCATCTCTTATTTTCTTGCTATGTATTGAGACATGTGGAAGCTATCTATGGGAATGGCCTCCCCTCTGACTAGGTGTTTTCCCTGTGTCCAGGCATGGGAGCAATCTCTGCACACTATAAGTTGGAATTACTGGAGGACAGTGATCCCAGAGTCGCAGTCTTCAATAAAGGATGTGTGGCTAAGGAGAGTCCACTGAGGAAGGAGAACTCTGGGGTGTGTTCTGCACCATCACCTGGACTTGGGGGCTTGAGGACTATTTCTCCATATAAGCAACTTGCTTTATTCCTTATTCTTCTTTAGTCTCCCAGCCATGTTTTGTACAAGTCGTTTTAAGAATAGATGACTTGCATTTAAATCTTTATCTTAAGGTTTGCTTACACTCTACCGTGTCTCAGACGCAAGGAAATCTGTCATGGCTTATTCTTGCACAGAATCTTGTTCCAAAGTTGCTTCCAGGAAAGCAAGATCTAAAAGCAGCAGACTACAGAGAGCATAGAGAGGCAGCAATTTCAATAGGACTGTTCATTTGGTATTCTGCATGATAGTTTTGAAGACTAACTTGCTGGAGATATACCAGTGTGCAAGATCTAGCATAGAAATGCTTTGTAGGCTAGTGTCACATCACAGAAAACACATCTATAAGTTGTGAGCTTGGCTCTCAATTGAGGGAATGGACTGGCCCAGTGTCATCATCCAGGGAAGAAAGCAATTGTGAGGGAGCTCTGAGGAAAGGAAAGCTTGACACAAGAGAAAAGGAGGTCTCTGCCATGCACCCACGCACATACTTTTTCTCTTCTACATTAAGGATTTCAAGACACCCAGGAATTGGCATGTTTAGAGGTCTCCTAGTGATTCTGGGCACATTGAGACTGGAAGCTGGCAGGAGGCACTCAGAAAAAGGATATTATGGTGATGTGGAGTTCTAGTCACTGATCATAGATACATATATATATATATATATATATTCATTACAGGCATTCTATAGCATTTTCAAATCATACTGACCCTATTAGGCCAAACCTGAGCAAACATTTGTGCACATTAGGGTCACATTTAATTCCACCGTGGAAGCTAAGGAAGGCTATGAGCTAACTCTGCAAGATAAGGATAGAAATGAGGGCAGTCCCCATTCAAATCCTTCCCTTTAGCCAGAGTGGTTCTTAGGGACTTTTCCTTCCAGGAAAGGGAACCTACAGGCCATGGGCTAAAGGAGGAAATCTGTGCAGGAGGTCAGAAGAATGGAAAATGAGGAAGGCCATTCAGATGGAGAAAATTGGTCCGACCAAATACGAACAACTTGAGAAGGCAAAATTCTGGAATAGCTTGGTGGGGAACTTAAGATCACTAGGTACACATGTTGAAGCTTATTACAGAGACTTGGGTACTTGAGGCTGGGCCCATGGATCTTATATATCAAAAGTAAATGAAGATAACAGAGGTATAATGAGGAGAAAAAATTATTCAAATTGTATCTCCCCCAATTTATTTCTGGTACACAAAATGTAACTCATTCCCTAACAAATATTTAGAATATTTCAAGGAAATGGGCTACTTCTGCTTCTACTTCAAATACATATGGCAAGACATTATGTATATAAACTCTGCACGCATGCATGCAAAGAGTTCTTTATAAACTTGTTTGCTACCAATATACAAGAAGCAAGCCACTTTCCATGTTGATAGAAAAGCAGGCTAGATTTTCAGCAAAGAAAAAAAAGTTTATCATTGATACATCACAAACTTTTAAAAAATTTTATGGGCTAGATGGAAGATTAACATGGTATATAAATACATATAAACTTTTTGTAGATTGACATATGAAGAAAGGTATCTTTACATTTTAGCTTTGGTATATAAGAAATTTTGAATACCATTACACATAACTTTAAGAATACAAACTATTATGGCATTGAAATATTAAACCATTGTACTATGTTTTATTTATCTCAAATGAAAATCTCAAATGTCAGAAAGGGTTTGCTAAACAATATTGTAATTTATCTTAACTATACAACTATGCATATGCACATACACAAGGCCATGAATCATTCATATACTAATATAGATGCTAGTCGGTAGTTAATTTTTCTACAGGAGGGTTCAAAAATCTTTTTTATGTAACACTGAGCCTCTAAGAATGTGACTAGAATGTACCCTAGTAGATATCTCCCCTGCTGATTGTATATCCACTTAAACATTAAAATCCCAGCCTATACACTTGAGCTTCACAAGTTAGAAAATGTCATGTACACACATTAAAAAATTTATCCATATTAACAAGAAACTTCAATGAATATACAAATCAGGAATTTCAGCTTTCTGAAAACCAACTGAAGAAACCAGGAAAACACAAGAAGTAGGGATCTTCTACAATTAAAAAGTTAACAAGGAAGTGGCGTGCTGTGGCTCAAGTGGTAGAGCGCTAGCCTTGAGCTGAAGAGCTGAGGGACAGCGCCCAGGCCCAGGGTTCGAGCCCCATAACCGACCAAAAAAAATCAACAAAAAAACAGTTAACAAAATATGTGGGGTAAACTGATTTTGAAACTGGAAAGTCTGAAGAAATCCTGAACCATTCATGAAGCTGCAGGTGCCTGAACTTTTGTGTTCATATGTCAAAGAATTCAGTGATGTCTGATATGAAGTAAAAAAGTGTTAACGAAAGTTAGAACCTTTGATGAACAAAAGAGGATCTGACTTACTTAATTGACGTATTTCACTGAAGTCAGGCTCACAGAGATAAAGAACACCTATTTTCTCCCATGTAGAAGTTGGATCTCAATGAAAAGCATGAAAACATATACATACATACAGACATATTAATTATATATAAGTAATATATATTACATATTAGATGTATATATGTATAATATTATATAATACATATTATATATACAGGGGAGATTTCTAATGGTGTAATCCTCTTCAACAACTATCTCACATTCTGACAGAATGAATACCAGCAAACTGGAACTTACGGTGTCTGAAAGGGGTCAAGAGGAAGAGGGTAGACAAATGGACAGATAAAGAGTGAGGGGATATAGTCATAATATTCAATGTAAAAATGGAGCTAGGAAATTCAAGGGGATGGGTGGGGTTGAGAGACAAGGAGAATTATGAAAAGGGTGATATTGGTCAAGATGTATTAATAAACTACATATTGAATTGAAATCTGTACAACTACTTAAAGACAATATAAATAAAGAGGTAGATAGATAAGTAGGTAAGTAATTAAATAAAGATAGATAGAGAAATGGACCTGAAAAATTATATGTGATCATATATAGAATAAGCAAACATGCTCTTATTGTTGTTATCTGATGAGTCACTTTATTACTTGATACTTATTTAACATAAGATATTTGGAAAAGAATAATACTACATGGTTACATAGTTTAAGAGTAATGCCAAACACTTTATTATACATCATATGTTAAATCTAGACATAATGAATATCTGGATTTTTCTCAAAGGTAAGTTATAAAAACTAGATTAAAGGACGTTGATCTTAGAGTATATTAATAAGTTGTTTCGTGAAAAACATATTTCCCATGTAGTTTTAATGGAATAGTGGGTAGGGTATATAAACATTTTTTTCATGAAACAACTTATTAATATATTCTAAGATCAATATTCTTTAATCTAGTTTTAATTTTAAAAATTCAATATTTTAGTATGCATATTATGTAATTTTAGGAACCAGGCCAAGATTTATTATATTGATATCACATTGCATCATACAATACATTGGAAAAATACCAAAATTCTGTAGAACTCTAAAATATTATTTTTATATAACCATGAAATAGTCAGAAGAGCCAGTAAAATCATTCAGGGGGCCTCCCACCTTTTGCATAAAAATGTCCCTATAAGGACCCTTATTCTTGAGATCTATTACTTTCATAGATTTTTAATAAAAACCATAAGCCCCAAGTGTTACTAGGTGACTACAGTCAATAAATACGTTGCATGAATTCACGGAGACCATGCATTGTAGAATAGTTAACTAATATCTTAGAGATTAACTGGTCTAAGCCCATCTTTTCTGTAGAGAGAAAATGGTGCCCAGACAGGCAATTTTATTGACCGCAATCACTCAGCCAGTTAATGACAGAGCTGGAACTGGAACCCAGTGAACATTAAATATTTGTTGATTTACCTCCTGACTCTGCTACCGCAAATCCGTCCCATTAAAGCTAGATTGTGTGTTACATTGCATTTTAGAAAATTATTTCAGGAGTGTACGCATTGTTATCCCAACGTCCCAGCCTCCTTCCACATCGCCCTTCATGGAGGTCACAGCATGCTTCCTCATTGATGCATCCATTTGGGATCTGATGACTGGCAACTCCACGCAGCCATGTGACCTCTCTCATGGTTACTAGAGACAGCCACCTAACTGGTAGTCACACGGCCTCTGCTTTGCGTCCCGATGGCCTTTCTTCAGCGCCCATGGTAAAGCTCGTAAAATGGAAGTCAGGTCACAACTCCCTCTCCATACCCTGCTCCCGCACCCATCCCAGTGGAACAAAGGGCCAGTGTTCTCCGAATGGACTCTCCAGGATTCCAGTGACACCCAGTCCAGCGGTCCCCCTTACTGTGTACCCACATCAAGGAGCATGCTTTCTGTCCCCCAGGCCTTTGAACTAGGCCATGGGCCCCCTCTACCTTGAATACTATCACCCTAAATACTTACAGTCTTACCGTTTCCGTATGCCAGTGTCTGTTCCCACATAAGATAATTAGCTTCCTCCACCATAACCAGCTCTGAGGCTATGCTTGTGTTCATTTTAAAGCTTATTAAACCAAATATGTATACACATATAACATATATACACATGTATGCACACATATATATTTGTGTGTGTGTGTGTGTGTGTGTGTGTGTGTGTGTGCACGTGCACTTTGGCTCTGGAATGTAAACCACACAGTTGTCATAGAGTGTCTGGTCTTTTGCTCACTCCTGCATTCCACATGCCTAGAACTGTGGATGTCACAAAGCACTTTTCTAAAATTTAAAAATGTTATTGTAAAGGTGAGGCACAGAGGGTTTTCAGTTACATAAGTCAGGAAATGAGTGCATTTCTTTTTGAACTATGTCATCCTCACCCTCATTCGCTACTAGTTTTTCCCCCTCCCATCTTCTCTCCCCCAGAAGTTGTATAGTTCGTTTCCAATATAATGTCTAGCGGGTTTCACTGTGGAATTAATTCATCCTTTGTCCCATGGCTTCTGTTCTTTCCCTTCCCCTCCCCAAATCAGAGAAACTTATATACAAGACAGAGGGTACAGAAATAAAAAACAGCGACAGAAGGGAGTAAATCAAAGAAAAAAGGAAAGAAAAATAAGAGGGGGGGAAAGAACTGCTAACAGTATAATACAAAACCTCTTGCAGCCACATTTGTTAAACTGAAGTGAATTCCCACTCCCTCCAAAAGAAGATCATTCATTTCACTTATAGAAGATTATGTTTTCAACACACTTCAAATTGATATTTAGTTTGGTCACTATTAAAGTCATAATCTCAGATCAAATTTGGTGCAGAAAAAGAAATAGGCTTTATAGATTCTATATGTTGCATAATGCTGATTTTGAGACATTTGGTATGAATCTTTTTTTGAATGGGTGCTACTCTTTTTTTTGGTAAGTTACATCAAAACTTTAGATGAAGGTGCTATTTAAAACACTAAACAGAGAAAAAATAGTTTGAGGAAAAAAACAGTCAGTCCCACCCTCCCCAAATTGTATGATGTGTGATGACTTTAAGAGTCTTATGGAATGAGATGGATTGTTGTAGTCATCAGTAGTTCCTATTGTGCCCTTAGGATATGAACATCTCAAGCATTTTGTTTGGAAGGGTTTGGTGGTGCATGCTTGTGATCACAGCACTTTAGGTGACATTGGGAGACTCTATGGTGAGAAAGAGAAGTTAAGGTTTCTTTTTTGCTTTCATGTAAATTCAATTAGAAATGGATCCACAGAACAGAAACAGAAACTTCTACATGACATCAGCAGCATCATACCAGTATCATTCATTCTATTTTCTTTCCTTCTAACTGCATTTTCCTTTCATTCTCTATTATGATGTCGTTAGACAATGAAGTCCTTCCTATATAAAAATACTACACAAGAAACTTATTTGCTGAGTAAAAACATTACTGGAGAAAATAATTGCTTATGGCAACTATTATCATAATTATCATCTTCCAGAGATAATAAGAATCTCTGCCTCTGTAGAGATTCTATGATATGACTATGGGTCTTTGTTCCCATTCACAAGAGGAAAATGAAGGAGTCTAGTACATTGTTAGTAACTATATTTATTTTTCTCCTTTGCTTTTCTTTCTTTCTTTTTTTTTCAGTTGTGGGGCTTGAACTCGGGGCCTGGGCTCTGTCCTTGAGCTCTTGTGCTCAAGGCTAGGGCTCTACCATGTTGGGCCATAGCACCGGTTTTCTGGTGGTTAATTAAAGATAAGAATCTCACAGACTTTCCTTCTTGGGCTGGCTTTGAACCATGATCCTCAGATCTCAACCTCCTGAATAGCTAGGATTATAGGTGTGAGCCACCAGCACCCAGCAGTAACTATATTTCTTTTTTTTGGGGGGGGGAGGTGCGGTCGTGGGGCCTGAACTCTGGGCCTGAGCGCTGTCCCTCAGCTCTTCAGTTCAAGGCTAGCACTCTATCACTTGAGCCACAGCATGCCACTTCTGGCTTTTTTCTTTTTGCTTATGTGGTGCTGAGGAATTGAACCCAGGGCCTCATGCATGCAAGGCAAGCACTCTACCACTGAGCCACCTTCCCAGCCCCAGTAACTATATTTCTAGCTCTTATTTTCTCTGTTGAGGATCAGATGTACTTGGGATGGTGTACAGAATGCTAATTCTTGTTAATTAAAGATGTTTCCTGAAAAATCAGGTAAAGTTTGGAAATAAATATTCACCAGACCTGCCCCTGCAGTGGAGAGCTACGAAGTCACTCCTGTGTGAAGGCTGAAGCCAGGGGAAGACTCTGCTCCAAATGGCAAGTTTACCTCAGCTTGGATTTCCTTTTCATATTTTCCTCTGACTGCATTCCTTTAAACTATTCTCTCTCTCTCAAAATTTCTTTAGATTCAGGTTGAATAAGTATTTGAAAATTGAAAGGATCAGAATCTTAGACCCTTGGTTCTGGAATACAAAAGTCTCAATGGATATTCACTAGGAATAAATGTAAGGAAATAAAATCAGTTAGATGAAGCTGTGGACAAGCAAATTATTGCTGTCGGAAAGCAGGGCGCTGAGTGGGAAGATCTGAGGCTTTGGAATTGTCTTCCTTAAGGTAAGCCACAATCGCTTTATTGCTGGTAATGCGATTATACCAACCTCAGCTCCAGGATTCTTTGTGAGCAGTAATGAGATATCATGAAGCTTCCAGAACAATCTTTGCACTTGCTAAGTGCAAGTGTTCAATGAATGGTAGTCAGGTCTGTGACTTATTCTGTTCATTTTACCTGTCATTCGTTCAGGGGATTCATTCTCAAATTAATTTTCTGGTAGGGCAAGAGCATTAACAGGATGCAGAGTAAATATATGATGGAATTGGTACAGAATTTTCCTAGCTAAATTGATACAATGAAATACTGCAGTTTCTGGTTGAGACTTTTACTGAACAAAATATTTCAATGTCATTTTCACAAGATGCTACCAATGGCAGGTGGCTACAGCAGAGAAATGATCCTGAAAACCTTAGCCTCGAGGTCAAGATGGATTGGTACTACCCACGGACAGGGAGGCAGCTGCCTCAAAGACTCCATTGGAAGACAAGCTTCCACCAGTGCTTTCTCCGTGGCACAAATGAGGAATGCCTAAGGCTATGCACAGGGGTCAGTCTGCCAATGAAAGTGTGTAAGTCGCAATTACCGATGTGTCATTATGGTAGGTGTGAGGTTCTTGCTTTTTTATTAATCCTTAAGACATTGTCTTGTATTGTTTTAGAACAACTTGAGATAACTCTGAAGTTAGACAATTTAGGATTTTCTGTTCCTTTGAGGGTTTCAATACAATGTTCTGAGAAATTGGCAAAATTATACCTCTGTACTATTCTCTCTCTCTCTCTCTCTCTCTCTCTCTCTCTCTCTCTATATATATATATATATATATATATATATATATATATCTGGTGTGTGTGTGTGTATACACATCAGTACTAGGGCTTGAACTCAGAGACAGGACACTTTCCTATAGCATTTTCTCTAAAGGCTGGTGCTCTTACCACTTGAGCCACAGTGCTTCTTCTGTCTTTTTGCCGGTTAATTAGAGCTAAGTGTCTCGTGGACTTTTCTGCCTGGTCTGATTTGAAACATGGTCTTCAGATCTCAGCCTCCTGAGTAGCTAAGATTACAGGTGTGAGCCACATAGCTCCTCACACAGTCACACAGCTCCATCTGCTCTGTTTGCTTCCCAAATGCTATATGAATGGCAAACATGATTTTGTTTAAATCGGTGTATGACATTTGAATTGCAATTTTTAAATTCATGATGACCCAAAGAGTCACTCATAAATGATGACTTTTCCCTTGATCTATTATTACTCTCATGTTGCAATATGGTAGCTTTCTAGCTCCAACTACATTTACTGTCTGGCATTCTATTTATTTTAAGGTAAAGTGGCTCTCTTATCTAATCATTGTATACAGTATGAAGTAATGAAGTCATAATTTATTCAATAGGTTCATTCAGCAGGTTGATTCAATCCATTACTGTGATAATCTATTTTGATATCCATTCAATGTTACATTTTTCCGGTGCATCAAATAGAGCCTGTTACATAGCAGGAACCTAATGCATATTTACTGAGTGAACAAATAAAATGTAGATGAAATTACATTAAGATTGCTTCATGCATTCGTCTCTAAGAGAAGCTCACTAATAATGCTGTTTGGTATTTGTTATTGTCAAGATTAGGGCCACTGCAAAAATTAGTGTGTGTGTGTGTGTGTGTGTGTGTGTGTGTGTGTGTGTGTGTGTATCTTAAGACTGTTTATAATTCTGGGCAGATGTAATTTTAATCCTTCTGCTATTTGTTGAAATGGTTTGGTCTATACAGTGGTTTTCTGGTGGTAATCTTATCTCATAGAAGGTATTTGTCAATGACTGGAGGTAGTTTTGGTTGTCATGGGGTGGAAGTCTTAGCATCTCTCATTAGTACCACAGGTCCCTACAATGCATGTGTCAACAATCTACCGTGAAGGATTACCTGGCCAAAAATGTCACTAGTACTGAACTGTGAAGTTTCCACTGAGGTCAATCATAATGGCTCCAAGAGCCTAAAGGTTAATGATTGGTCGCATGTAAAGTTCAAATGCTCACTACTAGAGATCCTAAACATAATCATATATCCACAAAATGTTATTAATGGAAGGTGCTTCACATAGCATGTTATGAAACCTAAACAACACAGCTTTCTATAAACAGCTTAGACTAGTGCCCAACACAGCAAGAGCCTCATGCGCGCATGCCATTGTTAACATTTACTCTGTTCTTTTAATCCCTTTGCAAAATAAATCTCAGTTTTTCCTTGAGGAATATATCTTAGACTTTCCTCAGTAAATTAGCTGCTTCTGCATTGTAGAGAAAGAACAACTTTGGGAGTTTAAGGAATACTTTCTTCTTTCCTACCACACCATGTCTGCTCTGACAACTGAGCATCTGTGATCGCTTTACACGTTTTCTGATCCTTTCTGTGAACCACCAGATTGATTGTTAAGCTTATCCTGTTGACATTTTCAGATCCTAGGAAGTAAGACATTTGTGTTGCTCTAAGCTTTGTCCCTGTGGATAACTCTACCCTAGTGGCACCCATCTTTTTGGGATTTCAGCAATCCCCCAAATAAACCCAAGTCCATCTGCTAAAGGACCTAAAAAGCATCAAAAGTGTGATTAAAGGAAATTGAGACTTTTGGTCTCACCATTCCCTCTGGATTTTACTTTTGTTAGTTGGTTTTTTTTTTCACAAAACTCTGAATTTGCCAAGGAACAAATACTGTTTTCTGCAGGCTGGTGTATGTTCTCAGGAATGTGAGAAGCCGAGGAAATGTGTTGGGCACAGGAGGCAATGCCTGGAGAATGTTGGAGAATGAGCTACCACAAAGGAGCCTGCTGGATTTTAATCACGCTTTTCCCTATTAGGATATGTGGAAAATAACACTTTCCATGTGGAAAGGCCATTTCATAGAGAAAGAGCTTTGATTTACATTTAGTCATTCTTAAATTGAAGGACTGCATTATTAGTTTCTTCATCCACATCATGAAAACTGAACTATAATATATTCCCAGGGACATCTTGAGAGGTAAGTGTGCCTACTTCAAAGGACTCATATCATTGCAGGCACTGAGGGCCAATTAACTTTATTTGATTTTTCTTCTGATACTCTTCACCATGGTTCATCATCTCTAGCCTTCTCTGGTAAGAGGAATGTCTAATACGCTTCAACATATAGAAGTTGTTAATTATATATTTTAACTTCTAATTATAAGGAAATTCTAAATTCACATATAGTTTTTGAGAAGGATTAGTGCAATGACATTCATACTTCAACCAGTTTCCTCTAATGGTGACTGCAATACCACAATACAGTATCACAGTCAGGGTGTTGACAGAGATACACTCAGGACACAGAAGCCATGCTTCCACACAAGACTTCTTGTGTCCTCCAAGGCTTCTCCTCATGCCATTCCCACCTTCATACTCTCCTTTACTTCTCAGACCACCAGTCTGTTCTCCATGTCTACCAATGCGTAACTCACAGATTCTAGAAGGAGAGCATATATTCTGCATAATGTATCCAGTGGTGTATGCCCGTCACTTCTTCCTTTTCCATCGGTGAATAATAATTACATGGTGTGGATTACATAGTGTAACCATCCAATCACTGTTTTCTTTAAGTCAGGATTATTTCTATTAGAGCTAGGTGAACATATGTCTTCTCCTGTCAGATAAATGCCCAGGGATGCCCAATCAAAGTATTAACATAGAGAGGAAAATGAGACAAAAATGGCCATAAACACAGCAGAGCTATTATAACTCAAAATAAGCCCCGAAGAAGACACATTACCAGAAAAAATAAAATGTATCAGTTCTATTGATCAGAAGTAGTTTTTTCTTAAACAAGCTAACCCAACCATCTATGTTTAAACATGCAAAATCTCTTCTCCCAAAATAAAAACATTGACTATTTCAGGCAATGATAGTACAGATGATTTTTTTATCAATGATCAAATCCTACTTTTTAAAGGAGTTTCACAAAATTAGCGAGTAGGTTAACAAACCTTGAGGCATTAATACTACTTTGAAAATAATGCTGACATAGAGTTCACGAAAATCTAAGCTTATAGATAGTCTCACATAGTAACATGCATGCCAGCTCTAAATGTAACTTGTTTTGTAGCGCTGGGGATCAAATGCCAGACAGGCATTCTACCATACAGATGCACCCGCACCCTTCAATACAATTTTTGGAAAGCAAATCCTTCAGCGTTAATATCTTGTAAACAAGGATGATTCATCACAGAAACTCAAGACCGTTCATCCTCAAACAACACTGCAATGCCCTTTACACACTGACAAGTGCAAAAATATTAAGGAAAAGAGTAGACATACAGTAAACCTCAAGAAACACTTGCATCATTCCTGAACAAAACAGTGCTACCCAGTGTGGCTCAGCATTCAGTGAGTCCTCTGATACTGATGTTTCTAGCAAAGTGAGGCGACCATAAAAATAATAAAAACGCACAAGGACCGATAAAGGATAAATGAAACACTACTCATATGCAGTGGTTAGCATAAAAGGAGACAGGGAAATCTCCAAAAATAATAGAAGTCATAATAAAGTTCAGCAAGAAGGCTGAGAATCAGGTTAACATATAACTGAAAAGCAACGCGCATGCTTTAGTGTGTAGAATAGACAAAGCCAAACAACAATAGCCAAGTCAAATAGAAAATCATACAGATGATTAGAGCAAGAAATATTACAATGAGAGGAGGAGGTAACTCGGTCATAGAATCCCTATAGACATAACCCAAGGCCATAGGTTCAATCCCCAGAAGCCACACAATAAAATAACAACGTACATGGAGAAAGTCTATGAAAGTTATAGCCCTGTTGTCTGTCTCTTATGGCTGCCTTAACAAAGTAGCATAAGCTGGTTGGGTTAAAACCACAGATACTTACTTCTACCTGAGGGGAGGCACAGAGCTCTGCCCCCTCCACATTCACTAGGTGAGCATCCTGCTACACCGCTTCCTGTTTAAGGTAAGCCTAGGTGTTCCTTGGCTTAGAGGCCTGTCCTTGTAATCAGCTTCCATCTTCGCAAAGCATTCTTGGAGCACCTGTGTCTTCACAGGGAGAGGCCTACCTCAGCAAGAGTTAGAGCTGGTAAAAACATAGAACGTCTACAGGTCTGGATTCGATCACGATAGCCAAACACTTGAACAGTTAATTTGCAAGCAGGAGAGTACATTTTAGCTCATGGTTCTGGAGGTTTCTATATCAGATTGTCTGGCTCCATTGCTGGAAAGATGGCACATCGAGGCAAAAACATGTTCTAGAACAAATCACTCATCCTGAGCCAAGAAGCAAGGAGAGAGAGAGTAGATGGGTCTTCCCATGATGCCCTCTTGGGACTCCAAGATGATCATGACTGCGTTTTAACACATGAAATTTTGCTGACACATAGCCATAGCAGATATATTCCCTAAATGTGTGTGTGTGTGTGTGTGTGTGTGTGTGTGTGTGTGTGTGTGTGCATGTGCCTACTGAGCCTTGAACTTGGGGCCTCATGATCTGGCTTAGTTTTCTCACTCAAAGATGGTGCTATGTCACTTGAGCTGTACCTCTACTTCTACTTTTTTGCTGGTTCATTGGAGATAAGACTCTGATTTGTCTGCCCCAGCTGGTTTTGAACTTCAATCTTCAGATCTTAGCCTCCTGGTTTAGATTGCTGTGTGAGCCATCAGTACCTGGCTATTTCCTATACTTTTTTCCATGTGAAAGTATTTATTAAAGAATCCGAAAACATTAGGGTTGATGTATGGGTAGGAAGGCATGGATAAAGCTTGGTTGTCTTAAATCAGTGTGTGCTGTGTATCCTGCTGTAGGAGATATATTGAACACATTAATGTGTACCATGAATACATGTTGTTCAAAATTCATAAAGGTGGGAATGAAAAAAGGAACAAATCCCAGAAAGACTTTGAGAGAAAGGTTGAGAAGAATTGGTAAATTAACTTCTATGAGGCCTATGAATTCTTAAATATATATAATGCTCTGCGGTTTAGCTCAGAGGTTTTGTATCAGGATGCAAGGTTAACAAGCGTTTTGTCTACATGAAAACTGCAAAGTCCTGTCCTACACACCTGTACTCCTCTAGGGACAAGCTGCATAGGAGGAGGATCACTCAGTGAGAGGCACACCAAACATATAACATGGCACGCCAGCTTCTGTGTTCAGCAAGAGGGCCATGGGTCAGTACTAGAACCAGAAAGCTCCTCCGTGGACCGGCACCATGTCTGACACTTTGGCCGTTAAGCCCCGAAGACAGTGACTTTACCAGTCTTATTAAAATGCAAATGGAAACCACTCTAAGAAAGGAAATGTGCTTATTACCTGACTCCTGTCCTTGTAATCCCCCTGTACACCTTTATAAGAACAACAAATTAAAAAATAAATAAATAAAAATGCAAATGAGGCATTACATGAATGCATTAAAATTCATTAGCACCTTGAACTTCCTCAGCAGATCACATAGGCTGCTCATTCCAAAGCAAGGAAGAGGAGGATGCCGAGGAAGAGGATGCAGAGGAGGGAGATGGACTTTCAAGAAGTCACCTGCCGGTCTGTGTGGCTGTGTCACTCATAGCTCCTCGCACGGTTTCTGTAAGAGAGATCTAAAACTAGATGGAGACCAGCGTGGGTCTCAGAAGCTCCAATGCCAGTCCCAGCCCGGACGCTATACTTCTGTCTGATCTCCTTACTCTCTCACCACGTCAGCCTTTGTGCCTAGACTTGTGCCTTAGAGAAGATACGGCAGGCCTGCTTCCACTATTCAACTGTATTAAATACATTTGCATGTGCTGTGGGCTTTTGTAATTTTACTCTTAGAGATTTTTAAAAACAGAGTTTTTCTCAAGAAAATCAGCTATTTGAGACTCTGAAGCATCAGTGATGTTCCAAAGACGTGTGTTTTCGGACTCTTTTATAGATAGCCAGATACAGAGATTTATGATGAAAATAGAACCTGCATATGCATAAAGCAGTGCCAGTTTTCTTATAATCATATTTCATTTGCTAAGAAGTCCTAATATATCTTCCATTTGTCATCGAACCATATGAAAGATTTTACTATCAGACTAACCATTACATTATCATTGCAATTGTATGAAATTTACAATAATTTAGCCTTCAATGTACATGTTGTCAAAACGCAGAGAGATTAAATTGATAAACCTCTTTCTATTGCATCTTTTCAGGTTTGTGGATTATAAGAAACTGTCAAATCTCCTGAGTTTCAAAAAGTTATCATGCTGCTATCAAAACTAAAGTTACTTCTGTGATATCTTTGCCTTTCTGTAAAAAAATTACTGTTGAGGATATCAGATAAGGTTTCAGCCAAGATGAAGGTGCAAGTTATATTCAAGAAGAAATTGTAACTAGGTCTCTGAGGACCTAGGATCTATTATCTGACACTTTTGCTTGCAGGGTGCATTAATAACGTTCATTTGGAAAATGTTAAATTTTCACTATTTTTTAATTGTTACAGCCTTCATTGGTTAGCAATATTTAGTACAGAGGAAAGAATAAGGTAAGAGGAGGAAGGAAATAAAAGAAAAACATGTAGGTCATAGTAATCAGGAACTTATGCAGGCAAACAAATCACTCAAAAATCATTGCAAATACAAAAGGAAAGGATTGTGAAAACAAGGAAATCAATGACCTCCCCCACAGCCATTGGCTGTGCCCCAGTAGAACGAGCGCTCTGCCCTCCCCTGTCCCCTTACGCAACCGTTCCCAAAGCTAAGTTCAGCAGGGCAAGGGGAGGAAATTTCTGCTTTATTATTATATTGGAAATCTATGTTTTACCAAGTGAAAAAAAACTAGCATAGTGTACTGAGAGTTCTCAAAAAAAATTAAAAACTTCTTTTGTGGGAAACACAAAAGTTCAATGTGGAATTTGTTGAACTTGAGGTTTATGGATTTATTCCAGAAAGAGCCAGTAGGCTTGAAGGAGCATATTTAAACTAGCACATTTGGATTTTGATTCTTTAAGTTTTCCCTTAACAATGGGGGAGGTTGGGGGGGGAAGTGAAGAGAGTGAGAGGAGAGAGAGAAGGAAGGAGGAAGGGAAAGAGGGAGGGAGGGAGGCAAAAGGAGAGGAGAATATTTTAATTCTGAAAAAAATTAGACTGTATAACTACTTCTGAGATCGCCCTGAGTGCTATTCCCAGCAGCAGCTTTTCATGCCTTTTCTGTTTGATACATAAAAGACTGGAGATGGTACAGTTCTGCACCTATGTCCACTGCTTTAGAAATACTAGTTTGGGGCAGCCTATTTCTCTAAACTAGAAATGAGTAGTCTTTATATGAAAAGAGTGGTTCTGATCAACATATTCCATGATTTTTCTTCGAATAACAAAAATTAAAAATTTAAAAGAACCCGAAGTTCTTCAGTTTCCTGGGAAAAAAGTATCACACATCTGAGAGTTTTGCCTTTTCTTCCATAAAAAATTTGAATATGGAAAAAGAAAGTGGGTTCCCTCTAGATAGATACTAAATGTTTACAGAATTTCTGATGAATTCTGAGAGGGAATTAGCATCAAAACACTGGGGAGAGTAGAAATGGATTGTTGAAATCATTCTCTGAGAATATTTAAAACAAGAATAATCCAAGTGAAGCCATTTGAAATACTCCTTTTCCCTAAAATAACAGTGAATGCAACTTTGTATGGCAGACATGGGCACATGGTTCTTCTTGGATCCAAAGCTAGCTGCCATTTTCTTGGACCCTCAAATCAGGTGACTAGCTCAATGGAATGGACAATATCAATGGAAATTATTCACTCCAAGTTTAGGCTGAAGTGGTTAGAATCCCTAGATTCATTTTTTTTGTCTACTTCCTGGATTAAAGACTGAAGTAGTGGCTTTCAAAAATGGCTACTAGAATAGAAAAATCCAGAACCCCTGCGGGACTGCATGGAGCAGTCGCACTAGACTGTCAATTAAGCAAGAAAGAAATTATCCTAATAGGATTGTTTTAAAGGTTTGTTTAGGATGTTAATCTACTCTAAGAAATAAGGTATTTCTGTGAACATAGTGTGTTTCAGAATATAAAATTTTTTTCTGTCAAAGCTTCTATTATTCAAACTTATATAAAAGCTTATAACAAACCCTAAAACATTTTACAAATACATTGTTATTAATAATGTGAGTATAATCATTAGTTACATAGAATTCAGAATTTTAATTGTGTGTGTAGGGGAGATTGGAATATATTTAGCAAGGAAAAATCTTCTTAAGTTGGAATATTTTCAGTAGTGGTCATGTTGCTGAAGCATAGACATTTGGATTTCAACTATTTTAACAGCCACATTAATTAAGAAAAATGTAGATTTATTAGATAATATAAAAACGACCATTGAAAGTGTAACAAACCTTGTTCTTGACCTTCCATTGTTTCTTTTCCCCTTTCCTTAATGCACTTTCATTAATTTGGCTTCGCTATTTTAAAGCTTGTAGTATTCTGGTTAGGAGCCGTGTTTAGAATTCAGCTGGGTCATGAGGACTTTCCCACCACCCCATTCTCATTTGCAGTTTTGCTATAATAAAAGCCCTAAATATATTGCTACTGTCTAGACGTTTTATCTGAAACAAGTGTCCTTTGTAGTCTCCCAGGACTTTTCTATTTTATTTCCAGTAAATCAAAGTCTGCGAAGAGCTTCAGTTCTTATTAAGACGTAACCTTCACAGTCCAGTGATTGCCAACTGTGGAGAGCCATTGACAGCTCATTTGCATCTAAGAGATGACTTCCATTGGGTCCTTGGCTCAGAACACAATGGACATTTACAGCATATGCAATATTTCTTGTTCTTTGATGAGCACCAAGTGCCAATTTTTATATGGAAAATGACTATTGAAAAGGCGAGGCTCCTTTCCCTGACCTTACCCTGTCTCCTGTTGCTCTGGAGTTACACATCGTCACCGAACTTCATGTGGGACCACAACTCCTCGGGAAGATATTCAGGAACCCTGCTTTAATCTGATGAAAACCAACCACGGTTAAAGTAGGAAACAAGAGGCACAAACAATCACATTTTACTAGAATAAAATGTACTTCTGTCTCCTGCCCCAAATTATTGTAACTTGGAGCTGTTAACGTTTGTATTTCCATAAAGTTATTTTGACACCAGCACCAGTGGGTCCGCCTGTCATCCTACCTACTTAGAAGGCTGAGATCTGAGGATCGTAGTTCCAAGCCAGCCCGGGCACAAAGTCCCTATAAGACTCATCTCCAATTAACTACTCAAAATACCACAGGTGGAGCTGTGGCTCCAAGTGGTAGAGTGCTAGTGTTGAGCAAAAGAATTCAGAGACAATGCCCAGGCCCTTAGTTCAAACCTCAGGAGCAATAAAAAAAGAAAGTTATTTTGGCATTATTTTATATTAATTTCCCCTTATTGATACACTTACCATTTTGAATAGAATTCACACAGCACAACTTAAGTAATCCAGTATTCAAGTTTATAACTGCCATGTAGTATATCTGCATGTACTTCTGATATCTTAAACAGTAAAGGTAGAAATCTAGCCAGGTGGGGTATGTGTTGTGTGTGTGTGTGTGTGTGTGTGTGTGTGTGTGTGTGTGTGTGTGTGTTGGCACTGGGTCTTGAACTCAGGACTTCAGACATTTAGCTCCACCTTTTCTGTACACAGTTTGTACTCTATCACTTGAACATGCTTTCAGTCTGATATTTTCCTGGCTAATTTGAGGTGGAATCTTGCAGAGTTTTTGGCTCAGGCTGACTTTGAACCATGATCTTCCAGGTCCCAATCTCTTGAGTAGCTAGGATCACAGGCGTGAATCACAGGCACCTAGCTGAAATCGAATTCCATTTTCCTTAATTTTAAAAGGAGCAGTTTGATGATACCTTATTTACTGAGATTCAGATTGTGTGCAATGTTTCTTTAACATTGAGGTTTGAGCTCACACTGGCATTTTCTAGGTAGGGGTAGAAGCTATACCACTGAGCAACTTCTCTTATATATATGTATATGTATACGTATATATATATATATATATATATATATATATATATATATATATATATATATGGTCTTACTTCCTGCCCAGGTATGTGCCTGGATTACAATCCACCTATTTTAGGCTTTTTTTCATGGCTGGAACAACAGGCATATGCCACTAGACAGAGTTTTTTCTGGGTTTCTAATGCTGGCCTGTGAACCACAACCCCCCAGTCAGCTCAGCCTCCCAAGTAGTTAGAATGACAGGCTCGTACTGATATGCCTAGCAGTGGTTGAGAAGGTCTCACAAATATTTCTGGATGGGCTGGACTCCAGTCATGAGCTCCCTAGTCTCAGACTCCCAAGCAGCTTTGACGATACCAAGTTCACATGTTGTTCTTTTAACTGGGTATTTTTTTCCCCAGGATGTCAATAAAGAAAAATAAACATCTTAAAGTTTAACCATCAATAATGAGGATATACAACTTAATGGCATAGAGAAGTTATATTTTAGCTAGAAACCACTATTTATTTTTCCCTATCAAATGTTTTAGCTCTCATATTTTGTGATTAGACTTTGCCATGGCTTTTAGTCAATCTTCCTTCTGGTTTTGATGAGGCATAGACCTAACATGACTCCTCTAATTGCATTTCTAAAAATTCATTTTGGTAAAAATGTGTGTGTGTGTGTGTGTGTGTGTGTGTGTGTGTGTATGAATGTGAGTGTACTTTACAGTAAGCCCAATTGCATGAAAATAGCCTGAGAGAGCTGTTTAAAACCCAATAGTATTCTAAAAGTAATCCATCAAAGGTAACAACTCTGATCAACAAAATAGGGAATTGGTCATGCATTTCTCATCTCTATTTGCATCTTGTCTCCATGCTGTGCATAGATTCTGTTCTTTCAACTCTTGCTGCTCACTTGTTACTCTAATCACATTCTTGAATATGGGTGGATGAATGGACAGATGGATGGATAGATAGATGGATGGAATTAAAATTAAGTTTCTCAAGAAATTGTTAAGTTAGCTACTACACTGCTAATTCTCTAAAGTAAAACTAAAGTAAGTAACTGTACAAATAATATATATATAATTGCATTTTCACATGACAACATGTGATGTGTCCAATAAGACTGTGCTAAAAAATAACATAAAGCATTTTTTTCAGAAGCCATTTCCCAAAGAATTTATGTGATGAAAGAGAGTCTGGAAAAAACAGCAACAAAGAAACAGACATATATTATTTCAGCAAAACATCATAATATTATCATTTTAATGAGTAAAAACTATGATTCCAATAGTGTTTTACACCCGAATCATGAGTTTTTTAAATAAAAATTGTAATATTAATAGCCTTTATTGGTAATACAGCCAAAAATTTCAGTCTAGTGAAAGTAGTATTGCCACTGTGCAAGTTTACTTCATTATGATAAAGCAGATGGTTTTTGAAGAAGATAAAATGAGAGGTGTTCATCCAAAGATATTCAGAAATTATGGAATAACTTGTCAAAGTCTTCTTGTTCCTATTCAGTTTTTTTTTCCTTGTTCATTCCCAACTCATCCATATCCACTCTTAATCTGTATGTGTGGGTATATAGATTCAACTATAAAAAGGATCAATCTTGCATTATCTTGTTTTAACTTCTTTTGATTTCTACTATTGTTTCAGTTTCCTTTCTCTTATGGATTTTGCCACCAACTTTCCAACAACCCGGATGTTAGCTCTTTTGAGTATTGGATGTCCACTCACTAGAATACAAAAAATATATATTTACATTAAGAATTAGTCAATTAGTACAATAGAAATGTATTGTGTTTTTAAAAACTGTAGAATATAGTACAGATTTGTGGCTAACAATTGGAATTGACACTGTATTCATTCATTGAATTGCCTTTTATATCATGCCAAGACACTCAATTAAAATTATTTTTGGATCAAAATGTTGAGGGAAGAGATGATAGGAATTGGATCCCATTGACACACAGAATGCTTGAAGTCAGATGCAACATATGTTTGATCATAAGAAGGACAGTATTGAAATTATCCACCATTCTGATATTGATATTTGAATCAATGTGAACCATTATTTGTATCAACTGCTTGTATTTGATCCCTTTATCTATAAATTTTTTAATTAAAAAACAGAAGTCATACATTTACTGTGGCTACCATCATATACAGCATTTTGTAGACAAGATAGTATTTATATTTGCTATTCAAGTTCTATAGTTGTTGAATAGCAACATAATCGACTGATATAAAATGACAGGCTCCATGCCGAATGGAAACATGTGACTTGGTGTAATGTAAGAAATGGAATACAGTTATGTTCATGCATACTTCATCATCATGAAAGAAAGAAAAATGCCTTATAACAACAAAATTAAATTAGGTAGCATTAACAAAGGCTCCATGTAAGAATCACTTTAAAATATAAAACTTAAAAATGAAGAACAAAGGGAAAGCAGGTTTATAAAATAAACATGTGCTCAACCACATTAGTCATCATGCAAGTACCAAATTTGCTAGGGAATTATCTTCACTCACCTGTAAGCATGGATGGCTAATATCAAAAATATTGGTGAAGAGTGTGGAGATGAGTGAAAGCTGTCACCATGTTGGTGGGAGTATTACAAATGAAATTGGAAATACCACAGACTCAGCCATCCTCCTTGTCCTTAAAAAATGAAATGAAGTGGACAGGCCACCTCATAGAGACATCTGCACTTCCACTGTTCATCACAGCACAGCAAACAATAGTCAGGGAGTGAAGACAGACTGTGTTCATTGGGTCTTTATTTCTGGAATGAACTTAGCATCTATCTTGTCCGGTTTTGAAAGGATCCAACAATATGGATCAAAAGACATATGGGTAATAATATCTCATTGGTACTGTTTCCTCAGTTGAATCAAATATGCAAGGTGTTAAAAATAGGGAAATGTAGGGGGTGTATGGGAACATGATGTACTTTCCAATCAACACTTTTGTAAGCCAAAATGATGCTAATAAAGTCTATTGATTAAAAAGGATACACCAAGCTCAGAGAGACAAACGGCACATGTTCTCTCTGATACGGGGAAGTTAGAGCTAAACTTCACTGGGCTATGACAAATTATACAGGATTCTAGATACTTACACACATTCAAGCTAAAAGAGGATACTCTTTGGAGAGAAACCCAAAGGCACAATGCCTAAGTGCTTCTTCATGTTTATATAAAATAATACACATACTGAAACAAACTTCAAGATATGGAAACAAGACTTTGGTGTGTAGTTTTTTGATGATTCTGTCTCCTTTACTGTAAGTGCAGCGTATTCATGTATATATCTTTGGGAGGGTTGTGTGGAGGATACAGAACTCAAGGGACAAAGGGTCAAAAAGTTCAGCAGTGGAGCTCCTTGGACATTGAGGAACATGAACTATACAACTGGTGGACGGGGACAGGAGAGAGGGACTGGAAGAGAACTAAGAGAATGCAAGACACTGTACAAAAGGAAATGGACTCATTATCTGACTCGTGATTGTAATCCCTCCATATATCACTTCCATAATAACAACAAAGTAAATTAATTTTTAAAAAGGATATGCATCTGACATAGCAAATAGTGAAAATACTTTCTGTATTATGACCTACACTATGATCTAATACAGGTTTTTAAAAAATTTTTCACTAACAATTGCTTACTTCATTAACAAATTGCTGGTATGTCAAAAGCATTCAAGAAAAACATCACTTCATCTTTCGGAAAGATAGCAACGTAAGTACACAATATTTTTCATCTTTCAAAGTCTATCTCCTTGACCTTCATTTTTTCCATATGGCAGAGGAGATTCAGAAAATAATATCTTTGATTAAAAGAACTCAGATCCTGAATGGAATATTTTAAAAGTGTTTTAACTTCATTGCTAAGCTGGCAGAGAAGGAAGAAAACGCAGAGGCTGGAAGCAAAATGCAAGCAGTAACCTTCACAGATACTTGTGTGCCAAAGCTAGTGTTTTCCAGTCCAGTCTTTTCTGTTAAGCTCTAGATGTTTGAACCACAGCCTTTTCAAGAGGAGTGGAGACAGGAGATAAAAATGTAGGGTTCACACCACCAAATGGAAGTCTAGCCTGAGAGCACCACTGAGGCCAGGGGCCCTGCAAGGTGACCTCATCACAAAGAGTGCAAGTTATGGAGGGAATGAAGACAGGAGGAAGGGAGAAAGGCAGAGAGGGAGAGGAGAAAGCCAGAAGGAAAAAGGGAAGGGGGCCAAAGAAAGAAAAATCTTCAAAGCAGGGAAGAATAAATAATATTTCTAGTGTTTCTTTAGTTAGTTAGTGTTCCAGTTTATGGTGCTTGGTTGGCCCAATGATCCATCATATCTGAGGTTTAATAAGAATGAATGAAAAAAAAAATGTCACTAGAGGAAGGCAGTTTTGACCAGAGCCTTTAAAATATGTCAGAGAAGCAGAATTTAAAACCTCAAGAACAGAATATATACTAGCTAGTTGTACATTTTTTCTTTGTTATTTATCCAGAGGAGATGATTTACTTTCAGCCCCCTGTGGCAGGCCATTGCTGAAGGTAGCAAGGACCTGAAGGATGTAGGCTGCTGGAGGGAGACCTTTGAAGGTTATTGCGGGTCTCTGATCCTGTCTTCCCTCTAGACTTCCTGTCCATCATGAGGTGAACAGCCTCTGCTATATTCTCCCAAGTTATCACATATTCAGTGCACACACAGAAAATCTATTTAAATACTTATCATTAACTACCATGCTAGATTATCTATCACATTCAAAGATAATTTTAAAAGTAATTATAAACTCATCAGTTGACATAAATGACTATCCTCCAAGTCAAAATTAAGCTTAAATATTAAGATCTCTTCTCCCCTCTATCTCTCCCTCTCTCCCTCTCTCCCTCTCTCCTTCTCTCTCTCTCTCTCTCTCTCTCTCTCTCTCTCTCTCCCCCCCTCCCCTCCTCTGACTCTGAATATTCTTTTAACCAAATTTTCATTTAGGATTAGTCATTGTGGTACTCTCAAATCCATTCTGTTAAAGAGCTCAGTAATTTCACACCAGAGACGGGAATAAAGATTGGTATCAGGGCACCTTGCTCAGTTTGTACTCAGCTGCACACTTAAATAAATACCATACATATTTATACATGATGGTTGTTGAGAAGAATATGAGAAGGGTAAACAACATTTGGGGAAACCAACAGCCATTTGTTTCCTTGTACCTGACCAAAAATACGTTCAGCTGGTGTTTGTGCTACTACATAGCTGGGCGCCTACAGGCCATCTGATACTTCCACTCTTGTCCTCTTTCCTGCACATAGAGGGAGGAGGCAGAGGGATCACAACTCCGTCCAAGTCCCCGAACACCATGGCTGAACTAGAGGAGAATAATGGAGAAAATCTCCAACACCTCAAGTTGGTTAGCGCCTGCTTTTTGCTTCTATAGGGCTAGAGGCATGGTTCAAGTGGCTGAGCATCAATTTAGCAAGTGTGAAGTCCTGAAATCAAAACCTAGTACCCAAAAGCAAGAGGGAAGGAAGGAAGGGATTTCTGTAAAAGTGAAAATAAAAACAAAAGCTAAGTGAACAATTCCACTCTTGGCTTACATTTTCAACACAGTTGCTTTATGGTATGTTCTACAGAACAGACAGATACCTCTTGCAGTCTTATTTCTTTCCGGACCTTTTAGGCAAATATAAATTTAACCCCATTGCTACTTCCTTGCGGCCAGTTGTGACTTTCCTGCATACTGTGATCTAGTTCACCAAGCTCATGTGTGCCAGCATTTAGACGAAGTATAGAATTTCTTCAAAAACACAATTTGATAGTGCAAGGTTTCTTAAACTTAACAAACTACCATTTACTGAAATTACCACATCTCTACTCCAGTTTACTGATCACACTAGCAGGGGGATATTTTTGTATTTGGAATTTGCAAATTTTCTAAACATGCTAAGAACCTAAGTGCATTATACAATGAAAATCAAGATCTACAAGGTATATTTTACTTAACGTTTTTATCCTGTATTTGTCCAGGATTTGTTTTTCTTTGGGAGAGTTTTATAACCTCTAGATAAGAGTAATCAACTAAAAGATAAAAGATTAGAAAGAGCATGACTTAGTAGCGATATCACCACCTCACCCTTCACGATGGTCTAGCACATGTCAACTTTGCTCTGTCCCAGGTAAAAATTTGCAAAGAGTTTCAGGTGAACCCTAGGATGACGAGTCCCATTCCAGTATTTTCTGTTGATCTGTCATGTTCGCAGCAAGTAGTAGAGAAGAAAGGCTATCACTGAGGATCAGCCTGATACACAAAGCTCCTCACATGCTCTCCCCCTCTCCTCAAATTTTAAATAATGGATTTTATACCAAAAAAGAGAGAGTGAATAAAGAACTCTCATACCATAAACCACAGAAAAACACGATGCTTGTGCCAAACACAAGATAGCATTCAATTAGTTTCTTTAAAGGCAATTCTTATCACATCTATTCCTAATATTAGCTTTCTCAATAAACAGTAGCCTGCCGAGCGACTGCCAGCCCTGCCCAGCTGAGACCACAATGCAGTGACAAATGACCAGCACAGCCCAAAGCCCTCCACATTGCCACAAATGGCACATGCCAGCCCTTCGGTTTTCTTAAATCTTTCTCTGACTTTCACAGGAAGCCAGATTAATATTTATGTGGCGAGAGAGATAAGAAATGCATTGCTCTGCCACAGAAAATAGCTCTCTCTATTTTGTGGGTTCATTTCTTGGTACGCATTTTTACCTCCCACTGAAGTCTGATCTGTTGTAGAAAACACAACAAAATCTTTGGGCTTTCTAGAAAGGCTTCAAAGCTCCTATGGCTTACAGAAGTCCCTAATTTAGACTTTTGGGTTGTGTTTACTTTAAAGGAAGGGAAAGCAAAGTAGGAAAAAAACCACAAAAACAAAAATAACTTCTTTCCAATCTATTATAGTAATGGCACTATTTACACTAAATTACATCAGTCTGGTTTTTAATGAATTACTTGGTCACATTGAAGTTTCTGGGTCTAATTAAAGTTGATAAAAAATATGTTATAATCTTTTCTTTCTCCCAGAATACAAAAAGTAAACAACAAATCATTACTTTCATCCATCTACTTATACGCTTCTCCTCCTCTTCCTCCTCTTCCTCCTCCTCCTCCTCTTCTTTCTGCTCTTCTTCTTCTTCTTCTTCTTCTTCTTCTTCTTCTTCTTCTTCTTCTTCTTCTTCTTCTTCTTCTTCTTCTTCTTCTTTTTCTTCTTCTTCTATTTTGGCACATTAGCTAACACAAAGGACTGAACCAATTTACCTTCATAAAGAAACTAAATTTTGTTCATATGCTAAAACTAGTTAAGACACACTAAAATCTTTGTAACATAAGCTTTTTAATCCAAGATGTAAAGCAACTGCTAGTTTATGACGTTTCTGAACATTATCCATAAGGTCCCGAAAGGTCTCAATCCCTTCCTCTTTCCCAGTCTCACATAGATTGCTGTTCGCAGGATTTCCAGTCAAATCAGCTCCAGTTTCCCACTACCTTAGTGACCACTCTTCAGTCTTTCAATGCTGCTTCTTCCTTCTCTGACCAGGCTTATATTCTGAGCCTTTTATTCTCTTCTGTCTTCGCCTTGCCCTGAATGCTCTGAAAAGCTCTTTTTGCATGCACGTTCTTCTTAATGATGCTTTTACAAATCTATCTGAGTTACAATACTCAATGTACACATGTGTACATAAAACCTGGTAACTTGAGGCAATGGGTAGGGTTGAGAGAGGTAGGGAGGAGGATAAAGGGGTGACATTGCTGGAGATGAATTGTAGTTACCCACTGAACAGAGACTGCTCTACAACTCCTGGAAGATGAAAAAAATTAAAACCCATAAAATACAGGAAAAAAATAGACTAGTAAATCTCAAAGGCAAAGATTCAGCTGAGAGAAAGTACTCTCATTCACATCTGGACTTGGGGTCTAATGGATCTCCTGCAATGTCTGCTTAAATGTATAGTCCTCCTTTCAAATCCCACATGCGTTGAGATCTAAACTTTGTACTTATCTCCAAAACTGCTTCCTCTCACACTTCTCCTCCTCTTTCAACTCAATAATCTCTTCCATTGTTCAGGCAAAGGACGTTGGCCATTTATTTTGGTGGTGTGGTACTACGGGGACTCGAAGGCAGCAATACCCTGGTGTAAGTGCTCCACTACTGAGCCCTCCAATGTCCCCTGCTGAGCAAGGGGTTCCAGGGCCATTTGCTATGATTTGGTTGAATGTCTTCTTCAAAAGGATCATGGGTTACAGCTTCCAGCCCAGGACTCTCATACTGCATTCACCTCTATTTTTTTCTTGTGTGTGTGTGTGTGTGTGTGTGTGTGTGTGTGTGTGTATGCATGTTGCTAGAATGCAAACTCACAGCTGACAACTATGTATACCACAACTATTTCTAGAATGCAGCCTGACATATACCAAAAAGTTGAACGAATCATGTGATAAACGATTGTTGGGTGCCACTGGGGGATGTGGCTACTGCACAAACTATTTGTCTCCACTGCCCTAATTCACTGGAAGACTGCCAAGTCTTTACTCTGCTTTGTTCTATTTAGATGCTGCATCTGTGTCGATCTCTCTTCCAAAATTCGGAGATGTATAGTAATTTAGTCAGTGAAAAAGTTGTTTCCATGGATGCCGGGTAAACGGATTATAATGAAGTTGGCTTTGGGTCCCAGTTTTTAATATGACACTGTGGCATATATTATAATTCTAATTTCTACTCTAAAGTGTTTTTTAGTCGCAGAATGGGTACTTTCCCAGGTCACTATTTTTTTTTCGTACACAACTTAGCTAGAAAGCTCTCTCTGGCATCTGATCACTCACTGTAATCTTCTCAGATGAAAACACAATGTCAGGAAGAAGAAAGGAAAAAGCTCCAGCTGAATAGAAGGGAATAATCCCTTGCAAAACTTTCTCTGGATGCTAATGAACCAACCATCAAGGCCCTATTCCGTGACTGTTTTCTGCGATATTGCTCATATTAAGTTTCAGGGATACCAGTGGCAGAACCCCCTGGAGCTCTGATACCTCAGTTGGAATAATGGCACACATAAAAACTCATCTATTTTGCTAATTGTGCAGCCAGTTCAGATCCACAGTGCAAAACTGAGAGCTCAAATTTTGATTGTAGTCTTATTTCAACATTACGGATTACAATATCCATGAGCAGAAACATGTATAGAAGCACCAGACATTCTGAAATACATGCAAATAGATTTCAAGGAGACAATAGAACATTAAAAGTGTGAGGTGTCCCCTCCCGTGGAGAGGGGGTTCTGGAATAGCAAGACTGATCATGTCTCTATTGAACTTTTGGTGCCCGCATCTAGAACGCCGGAGTCCAGGTACATCAACAATTTCTCCCAGTGCTACATAGAGACATTTTAGGAATGATGTAGCCAGTAAAGAACTGGAACAAAACACTTCATGGATCCATTTTGATTTGCTCATCAATCTATGGAACTTGGAGTTTTTTTGTTTTTGTTTTGTTTTTATTTAGTCATTAAGCAGTGTTTGAATAGTGATTCTCTCAATGACTCTCCCAGGATAATATGAATTTTACACCACATGGATCCAGTGCTGTGATTGGAGCATATTCAAAGAACCGGCTTTTAAAAACTCAAATCACACACAGATCAACTGATTTCAGAGACGTTAATACACTCAGCCACCAGTTTTAGTATTGAATTTGAAAAAATAGTTTATTAGCCATTCAGCATAAGAAAATAAAGGAAAAGTTTCTCATCCCTGACACAACTACTGGTCACTTGGATAAATAGCAAGCACCAAGTACTTCTAAAGAGTTCGGTTTGTTGGTTTGTTTTGGTTCCTGTGATATATTTCAAATCCTATCTATTGGTCATTTAGCTCCAATACTGAATAAAAACATGTACGCATGCTTACATTTTTTTCATTATCCATATCGGAGGTCTTCCATTTTATTTACTATATATGTGGGGGTAGTTGGATAGAGAGAGGTGAGGGTTGGGGTCTCTCAGCCAGTTCCAGAAGGATACCACAGGAACCTGTCAGTTACGGCATTAGCTACATCCCAGGCTTCACTGATAAATGGTCTTACTCTAACTCATTCATTCCTTCATGTGTCTCTACAGTTAATGCATACAAAGTCTGTGCAGTGTTGCCAAAGGAAAGCTTTGTCCCTCCTAGACCTCGTAATGGAGCAGGGGGAGAAACTGAGGACATGGTGAAGAGAACGTGGGCATTGCTAGCCCTTGCAGAGAGCCAGGGGATGAAGGTCAGAGCTCACAAAAAGAAACAAGAAACATGAAGAAGAAAGTTACGGGTAAAATTGGCCATTTTCCTATTGATTTGGCCATTACAAATTTATCTCTGAGAGTCGTGGAAGCCAGGCCTTACTTTTCAGGATGCCAAACTGACAGTCTAATTGGATAAATCTATCACGTGCCAGCGCAGTCAAAATGCACCTATGACTTGTCTTCACCAATCTGGTCACCTTTACTCTCTATATAGTTTATCCCATGTCTCAAGTATAAAACATCAGACAACTTGACTACCAAAATCACCAAAATAACCAAAATTACCAAAATCCATTCTTGGGCATTTTACCCCAGCAATACCTTTCAAATTAGTCCATATTTCTCATCTCCACGGCTACCAGAGTTCAAACTACAATTATCAACCACCTTTGCTATGCGTTAATTTAGCACTTAAAAGCCTGCCTAGACTATAATACTAAGTGCTCAATAAATGTATTTGAGTTACTGTTATTGACTGAGCTGGGTTCCTTGTATTCCCTCTGTTCATCCTCTTAATTCAAGTTCCAAGATCTTTACAGTTCTCTGAGTCCATAGGATCACCTATTACAAATTCATAGCCAGGCGCTGGTGGCTCACACCTGTAATCCTAGCTACTTAGGAGGCTGAGATCTGAGGATCCTGGTTCAAAGCCAGCCTGGGCAGGAAAGTCTATGAGACTCTTATCTCCAATACATCATCAGAAAACCAGGAGTGGTGCTGTGGCTCAAGTAGTAGAGTGTTAGCCTTGAGCTGGAGAGTTGAGGGACAGTGCCCAGGCCCAGAGTTCAAGCCCTACAACTGACAAAAAGAATCATAGTAGTCTCCCCTCCATTTTCAAAGAAATCAAATTAGTAACACTTAGAAGATTCTGCAGAAATGGCTTGGTTAATGTCTACCTTCTATAAAATTAGGTAAGGAGTGTAATTTCATACATTGTAATCTATTATCACTGTACTGTACAGTTTGCATTTTCTGTGAAAATGGCGTCTTTTGCTTTTTGTTTTTTTTTGCATTGGTTAAGCCTCAAACTGCTAACCTCCTCATCTGTGCCTCCTGAGTAGCTAGAATTACAGGCATACAACATTGCTCCTTTTTCCTTTTAATCATTTTATTAATGTACTTCATGTATTTGAAAGTTTCGCTTCTTTAACGTGCACCATCCAGAGCACCTTTTAGGATATTCAGAGTTGTGCAATCATCACAATGGAGTTTTAGAACATTTGGAATACTCTCCCCCAAATCCACCCACTAGCAGTCATTCCCAGCTACACATCTTCACTAATCTTCAACAATCCTTAGCACAAGGCCTATCTATGAATTTTCCCATGTGGACATTTCACATCAATGGAATTATATGTGTCACCTTCTGTGACCCAGTTCATTCACTTAGCCTATTTTTAGTGTCTAATCATGTTGAATCATACATCAGTATTGCATTTATTGCTGAATAATAGTCCATTACATGTATATTACCTTTAACCAGTTATAAGTCAATGGATGTCACATTATTTTAACTTGAGTTTCTCACAGATAAGCTTTATCAGGTTAAAGTGTTTCCTTACATTTCTAGTTTTTATCATGAAGCGTAGTTGCATTTTATCCCTTGACTTTTCTACCTGAGATAATTGTGGTCTTACCTATTCTTCTATCAATATTATTTTTAGTACTGTTTTCATTTTCACTTTTGGTAGAAGATTTTATTGCTCTAGAGAAAGTTTTTTAAAAATAATTTATTAACTATAAGTAATTGTACAAATGAGTTGGCATTCAACAAACAGTTTATGAATATAGTGAATCTTGATCAAAGTCACCCCTATTAGCATTCTCCCTGATTGATTTTTGTGTGTTAGGTAAATTTTTCATTAATGGGCTAAACCCCACTTGATCATCATATAAAATCTTTCTCTAATTTGTGCTGGATTCACTTTGAAAGTATTTTGCTGAGGGTGTTTTTTTAACATCCATATGCATAAGGAATATTGAGCTGTAGTTTGATTTCCTTGTGACCTATTTGTTTGGTGTTGGTTAGCAGAGAAGAACTGGGATCAGAGAACAAGTCGAGAATTGTTTTCTACAATTGATTTGAAAACAGCTATACAATAACAGTAATCAATGTCACGTGACTGCATGACAAAACACATGTAGACCAATGCAATCAAATTGAGTTTCATAAGAGTTGGTATCAATCTTATCTTAATATTTGGTCAAAATCTAATAATAATAATATATTGATATAAATTCTCATATTGATATTTAACAAAAAGGTAATGCTAATATACTGATACAAATTCTTGCAATGATATTTGGCAAAATCTAATAACGAAGGCTCTGTGACAGGAGTTTGCTTTGTGAGAAAGGTTTTCATTACCAGTTCAATCTCACTACTTGTTCTGGACAGTTCCTGTTTTCTATTGCTTTTGTGTCAGCTTCAATACGTTGTGTGTTTCTAGAGACCTGTTCATTTATTTCTGTTAATAACTTCAAAATACATGCTTGTTGGTGGTATTCTCTAACCTTTTATTTCTCTAAAGTCAGTAATGATGGTTACTCTGATTCCTGAATTTATCTGTTTAAGTCCCAACCCACCCCCCTCACCTCCCTCCCTTTTCCCTTCCTTCTTTTCTTCTTCTTCTCCCTTTCTCTCTCACTTTTCTCAGCCTAGCACATGATTTGCAGCTTTTGTTGATATTTTCGAGGAACCAGTTTGAGGGGAGTTTTTCTCTCTCTCTCTCTTGTTTTTCTATTCTTTAGGTCATTTATTTCCTCTCTAATCTTTATTACTTCATTCTTGGTTATGGTGTAGTTTGTTCTTCTGTGGCTAGATTCTTATGGTAGGGCAGGTAAAGGTTTTGTGATCCTTCCTAACTTTCAGTACATCCATTTAGAGAGCAAATATTTCATCTGCGCTGAGCCACTTGTATTTTACAGGTTTCTGTATGCTGCTTTTGTTTCCATTTGTCTTAAGTGAGTTTCAAAAGTTCATTTGATTTCCACTTTGATTCACTAGCTCCTTAGAAGGCTGTTGTTTATTTTTCCACATACTACTGTAAATTTCCCAAATTTGCTTGATGCTGATTTCTAGTTTAATTACATCACGGTCCAAGAACATATTTTGTATAATTTCAATATTTGTAAGTTTACTGAGGCGTGTTTTATGGCCTGGCATATGTTGCATCCTGGAGAAGGTTCCATATGTTCTTGAGAAGAATAAGTGCCCCGCCCCACTGGGTTCTTGTGTTCTGGGGATCCTACAATGTTTACTCCCTTCACAGTGTTGTTTACATTCCCCATTTCCTTCCGGATCTTCTGCCTCCTTGTTATGCCCATTACTGAAAATGGTGGATGAAGACTCAGGCTGTCTATTTCTCCTTCTTGCAGAGTAGGGCTCTGCGTATCTACAGCTATATCTTGTAGGTACCTGGCAGGTATTCATCTTGGCAATATTGATAGCTATTGGCTTGTTTTACTAACATAAAAGCAGTGACTCTGAAATGCTGAACGAGACTCTATCCATGTTTTTTGTTGACCTAGACTACTTTCTACTAATTAAGCAAAATTAATGAGGTTTTATCGCATAACTAAAGCTTCAATTAATCAAAATTAATGAGGTTTTAGTACATGTCTAAAGCTTGTAGTTCTCAGTGAAATAATTCTTGTTGAAAGGATGGTGTAAATAAGCTAATGTCTCAAAAATAGGATGTTACAGTTTAATTCAACCTTTATGCTTCAAAAAGGATTCCTTAAAACAATCAATTCGATATATCAATTCAAAATACCACTGCAATCTAAATGAATCTGCGGAGTGCATTGTTGATATATATAAAATAAATAGTAAGGAAAACTATTAAAAATTTAAACAGTTAAGAAGTGATCACAAAATAATTAGCTACCTTAAAGGACACTCATATCTTTTAAAGTGATCATAAGGAAATTAAGTAGGAATAAAAAGTGGATAGTAATGCTCTAAGTAAAGCCAGTGACCCAGGGTTTATTGTTAATTTCTGTCATCTCTAACCAATATCCACAGTTGTGAACAGAGGGCAGCATACAACCTAGAGCTAATATTAGGGAAGCAATCAGAACTACTATTTCCATGTAGTTCATGAAGGTTACAACCCTCACTGAAAGAATAAACTAGGAAAAAAAAAACACCTGCCCATGGAGAAAAGAAATGACACAGAAACATGCCTGACATGATTGGGTAACTAAGCAACACATTTCTGAAGCTCCAGTAAGAATATGACTACCATTGTCTTTACCTTAGAGATTCAAGTTTAGAATGTATACTAGCTCTATGAATCCTCATCAACTAAATTGATAGTTGTCTCATAGTGAGGTGAGAGGGTCTCAGAAACCTGGAAGAAAATGCCACGACTCATTCCTAAAGATTGTGCAAGTTCATAATTCAAAATTAAAACAATACCCCAGGAAACAGGCAGCCATCAGTGAAAGCACATCAGTACAGTGAAGATTTAATCCATGAGCAAGGAATGAGATTCTGTTAAGATATCAGGTGACATGGAAAAGGACTGCACTTCTAGAGATCAGAAATATCACAAATTAAAGCCTGAACTTTCATGTGACTGTACAGCAAGAAAATATGGTTAAATAAAAATAAGTGAAGTCTAAGCAAGAGTTGAACATTCAAAAGAATGTGGCATAGGTAAAAAATGAAAGATAACTGAAGAAAGAGTAAGTGGTTTATACCTTTTAAATAGAATCGATAGGAGGAGGACTATTCCAAACAACAGTAGGTAACAATTGATAAGAACACACTGAAAATAGAAATTCAAGAATCTGGAATGTCAGGGCTGGGAAGGTGGCTCAGCGGTAGTGCTTGTCTAGCATGCATGAAGCCCTGGATTCGATTCCTCAGCTACATAAGCAGAAAACGCCAGAAGTGGCGCTGTGGCTCAAGTGGTAGAGCACTAGCCTTGAGCTGAAGAGCTGAGGGGCAGTGCCCAGACCCAGAGTTCAGGCCCCACGACAGGAAAAAAAAAAAAGAATCTGGAATGTCAAACAAGAAACACACACACACAAACACACACACACACACACACACACACACACACACACACAAACAGCTTTGATCATCTTTTAATTAAGTTGTAGGGAGCTAATAATAAAATGATTTTTTAAAGGACCAAATGAGATACTTAGGATAAAAAGGCAATGTTTATATGGTACTGAGAAGAGATGACAATAGAACAAGAATTAGATATTATTTAAATCTAGACAAAAACCATTAAGGTAATTTTAGCCAAAGAACCGAAAGAAATATTTACTTTCAATATTCACTGTAACAATTTGTAAAGGATGTTTTTCTGGGGGTTGGGGGGAAAGAATGATTCCCAAAGGAGAGTCTGAGATATAACTAGTATATGTCTAGGACAAACAGAAAATCAAAGCTATGTACATATGACCATATAAAATGATACTAAGCAAAACGAACTTCAAGATAAGGACACAGAGGTTTTATCTTTCTTGCTGTTGTTTTTAATGTATTTAAATTGTACTATCTGATTATTTTTGTTTCTCTTGTATTGTTCTTCCCTATGATATAACCCGTGTTTTCACTGTATTTGATGTAGGTGTCCTGCATCTTGTATATACATTTTTCTAACTTGGCGAGGGGAAGGGAAATAACAAAATGCTGAAATAAAGATACAGGTTGACCCATTGTAGCAATGAGATGTACAAGACACTGTGTTGAAAATGGACTTTACAACTTTGGGAATTGGGGAGGTAGGGAGGGAAGGGATGGTAGGGAAAAAACAAAGGAAGTTGTAACAATGCTAGATAGGAAATGGACTCATTACCTTACTTATGTAACTGTAACACCTCTTACAATAAAAATATATATATTAAAAAAAGAAAGAGCAGATAAATCAGTTTAAAAATTCTAAACAACTTTTCTTTTTCTTTCTTTTTTGGTCAGTTGTGGGGCCTGAACTCTTGGCACTGTCCCTCAGCAGTTCAGCTCAAGGCTAGCACTCTACTACTTGAACTACAATGCCACTTCCGGTTTTCTGGTGGTTTATTGGAGATAAAAGTTTCACAGATTTTCCTGCCTGGGCTGGCTTTGAACCTTGATCCTCAGATTGCAGCCTCCTGAGTAGCTAGGATTACAGGTGTGAGCCACCAGCGCCCAGCTCTAAACAACTTTTGATTGAGAAAAAAATAATCAGAGTGAATACTAAGAAAAAAAAGCTAAACAATAATGTCCATGTCAGGAGGTAGGATCTCAAAGATATTTCTCTATTGTCTTTTCATCATTGATAGAACAATTTTTCAGATTAAAAAAAAACAATTTTCTTTTATATGTTTTGTTTTCCTAGTGTGAGTTTTTGGATAGTACTTTGGTGTGTATCTTTTGACAGCTCCATTAAAGGTCTATTTGTGCAGGAGAGAATTTTTTCACTACTTCTTTGATAATATCATTTGCCTTATTTTCTATCTTCAGTTTTTGAAAATAGCATTTCAGAATTGTACTTTCTAGAGGAGTCGTAGCAATTTGTTCCCTTTTTTTCCATTTGTTTTTGTATTTTATGTGTACTTCATCATTTTCTTTTGGAGTGATTTATCCTGCAAAAGTATTTTTTCAATGTCTGTTTTCTTCTTAGTTTCTCAACACTGCTTTGGTTTTGTTTGTTGTGCTGTGTCTTATTTATTTACCTGCTTGGTGTCTCAGTCACAAGGGCTCTGTGAAAACTTCCTGCAGGTGAGGGCCCACTTGCAAAGGGTTCCTGGGACCTTGGCAGTGTAGGAGTTCTGCCAGTGGGGTGCCAGCCCCTCCTCACACAAATGCAGCTATCACTCATTTGAAGACACAAAGCCCAAAGATCATGGGGTCTGACCTCCACCCTCATAAGCACTTCACAAAGTAGGAAGCATCAATCCAAATGGTTTATCATCAAGAGCTTTGTGAACTAATATTCTTTTGAGAAAGAACTGATTTGAAATTTTTCCTAATTATTCATTCATATATGTCAGAGAAAGGAACTTACACATTTCTAAAGAATTTGCATAATCACCCTTCCTTGGCCATTCCACTGACTTAAGATGAGCTTTTTTAAAAAAATCGTCTTATAATTTTACTGATACAGAAAATATTTTAGAAGGAAACGCTTACCAACTCTAGCTGAGGTGATAGTAAGGATACAGGTCTACAAACGGATAGCTAAAGACACTCCACTGAAATCTAAGAGTTTTAAAGAGGCCAAAAAAATGGGAGAAGATGTCACCTATGTAATACACCATAAACACATCCATAGCTAATATTTGTTTTGATTATGCATTCCTCCAGAAAGCACATGGTGACTAGGAAGAAAATCCCTTTTTCAGCAATAAAAGACTAACCTGCCTTGGAATCCAAATAATAAAGGGTAGTGTGTTTGTGTTTGTGTGTGTGTGTGTGTGTGTGTCTGTGTGTGTGTGTGTGCACGCATGTGCACACGTGCATGTATGCCCAAGCGCAAGGGCATGTGCATACGTGCACACATGTGTGAGCGTGTGTTAAAACAAAATGGTAGAGATGACCATTGAAGTAGTTGATTACTGTCTATTATAGAAATCACATTTCTGAATATACTGGCAAAAAAAAATCAGTATGGGAATTAACAGACCTGAGAGCTAATTAACAAGTGTTCTTTTGAGAATGGTTCCTACATGGGCATTCTTGGTTTTAATGTTTTAGTCACTTTTATATGACCAAAATATTGGGAAATAGAAAAGCATAAACTGAAAGAGATCCCAAGTGTTACATATCATCTCTCCTTGACCTCTGGAGAATTATTCATACTACCTGTCATGAAGGTATCTGTTTCTCACCAAAGAATGGGAGAAAACCTAAAATTATTCTCAGTAGTTCATTTCAATTACTGACAACCGTGTCTATCAGGAGACAGAGAAGTTATTTTGGGAATAGTAAAATACTATGCAAATGTTAGTTGTTATAATTAATATTAAGACCTGTTTTCAATTCCCAGAAGGGGAAAATGACTAGACATGTTGCATCTTATAAAAACCTTGGTATCTCTGAAAACACATGATATCTTTTCTAGTTTATTTTTATACAAGCAAAACTCAAAAGTTTACTTTTCTCCAATTAGCTTTGCTTCTCAGTCTGATTTCATTCTCCCCCATTGGGCCATTATCAAATTCCCCACCACACATTTACAACAAATAGACAATTAGCACAAAGCATGTTGACCTTTCTCAACTTTTATGTTATTATTTATAATAAAATAATAATGATAAGAAAGACAAACGTTTCAAGTCAATCATTTCTACTTTGTACATCCAAGTTTTTCCAATCCCTAATAATTAATATTTTTGAAACTGAAATAGGAAGTTGAAGGAATACTAGAAGGAATTCCTAGATCACTGGGGGTTCAATTGAGTTAGTAATTATTAACTGAATTAAATTGCTGTAGTTCCTTGAATTTCTTAAACTCTAAAGGTGATTATGTCAGTGTCTTATTTATCACTCCATGTTTTGGAAAAATAGGTGTATACACACACAAGGAATGGAAAAGGAAGTGTGAGATATAGTTTCATAAGTTCACTTAAAATGATAGCCTGTTGTTCTTTCAATAAATATCAGAGTATAGTTGATAATTCTCTTATTTTGGCACCAGAACTGAGGGTCTGGGTGTTGTCCCTAAGCTTTTGTGCTCAAGGCTAGCACCCTATCACTTTGAGCTCTAGTACCATTCCCAGCTTTTAGTAGTTCATCGGAAATAAGAATCTCATGGGCTTTCCTGCCTGGGCTGGCTTTAACCTCCATCTTCAGGTCTTGCTTCCTGAGTTGTTGGGATTACAGGCACGAGCCACTGATGCCTAGCTCCCCATTCTTTTGTAAAAATTGTGGTGAGAGCACTTAACATGAGCTTTACCCACTGAATGAAATTTTAAGTGCAGGATGCACTATCACTGACAGCAGGTGTAGCACTGTACAGTACGTATGCAGAGGTTAGAACCCTTGCTTGACTGAAACTTGATGCCAATTAATTCATAACACTTCATTTCCAGCTCCTCCCTCAACATCACTCTTTTGTTCTATGAATTTGACTGTTTGAGATACCTAGTGTAAGTAGCATCATAGAACTTTTTTGTTTTATTTCACTTAGCATAATGTCCTTCCATTGTATGCTTGTTGCCTTAGATATTAAGGCTGAAAAATAGGCCATACTTTGTATAATCAATATTGTCTCCATTCATTGATCTGTGTGTGGACATTCACCCTGTTTCCAGGCCTTAGCAATTGTGAATACTGCAGCAATTAATGTTAGAATGTTGATTTTGTTTAAATGAGATGTTTCACCAAGTTTTCTCTGGTTGGAGTATCCTGCCATCATGCAATTGTTTTAAATAATGGATGGCCTCATTTGTATGATGCTTCCCAATTTCTAAAACATTTTCACAAAAAATGTTTTTGATTAATCTCATAACTTTTGAGGAGCTTTCTGTGTTTTATAAATGAAGCCACACAGGCTCTTCGTTGAGATCTATCTAGTAAACAGATGATCAACGGTGTTGATCAAGCTCTTCAGCCTGGATTTCCATTTCCACACAGAACCTACATTCCATGATAGAGGAAATGGACCAGGTTTTACATTCTTCACTTATTAAATAACTTATCATAATCCTAGGATGCCATTCTTATTTGAAAACTCATCAGCATACAATTCACATAAGCATTTTTAAGTGAATGAAATATTTTGATTATCTTAAGCATTTCATTTCTTGAGAATTAGAGCTGGTGTTCAGTTCTCCTTAGGAGAGATATTTATAGATGAAAACTACCTTTTCAGACTACTGGTTTCTTTCCAAGAAAAAATTATTTTTCCTCCTTTCCCCCCTCAACTCCCCCCCCCCCGCAACTCTGGCACAAGTTTCTGCCTGTAACAGCAGGAATACAAATTATAGTCCAAAGCACTTACATAGTTGGCAGAAGTATTTTCTCTTCTGCTATAAATTTATCAAACATTTTCAAAATAGTAAATCCCTGAAAACAAGGGCTGCATTCCAAATAGGATCCTCCTAGTTTTGCCATTTACAATGTTTTAGTTAAAAGAATCTTCAATTATCCATTGTAAAGATCCTAAATCTGAGAGTAATCACAATTTTCTAAGGGTCTGGATTGGCAGACTAATTTTCAGCCTCAGTAACTCTAGCTCTTGTTGTTTTTTGTTGTTGTTTTTGTCCCACCCCCCACCCCTTTGAAACTTTAGGCCAGTTTTTCACTTTGGGAAATAGTAGGAAATTGTGATCTGGTCTTTTATCTCAACCTAGGGCTGTGTGTGCCATTGATGAGTGTAATCTCTTCATCAAATACAGATGATAATGATGATGATGGGGCAGATAGAGAGGGAGAGAACTTCCAAAAGTCAGAAGATAAAATGGAGAGCGGAAACCATCATTTATAATGTCCTTCTGTGTGGGAATTCAATTAGAGGTAAAATATTGATTACATAGTTGATGTCACAGATAATATATTATGGGAAAGCAATTAAACATTTTCAATTTTTCATTTTTAAATATTCACAACATTCGAGCAGAATTAAAGATGAGTTATTTAGGAAGTAAATAGTGCTGATGAAGGAAAGAAGTTGAGTTGGGTATGGACAAACAGCCAAATGAGGGGGTTTTGTTTGTTTGCTTGGTTGGTTGGTTTTGGTCTTGGGGGCTTGAACTCTGGGCCTGGTTGCTGTCCCTCAGCTCTTCAGCTCAAGGCTAGCACTCTACCACTTGAGCCATAGCACCACTTCCAACTTTCTGGTGGTTAATTAGAGATGAGATTCATGGACTTTCCTGCCTGGGCTGGCTTTGAACTGTGATCCTCAGCCGTCACCCTCCTGAGTAGCTAGGATTACAGACATAAGTCACCAGCACCCAGCTCAAATGAGTATTTTTAATGTATTATTCAGCAAGCATTTATTAAGCACCTGATATTTGCTAGGGCACTCTGTTAGTATTTCTATCCCCCAAAAAACTCTCCTCTCTTGTTAGCAGGGAAGAGATTTTTGTTCTCTGAAATACTTTGAGCCACTGGTCAAATGCAGAGTTATGGAAATACAACTGCAGCGTTATTGAGATGTATCTGGGCACACTGAGGCTCTCCACCTGTCATATTTCTTTTTTTTATTCTTTAAAAAATTATTTACTTTTTAATTTTATTGTCAAGGTGAAGTACAGAGGGGTTACAGTTACATGAACAAGGTAGTGAGTACATTACTATTAACACTATTAACACAGAAAACTTGCCAGCATCATAGCGCAAATGGCTACTAGCAAATTCTTTGCAGGGGTGGGGGGAGGGGGAGGCACACTGGAATTTTGAATTCATAGCTTCACATTTGCTAGGCTGGTGTTCTCACCACTGAGCCATGCTGCTGATCCTGTTTTGAGATAGGTCTTGCTTCCTGCCTAGACTCAGTCCACATACGAGTCTTCCTGTCCTCGTGTGGATGACAGAGATGTGTCACCAGGCCCAGTTCTTTGTTGAGAAGGGATCTCAGGAATTTTTCTGCCCTGGATAAACTCAAACAACTATCCTCCCAATTTTAGCCTCTCAATTTTAGCCTCCCATGTAGCTAGGATTACCGGAAGCCACTGACACCTTGCTAAAAGCATGGACTCAGTAAGACCTCTGCAGACTCTGAATGTATAGCATATGACATCTGTTTCTCATTGTACTAGGAAATATTAAACATATGGAAATTGAACAAAAATAACAACAACAAAGGTTTCTGGGGTCTTGACTGTTTATCAAATGAAAAGATGCTCTGGGAATTCAAACATAAATTCAAACAATGCTTGATAAGAAATGTCCTCATTACCTTGCTCATGTGATTTTTAACCCCTCTGTACAGTATTTTCACAGTAAAAAAAAACTTATTTTAAAAAAATAAATTCAAATAAACTTTACTAAAACCACCAGGATACATAGACAGTAGTGAAGATTTAAAAAGTTCCAATGTGTGAATACAGAAGAAGGGAATGTAAGAAATGCTCCAGGGAGAGCAGTGTCTGCTTCTAGGGGCACAAAATCAAGAAGTCTAGTGGTTGATGCAAGCTAAAGGAAGAAAGACTAATCAGATATGAAAGAAAAAGCAGTCTTTTCAGCTATCATCGATAAGAAAGTGTTTGGCGTACTTACAAACAGAGTCTCTAAGGGTAAGAAACAAAGAGCAGTAAAGAAAAACACACACACATATACATAAATACACACAAGGGCTTTCCATAGCCAATTTTATGGGGGAAATATGAATTAACTAATGAACAGCCAAGTGTCCTTCTGTGGAGAGCGGCAGTGAGACGTATTTCACTGAGAAATGCAGGCGTCCATTCATACCTTGCAGAGCAAAAGCAATCGGATTACCAAGGAAAGACATCAATTCAGCCTACCTTTGCTATGGAAACACGTGAGAAGCAGATGAGGTCTTCTGCTTGGCAGGACCATGATTTTGTTTTATTCATCTATCCTTCCAGTACATCCTGATCATTTATCTCAATGCTTCTTGCTGCGTTTTACACTTTCACCTCCTAAGAAATTGTTACGATGCTTTCCCCCTAAGCCATCTTCCCTCTCCTGTGGTACTATCATTAAGGCGTAACTTCACAGATACAGTGCTTACACGTTATGGACTGTGGATCTTGGGAGGAGGGGCTGTTATTTAAATTCCCATCCCCTCAAGACATATAACATCTCCACTGAAAACACATATTCTGTCTTGTCCCTGACAGGAATATTTAATGATGAAGAAACCCAACTCTGTCCCTCATGGGATTCAGAACATCATCAAGGAGAGGACAGATTGAGGCTGGACACCATGACAAATGCAGAGACAAATACTGTGCCCATAAAACTGGCTATTCATGCCAATTATGGATATGGAAAGACTGGAAAAAGTGACACTGGAAGAGAGACATGAAAGATGAAGAAAACTATCCAGTAAGGAAGACCATTCAGCATTGAGAAACGGTATGTAGAAAGGCCCTGTGGCAAGAGGGAACACGGCAAGATCAAGAGACTTGGGAAGACATGAATACTTAGAGCTACGAGAATGAGTTCTATGTGGAATGAGGCAGACAAAGGGGGTCAGGGGGTCATAGGTCACATTGAAGATTTTCATCTTTATTCCAGGAGCAAGATGAAAAACTAAAGAGGATGTAAACAGACGTCATGATGTGATCAGAGTTTTAACCAGGCACTATCTATAGTTCAGGCATTGAATTATGTTTAGAGAGGCGCTATGAACACTTAGAATTATGTTGGTTTAAAATTC
The DNA here is from genome assembly GCF_000151885.1 of Dipodomys ordii. Lineage (NCBI taxonomy): Eukaryota > Metazoa > Chordata > Mammalia > Rodentia > Heteromyidae > Dipodomys > Dipodomys ordii. The sequence continues at coordinate 361,474 of NW_012267335.1, read as the reverse complement.
TTCAATGTTTTTCATTCAACGGGTATTTTTTTAAAATCAGTGATTCTAGAGTAGATTTCAATTACCTGGAAAATTAAATTATAATAGCTAATTCTCACTCATGCCAAAATAAAAAGCAGGTCTTTTTTTTTTCTTCTACTTAAAGTTAAGCCAACTTCTTGTGACATATGGTGTAATTAAGAAAATTAGTAATGAGTATACTCAACAGATAATTACTGCACATAAACAGTGGATGGAGTGTAAATGTGGTTGAGAGACATCTTCCAGACTGAACCCTCTGAGAGATCCCCGTGGGCGCTTACACTGCACCATCCACCCTCAAATGAGCAGCGGAACCGTAGTCCAAGTTGTTTCTTTTACCTACGATGCCTGCCTTCCCATCGTGTAAGAAATTCTCCTTGACAAGACCAAGCACCTGGAAGAAACAGCATCTGGCAATGGCTGGCTGGCTCCACTTTGATCCTGTAATGCCAGGGATGGAGTCTTCACTGAGGAATTGGTTGAGATTCAACCAATGTTTTATTTTTATGAATACCTTCCTCCATGGGGGCCTATATCGGTGTGGCCACATCTAGCACTGCATTTTAAATTGTGGGGAAAATTTTTTGAGTATCTTCTATTGCTTTTTTAATCTAACTTTTTCAGATGACAGTACAGTAGAGGCGGCATATGGCTTCTGAACTGTCCGGTGCCACTAATGCTTTCTGACTTCCCAGGAAATAGGTACTAGGAAGCAAATAGCACAGAGAACCAGAGGTTTAGTTTGAACTGTTGAATTCTTTGTGTGCCTCTCCAGCTACTTTCAGTTTCCAAATGAAGTGAAGGTATAGCAAGTGATGCAACAACCTTCCAGAACCTTCCAGAAGATGGCAGACATAGTGCCCTGTGACATTCTGGAAAACAAGGTCTTGTTGGAAGCCAGCTCTGACAACATTTACCAAAGCAAATGAGAGAAGAAGGTTGCTGAGGAGGAGGCCTGGAAGGCTGTGAGGGGAGAGCAGCAGAGTCCAGGGCAAAGTTAGGATGTTGGGAATGGAAGGAAAGAAAGGCCTGGCGGGGCAGGGGGGGGGCAAACAGATGCCCCAGTGTCCCCAAGCCCAGCAACCTCGGGCCCGCAGCAGAATGGTCTCCCCTCAGACATGCCGCCATGCCTCGAGGCCGCTCACTGACTCATAGGATGTTGCAAATCGTCCAGCAATTACCATTCTGGCCTTTCCCGAAGTAAGAGTCCATGGGGTTGCTTTGGTTCTGTGTTTAGTGAGGGCCAAGCTGGCAAGAGACACCACAAAAGATGGCAGAGGGAACTTGGCTGTTCAGAAAGTGCTTTTCCTGAAATGGGTGTGGTGCCTTAGTGTAACTAACTTTATATTAAATATATAGAGTCATATATATATGACGAGTGTGCAGAAGGGCTCTTGGAAAGCTCTGCTTCATAATCTAGGGTGCTGAAAATGTTCGGGTTCCTCTCATGGATCCTCTCTCCTTTTATGAACATCGCCCATCCTTTGCTCTCTGAAGAAAGACAACACTTCTCAGTAGGAAGGCCACTGCACACAGAGGCCTGGGCCAGGCTGATCAGCTCTGGCTCCCGGCTCCAGCTCCCTGCTCTAGTCTGCCTTCCTCCTTCCACCAGGGTTATGGAGCACAGAGCTGCTGCCTTTCAATCCTGGCACAACTAGAGATCACGACGTGAGGAGCATTTAGGGAACTGTATGTGCACAATAAAGCCTGGGGCCCTCAATTATTGAAGTAAGCTTTCCTTGGTGAAGGATATTCTCTCTCTCTCTCTCTTCCCCCTTTCTCTCCCTCCCTCCCTCTCTACCTATCTGTATTATATGATACATATCATAATATATAGCTTTTGTCTAAGTAATCTTTTCATTGTAAAATTTTTTGACCACTAGTCTATCACTAAAAATGATAGGTTTTTAATAGGAGAACCTAATACTGAAGATACTCAGTAGCATCCACATGGTGGGCAACATTGCTCATGTTACTTTACCTTTAGAAGAACTATTTTCTATGACAGATTAAAATTAGCAAAAAGTCAGACTTCTACCTTTCTATAATGATATATAATAAAGACAAAATTCCATGGCTCTTACCATCTTGAGAAAGTCATCTCTACAGAGCAGCACAGTGCATGCAGATCGAGAATTTATTCCCAATCCCCCAATAGGATGGAATTATCTACTTATTTCACCTCCCTAGATTTTAATGTTTATATTGAAACTATGCTTAATACCCTCATGAGCAAATGAGCAAAGGTCCATTTGTTCTTTTTTTTTAACTGTGAATGGAGGGAGACATAAAGAAAATTAATTATCTTTGTTTGTTTCCAAAAGCTAAAGAGTTGTCTTTCCTGTTGCCTGGGGTTTGGGCATCCTGTTTGTAATAACAGCCTTATAAAAAAATGAAGTTCATAAAAATCACCTCTTACAAAGAAGTATTTCTATTGCAATATCCCATTACATTTATGAATCTATGTGCCCTCAATATATTTTTCAATATTCTTTCACAGTACCTCCTTCCCACAATGTTTTCAAATGTCATTTTCATAATATTTTAGAGTATTTTTAAACAAGATACAGATTTCTGCTCATTACAGTTCTGCTAGAGAAGGCATAACTGTTTAATAGTTAAAATATGTTTATATTTTTATACACACGGTGGTCATGGACAAAGTTCTGTAAAAGTTTTTTCTAAAGCAAGTGTATTTTAGCTAGCATATTCTGATGCTTACAATGAGGTAAGTCTTCTTATGTGATTTTTGTATGAGCTAATTTATATTTTGAGATGGAAATTTGTTTGGCAGCTCTAATACGGTAATCATATTATGTAGAAAAATTAACTTATTGATCCAAAATTCCACCGAAAGAGAAGAAAAACAAAGGAATTCCTGAGCTGTTTTTAAAATTAAATGAATGGTACTAGTTTGACTGAAGATCCATTTTATTAAGTGGAAAAGGTAATTATGTTTACTAGGAAGCAAAATAAAAATGACTAAGAATTATTGGGCTTTTTTTTTTCCTTTCTGGATGAGAGTTCACTGTGTTGTATGGGTTGGCATGAAACTTTTGGGTTCAATACAACCTCCTGCCTCAGTTTTCTGAGTGGCTGAGACTACACATGCATACTACTATACCTGGTAATCATTAAACATGTTTCAATTAGGTCCTATGTTGCATTGCTTAAACATTTTTCATTATGTAATCTACACATTACATTTTCAAAATTTTCATTTTACTGATTAAAAAAATTACTAGTGCTAGGGAAAATAAATAATTTGTCTCAAGATGCACAACAACTCTTAGTTGTGCATCTTTGAGCCAGATTGTTCTGTTGTTCTAGTCCAGAACTGAAGGCCTGCATTTAGCCGTATTTGCTTTTATGAATACAGTAGGTCCCTTTATCCATAATTTCACATTCCATGGTTTTGGTTACCTATGGGCAACCACTGTCCAAAAAGAATGGAAACTTCCAGAAATAAACAATCCAAAGAAGTTAATTAGACATTGCTCTGAACAGCATCATGAAATCTCCTGGTGGGCCGCAGGTTCCAATCCAGGGTGTGACTCATTCCTTAGCTCAGGTATCCAATCTGTATATGCTATGCCTTCTCCCTGCCTCCAACCCTAGTCACTTAGAAGTCATCCTGTGACCTTTAAGACTGCCTTACAGTTCTTGCATTGAGGGATTGGTGTGGCAATGTCAGGTATTCCGTAGATCTCTTAGAAGGTATTCCCTGTAGGAAAGGGGTAGGGGCGCTTCATGTAATTAAGTTATACTGTGTACTATTACAAATGTCTTCAGATCAGCTTTATGTATCTTAATACATACAACAATTACAAAGTTAGCCAACTACCCATGGCTCATGCCTGGGAGATAGAGGTTAGGAGGATCAAGGTTCCATAGTTCAGGGTAAGCCTGGGCCAAAAGCTCATGAGAACCAAGAGCTGGGTGGGCTGAAAGGTGTCCATCATGTCAGCTACACAGAAGGCTAAGATCACGGAGACAGGGGTTCTACGCAAGAGATGTGCAAGAGATTCTCATCTCAGCATGAAAAGTCACTTGTAGAAATCGGAGGATCATGATCTAGGCTGGTGCAGGTTGAAAGCAAGACACTATCCCAAAAATAACCAGATGGTGTGGCTCAAATGGTAGAGCGTGGCTAAATCCCTGAATGCAACCTCAGTACCACCAAAGAGAAAAATGGCAGAGTTCATATGGAGCTATGATTCCTCAGTCTACCCACTGTCGTCTCATAGAATACGGGGAAGCAATGCAAATGGCCAGGTTCTACCGTGAAGAAGCTTGTTTGTTAGTTTTATCTGAGGTTCTGTAGAAAAACAGAAAATGGAAACTTAGATCCTCCTGGGCCTAGGAAATTATTCAAAAATATAACACAAAAATATGACCAAGAAGGTTTTCTCAATTGGAATATTAAAGTATAATATTTATTTGTTTTTTATATTATCGTTAAAAATTTTTGGTGGTGAAAAAGAGGTATATATTTGGACCCCCTTTCCACAAGCATCTGGCTTTTACATTTATCTCCTAACACCTTTTTTAAGTTAATGTGCATTTAGGAAACTCAAAGCCTGTATTCATTTGCCGGAGTATCAGACTGAAGCAGCAGTGCCACATTTCTCATAACCAAGTGTATTAATTGGGAACCTGTACTAGACCTGTATGGGAGCTACTGAAGACACCAAGATGAATTCGGAATAGATCCCATGTTCCAAAGCTAATGAAAAACACAGGAGGCTGTCGTGTATAGATCTGGACTATAATTTAAAAATGGAAGAACCAGGGGAACGCAGAGGATGTGTTTATGCATTTCCTACGGTGGAGCCATTAGACGTAGTCCTTGGATGTGAAGGCCTCTTACTTGGTGAAGAAAGTGGGATTTTTCTGAAAGAGGGACATGTTCAGACATGTCCAGTGAAAGTTAAAAGTTCAAGTGACAGCAAAAAAAGGAAGTGATGGAGAGAAGGAAAAAGTGGCAAGGTCACACTGTGAAAGGGCCTTGAACTTGATTCTCAAAACCAGAGGCTCTAACATCTCCTTTTGTACATTTCCACTAGCAAGAGCACCCCAGCCCTGATTTTACATGTATTTAAGTGTAGGAGAGCACAAGTACACATCATAAAATGCACTAAAAGTACAAACTTCAAACTATGAGATAAAAGATAATAGCCAATAAAGGTGCTAAGATTTTTCTCCTGCTCTTGGCTTATGAGTATCTCTTTTAGAAATTACTCAATGGTGAGATGAAAGAGATGTGCAAACTGGGAATACTGTAATCCATTTTGCTTTTTGTTAGAAGACTAACTCTGGATTGATAAACCAAAATGAGAATGCAAATGACAAGACTCTGACATTCTACCTACCCATCAGACATGGCTACCTAGTCACTGTTCCTAGGGGCAGCTTACCATTTCTAAGTGCAGTCGCTCTTTAAGGCAAGTGAAATCTGCAAATGATTAAAAATTACGAGCAGTATATCAACCACATATTAAGCATTTTATGTGGGCCATGAACAGGTGTTCCATTAATTTAGCCTCGCCATCTCTCTACATTTGTGAAATATTTAAAAGTAAGAATATAGCTTATTTTCATGCTCATATTGTTAAATCAACATCATGAGCTAATAGAAGATTTTGATGTCTATAATTATTAAACATTAAATTTCCCTTACAGCAACTGAGCAGTTTCGTTCAATTTGGTGAGTTGTTGACATGTGAGAAATTTTTACCTTAAAATGACTAAACATTTCATACATCTGCAGATAGGTGCAAACTTTCTATCAGCTCTCCTCTTCTGTTACAAAATTAATGAGTGTTCCGTGAAGCTATAACAAAGAATTTTCCTCCAGGCACGTTATAAAAACATTTCTAGCTCTCTTATGAATGCAATGTCTTGCTTGAGAGCCAATGATTTGAAATATGCACATTTTTTTGAAGACGGCAAATGCCACACAAAAGGACTCTTTTGATTTTTCTCATTTTTTAAAACCCTGATTTTATCCCTGCCTATCTGATCATGTCTTCCTAAGGGAAAAACAGAGCACCAATTAATGATTAAATTCTGAGTAGTGTGCTGACTTTATCTGACTCCTGAAGAATATGGAGTCCCAATATATCCTGAATATCACTAAAGGACTCAATCGATACTACTGTATCTTCTTCATAAAGGATGATTTTATCTAAAATGGATTCCTCAAATTATACTGGAAGTGAAGGATTTGCTTCTACTATGACAGCTTTCCGATAGATAATCATGCTGAAGTCTGAATTTCAGGCTCTGATTCACGGTACATTCATCTTAGTTTCACTATAGGAAAAAGCCATTTTGGAAAGGTGAGCTATGAGCCTGTGACAATGCAGAGAGCCATATATTCATGAAATAAATAATCAGTGATGCATTCGGAGCTTGACTATTATGTTCCTTATGATGCTTTCATTTTTACCTTTCCCATTTCCCTTTCTAAGAGCCGCCATGAGAATGTTCTATCTTTTATAGCTAGCTTCCCATAGTATATCTACTTGTGTCATTAATCTCCGTAAATGAAACACATAACAATCCAAAAGAAGAGATGCTTTCAAAAACTAAAGACTATTTCTCAATCATCCTCCTTAAGAATTTTGAATCTCATGTGCATAGAACAACAGTCAGAAAAATTTAAATGAAACAAATGGAGCTCACAGGACAATGAGAAACACGGAGGGAATGAAATTATGGGAGAGAGAATCAAAACTCTGATTTGTAGATTCCCGGAAGGAAATGTTCATTAGGGCTTATATGCAAAACGACCCCTTGAAATGCTCGCTGTGTGGAAGGCTTGGTCCATACCTGGTGGTACTATTGGGAGGTGATGGAAACATTGGGACATGAGTCCAGTTGGAGACAGAGGTTCATGGCAGCATCCCCTCCAGGAAAGCAGTTGCTTTGTCTCTGCTTCCTGGTAGCCAGGAGATGAACTGGCTCACCACCAATTCTGCACCATAATGTTCAGCCTCACCATGGGCCCAGAAATATGGAGCCAGGTGACCACAGACTAGAACCTCTGAACCTCAGACCTCCCCACCCCCAAAAATCCCCCCTCCATTCAGTCATTTATCTTAGATATTTTGTGACAGTGACAAAACAGAAACCCCAAACTGATAGAATAATGTGCATCAAATCTAAGAAAAACTACATTAGGGGCTGGGGTTGTAGCTCAGTGGCAGAGACCTTGCTTAGAATGTGCCAAGGCCCTGGACTGGATCCTCAAAATTGGGGGGAGGGGGAGAAGAGTGTATTATACTACAGCTTCAACTATCTGTATATTTCCTTTCCTATTTCTTATTTTTTCTGCTTAGATTTTCCATGTAGTGTTTGTAGTTGAAAATAAATTCCCTTCATGTGACTGCTAAGGGTAAAAGAAATGGATAATCTGATTTAAAATGCCATCATGTTACATTTTCATATTTTAAAATGTGCAGAGAGAAGGAGAGCCTTGAACATTTGAAGTTTCGAGGCTACCAAGAAAAATTACATCCCAATCATTGGCTTGTGAAGAGAATTCAATCACCATTTCTTGCTCATCAGTCTTTGTAATTGATGATACCACTGGATTAAAGTGTCTACCAGGACCTGACTGGAATTTTGAACAAGACTTAGGGACATAATTCTTTAAACCTCAGGTTCAACTGCTCAAAGAGAAAAATAAAAGGCCAATCTTTATCTAGTTATCTGTTCATGAGCTCATTATTTCTGTCACTATCATTATCATGGGCACTATCTTTTTTAATTCTTTGCATAATTCACAAAATAAATGCAAATATTCACAAAGAAGACAGCAGAAGCTTGAGGTCCAACCATGCCAGTTGTTTGTCATTTGGCTTTGTGGGTTTTGCATTTTTAGTGTTTTTCTAATTTTCCAGTGTAACTACAATATCTACAAGCAAGATGAGTAATGGGATGTACCATTTAGTATAATATAAAGATTATAGGGGCATATTTTCATAAACTCATCTATTTACGCTTGAAGAGCCAGGTAGTAAGATTAATACAAGACTCTACTTCAGTCTAAAAAAAGGCTGGACTAGGTAAAAGCTTGCTAATCCTGGACAAGATAAAATCTTCCTAATCAGATGACCAGATTCATACACATGTGATTGATACCAGACATCTGTCTTCTCTCTGTTTCTATCTCTGTCTCTCTGGTCTACTTTTTTATAAGGCACACATTTAATGACCTATTTAAAATATTTTGAAATAATGGGTTGAGAAACCAGCATTTTAAGTCTGCTGCCTCTTTATGATTTACTGTTCTCAAGGGACCTGGCCGTACCCATTTCTAAGAGGGTTAAATAAGATTACCTAAGTAAATTCAGGTGAGAATCACTCAACACAATAAGTTGTAAAATGGTTTTTCCAAAACAAATCTGTGTTCACTAACCAGATGTTGATTTGCTTTGGCTTTAAAGAATTGTAAATGAAAGCCAAGGGCCAGTGACTCACACTTGTAATCCTAGCTACTCAGGAAGCTGAGATTTGAGGATCAAAGTTTAAAGCCATTCTGGGCAGTAAAGTCCATGAGACTCTTGAAGCCTTGGCTCAACTGGCAGAGAAGAAGGCTTGGGCAAAAAAACCTCTAGGACAATGCCCAGGCCCTGAATTCAAGCCCCAGGATTTGGCATGCACACAAAAAAAGTTAAACTCAAACTCTATTCACCAGGTCATTTTTGAATAATATGCTGCAGAACAGGTCTAAGTATGTTCTAACAATGGTTGTTACTACTGTGGTATGCAAGTTGTACTTTAGGCAGCAAATCATTTAAAAATAGAATAGTTGTCTTTGCTTCTCCTTTACCCATGACACTGCAGTAATGTCTAGCTGCTAATATAAAATTCTTCTCCCATCCAGCTCTTTCCATACTTTCTTTACATGTTCACAATCTTTTTTTGTCCATTTTGGGGCTTGAACTCAGGGCTTGGGCACTGTCCCTGAGCATTTTTGCTCAAGCTAGCACTCTACCACTTTGAGCCACAGCATCACTTTTGGTATTCTGGTGGTTAATTGGAGATAAGAGTCTCATGGACTTTCCTGCCCTGGCTGGCTTTGAACTGTGATCCTCAGATCCTCAGCCTCCTGAGTAGCTAGGATTACAGGCGAGAGCCATGGATACCCGGCTTGTTCACAATCTTTAATATGGCTCCACTAAACAGACAGTCAGATGGATGAAAAAAATATATGATCATGAGCATTATCAATATCAGATAGTACCAAAATAGTATATGCATGGCATATTTTAAATTCACCCATCCTGAGAGTCCCATTACATTGTGACTAGACAGAAATCCACTCCTCAATAGACAGTTGATATATTTGGTTCTTTGTCATCTCTACTTTCTTTCAGGTCCTTGCTACTTTCTGCCATATTGTGCTTGCTCTATCTCAATTTTCCCTTAAGGAAGCTGAGATGGAACAGGTTATGTTTTGCTCAGACTGCTCTGCCAAGTGATACTGGAAAAAGGAAGCATCTCAGACTACCAAACAAAAACCAAAGGCCAGTAGAAAACTGGATACCTGGATATGGATGTATGAAAACAAGTGTGTGATGATGATGTTCATGTAAATGCTCCAATCCATGAGGAAAGAAAACAAGGCTAAACCTTTGGAGGAGCTCTGTTGTTTGCATCAAGATACAAAGGTAGATTTTTAAAAAATAATGTATGTTGTACAAGCTGCTGTCAATGCATTGATTAAATAACACCCATAACCCAGGTGTTGGCTTATCAAATGAAACCTGGAAGCCGATACTTTTTTAAAAATAAATTCATTACATTATGTTCTCCCAATAAACAACAATAAGAGCTAAATAAATCATAATATGGTTGATTTTAAGTCTAAAAGTATAGGCTTCTAGAAAAAAAATAGCTATTCTTCAAATTTTAAGAGCTTGAAGGAAATAAGACCACTGTGGTTTGAATACAAGATCTACTTCTTTAAACTAGTATTAATTTTAAAGGAATTTAAAATCTTCTATGCCCTCTAGGTATGCTTATTTAACAGGATAATTTATTCTTATATTATATAATCAAAACAGGATTCAAGCAAACTATATTTGAACTGAGATTAACATAATTACATACCTTTAATAGAAAAATCTTATCATCTCCCTACAATTATCAAATGTTCTCATTTAACTGACAGTCAGACAATACAGAGGACAATTATAAAAACTCCATGGTATTGTGAAAACATTCTTACTTGATTATGCTGTAATATTGGGGGAAGGGGAGTCCCCCATTATATGCTAAGGATATTAAATTCAGAGTACACAAAGTTAGGTTGCTCCAGCCCAAGACACCTCCACTTTCAACGGAGAGGACTGAGGGTAGGACACCGGTGGCTCACACCTGTAATCCTGGCTACTCAGGTAGCTAAGATCTGAGGACTGGTGTTCAAGGCCAGCCATAGCAGACAAACCTGAGAGACTCTGATCTCCAAAGAACTAGCAAAAAGCGAGAAATGTAAGTGTGGTTCAAGCCGTAGAGTGCCCGCCTCCATGCAAAAGCTAAGTGAATCTGCAAGATACTGGCATGCACACACACACACACACACACACACACACACACACACACACAATAGTCAAAGGATAAAAACAAGAGCCAATTTTAAGCTTGCAGAAATCAAAGATAAAAATAAAGGCTAGTACACATAAACAAACATGCTACTTTGTACTTTGTCCAGAGAAATTAGGTTGAATAAACAGGTAGGATGGTTGAGGAAAGGGTATAAATGGGCAAAGAGGACCTGGACTGGAATCCTCTTTCAGTTATCATTAACTGAGCAAATGAACCTTCAGATCTTCCATTAGCATGATAGTTTACTATCGCATCTTCTAAAAATAAAAAGTGTCATTTAATATCACTTACAAATCCTAAGTCTTCCATAGCTGTGAATAGTTTCCTAAAATGTTAGAAGAAAACATGGCAAAAGAATAAGCACTTAACTTAGAGAGAATGAATCTCCAGGTAATAATTTTTTTTATTTTCCAATTATACTTGTTTTCTTTTTCTTTTTTCCTTTCCGGTGTTAGTCCTGAAGCTTGAACTTGGCTCTTAGGCATTCCCTTAGCTTTTTGATCAAGTCTGATGCTCTGCCACCTGAGTCACACCTCCACTTCCAGCTTTTTGCTGATTCATCAGCAATGAGTCTCACAAACTTTCCTGTCCAGCCAGCTTCTAACCATGATCCTCAGATCTCAAGTCCTCTGAGTAAAGGATTACAGGTTTGAGCCACCAGTGCTTGGCTGTACAAATTCTCTCAATCCACCTTTGTATTAGATTTATGTATGAAAATTCTAATGAATTGATCACCGTAATGATCACCGTACAATGAAGTCAGGCCTAACTCCTTACTAAACAAATACACTATTGTTAACTATGATCATTATATTGGAAGAGGCTTTGCCACACCTACTCTGAATGTGTGAAGAGGGAATGAATTAAGGATACCCTGCCTGGGGAAGATCTCTATACCTGGACACCTGCCCCTCTCTAAAACACTTATTTGTCCTTCTACTCAACACTGCTCAGTAGAGCACTCAATGTGCTACCGTCACATGACTCCTCACTTTATCTTTCATTGTAGTTAATTATGTAGAGGCATTTATTTCTCCAGCTGAAATCAAAGCCATGTGAGCCAGAGGATATTTTATTTACTTTTTCTTCTTCATGTCTGTCACAGCTTATTGAACACAAGATACTCAACGAATATTTATCAAGTGAATAAACAATCCTCCTGTCTCATTTTGGATTTTTGTCTCCATAATGGTGAACTTATATTTTATTTATCAAATTAAGCATCAAATGCTAAAGAGTTGGGCTATAATCTCATATGAGCTACATTGTATTAGAGTTCTCTGAGTTTGGAGAAACTCAGGCACAGTAACAAAAATAATGTTAATGTATTAATGATAAAGTATTTACAATAGAGTGGCTTAACTGCTATAGTGATAATTCAGAGTTTTTTATATAACAAATAGTTAATGTATAAGTACTATGCACTGAGAATTGTACTGGTAAACAAAAGTGATTAAAATTAATATATTTTCCAAGAGGCTGTAAAACTATCAGAGAAAGAAATTTTTCAAATACATTTTTCTGTCTATAATGCAATTTTAAGTGCACAACCATTTTACATGTTGTTGAAAATGAAATTATAAAAATGTCTCTTCTTATTTCTCTTCATTGGAAATGCTATATTTAATTTTCATATGAAGAATAGTTTTTACTATGACTTCACACATCAGAATGTTTATGTCATTAAGGTAAATTCATCAAAAAAGAATATAAAATATAGGTTCAATTTCAAAATTCATAACACAATAGTCAATTATATTATTCAGTTTATATTTATATGTTGAATTTACATTAACATAACATTTCTGTTATAACTGACTACATGTACATACACACAGTCAGAATTACTTCTCAAGTCCCTATCTTTTATGGTTAAATTAGAAATACACATAAAAGTAGTTATAATCTTTTTTTAATTGAAGGCAGGGAACTAGCAGACAAGTCAATGAGATTATTATCTCCAATTAACCAGCAGGAGCATTATAACTCAATAGGTAGAGCATCAGCTTTGAGCAAAAAAAGCCAAGCACCAGCATGAAGCTCTGAGTTCAAGCCCCAGGACCAGCACATGCTGTGTGTGCATGCACACACACACTAATACACTCACACATATAACACACACATGCATACACACAGATACACACACCCCAAAAAGAAAAATATAAAAATTGAGCCACACAAAGATAGTAAATAAAATCCACCTTTATCACATAATAGGGACTTGAGTTGAATGCTCTTGTGCTTATTAATGTAACTATGTGGATATATTGTGCTATTCTGTAATTTACTCGTGTGTAATATTTTTCATATTTTCTTATGAGTGCCATTTCATTTATGAATTCTTATCTAACAGTGTAAATTTGCATTGTTTCACTATTACTGTAACTAAAATACTGTGATTACCATCCTTATAGAAAGTATATTTGTATAATTATGTTACTGCAAATCATACTGGTTTCTGAATTCTGAACAAATGAAAAATAATTTAATACTGCCTTGGTGACTCAAGATTGTCTCTACAAAAATACATCCCCATATTCCTTGCAGATTAAAGTAGTAACTTTTTGGTCCAAGGTCCAATGTCTGAGCTAAAATCCTGGTTGTGTGGCTCAAGCAGTAGAGCACCAGCCATAAGTGTAAAAGACAAACAAGAGTTCAAGGTCCTGAGTTCAAGCACCAATGCTAGCAAGAAAACAAAAAGAAAGAAGTCCAAAAATATAGTAGAATCTATGTCAGATTCATCCAACATCTATTGGACTTATCCTGTTTTATTCCAAGCTCTATCACTTAAAAGAAATGAGAGAATCTGAAAAAATCTTTTAGAGAGAAGTTCTAAAGCTACCGCAAATTGTAAGGACAGTGTCTATGGAACATTTTCAATGGTTCATTTTAGAAAAGAGCAATAGTAATCCACATGTAGTTTTAATTTTGTGACTTTTGAAACAGTTGCACCTGCAAGAAAGGATATATAAGAAATCTATATGCTTTACTTCTGTTGCCAGGCAGGAAATTCACAGAAGATCACACACACACACAAAAAAAAACCCATACCTGACTGTCAAGGACAGTTTTGTCTTTTAAAGGCAGACTCAAATCTCTTCTGGCTAATACTCATCAAGCTTTGCCTAAAAGTCAGTGAAACATAAAGATACTTTATACTTGTAAAATGAGTAACAAAGTAGTGATTAGGCCAGGAAATCAGTGATTACATCATGTAAGTAACCATATGTTACTTAAATGGTATTTATTATTATAACGAGTGTTGTGATATATGGGAAAGAAGTCAGAGAACTAGAAGTCTTTTCTCATTACTTGGGATCTGAACTAATTAGAAGTCTTACAGTAATACAATAATATGATTTCAGTTGAAGTGGCCTATTGGTTTGAGAAGGTAATTTAATCATTTATTCATATTCCTTAAATGATTTTCTTGAAAGATAATGGCTAACCTAACCCTTCAAGGTATCTCCATTAGAATCCCAAGAATTCTAGGGCTAAACAGCTTCCTTTGCATAGATGGCAGTTTCCAGGTTGAAAATTCAACAAGGTCACAAAAGCTTAATGAAATATAAAAAGAAGTTCAGCAGTTTGGGGATAGACCTCAGGGCTATCCTAGGAGTTTGAGGTCAGATGATTGATAGAGAAAAAGAAACCAAAGGGACATTGTAAAGATTTGCCTTCTGAACATGAGTTTCACAAGGTATATATCTCTGGAAAAATATTTGGGTCTAATTATTTTGATCTAAGATTTTGACATTCCTACGTAAGAGAAATTCTTTATGTACAGTAAGTCAGTTGAATTTATAACGCATAACACATTCCAGCTGCATTCAAACCATGACTCTAGGAGCACAGGATGCAAAAGTGTGGATCTACCAGGAGAAAGTTGAGAGAATACATAGACCTAGCATTAGATAATTTGGTCACCACCCCCAGCATTACAGACCATTCATAAGTCTAACTACTGCTCAGTTTGTGCTGATGAAACATCTCTGCAGCTATAGAGTGAAATCAATAAACAGGACTGCTTACATTGTGGAATATTAATATTGCCGCATATAAATTCTTAGAGTTATCTTCCCTAAACTGCTAATAGTAAAGGAGTTAGTTTCAATAAGCAATTCTATAATAGATTCCTTTTTTTTTCAAGGCAAATACTTCACCTCTCTTGTCCATCAATATCATAACAATTGTAATTCAAAAAGATGCCAGGCTCTGGCCAGTTACCCAAAGAAGAAGGTGGTAAGATCAGCTTTCAGAGTCTGAGAACAGAATCCTCATGTTATGACATAATGACAACAGAATATTTCTTTTTTTTTAATTTGTTTTACCCTAACAAAGTATTTGCAAATGGAGAATAAAAAACAAATCTAAATCTTTAGAATGAAATAGATCTTGTTCTGGGACTCTCTGTTTTTCCAAACTTGATCTGCATGTAACTGCAGATTTTCTCCTCTTACAATGGGCTAATTTGCATTTTCTATAATTTCATACAAAAGGAATCACACAGGAGGTAGTGTCTTTTGCCTTGTTTCTTTCTCTTGGAATAATGGTCCATGTTGTTGGATGTATCAAACAATATCAATTTCCTTTCCATTCACGTTGTTAAAGATTTGACATGAATGTGTCAAGGTATATTTTTATTCATTTATGTGTAGATGGTCATTTGAACTGTTTCTAGCTTGGGTCTGTTCTAAGAAAAGTGATTCTATAACTAGGCACAAACAAACTTTAAATGGACACATGCTTTCTTTTCTCTTGGATAGATAACAGTGGGATGGCTGCATTTATATGATAGATGTAAGTTTAACTTTTTAAGAGGGGTCAATTCTTTAGCAAAGTATACCTAATACATATATAAGTATGCATTATATATAACACTATAGTATATATAATTAGATTAATTAAAGTTAGATTATGTTCAGCATTAATGAAGCTGTGGAACACATGTAACTCTTACCTTTGCCGGTGGAGAACCTGGAATGTTGGGATCACTTTAGAAAACAGGATAGCCAAAAGGAATGCAAGCCTGTATCTATGCACATCTGTGCATGAATGCACAGTGTTAGATGCAATAATCCTACTGTGGAAACAGCACAAAAGCCCACAAACAGGTAAATGAATACTCTCTGCTTCCACTCTCACCATGAAAACATCACAATATGAAATAGCCACTCTTACAGCTGTACATGTAAGACCTAAGAAGTCAAAGAAACACTCCCTTCAGGGAGGGTAAATACATCACTCCTCATGATCTAAGTATAATTTCATCTTTGCACCACAGAACTGAAGTCTAGCATCTTACCTATGTACTTGTAGCCTTCCTCTCCATCTACAATGGGTCTGAGCCAAGTTGACTTAAGTTGTACATTTTGACGTACATGAGCCCCAAGAGGAGGGTAGAGTGTAAATAGCATTTCAATTACTTGGGACTTCTGGATTATTTCAGAATGTTTCCTTGGCTTATCTGTGAACAGAAAAGAAGAAGGAGCATTTGAAAATGTTAAGTTCCGGATAATTTACAGATTGTTTTACTGTTTTTAAAGAGTTAATAGCAAACTAACAATTTGAATACTGAGCATTATTAAGCATGAATTTTCTTTCATTGGTTATTTTAGCCAAGGATCTTTATTGCACACATAATTCCTTGCAAAAATGAAGGAGTCAGAGCTTTGCTGGCATCATCTTTCAGTACTGTTATTTGAAAATGACGTTTATGAAATCTATAGAAAAAATGAAAACAATCAATGAACAGAAGTCATGCCATCTACCCTATAAAGAGCAGCATATATTCACATTTTATAGTCTGTATTCTTAATTATCATTAAACAATAGAAGCAGATTAATGGCAAAACATGTTGAGTAAATGTATAAAGTGTTTTAAATAGAAACCACTGAAAGAATGAATATTCATAGGCTAATTCTTTAATGTAAAAAAATGCCAGAAGTAACTTTTTAACTTTGTCAAATATTTACAAAACAGTTATTAGGAGCAAATATTACACTAGATGCTTTAAAATGTTATCATTTAATTTCCATAACACATATCCGAGATAAATCCTGTTATTATTAATTTTATATGAAGAAACGAAGACTGAAGAAATTAAGGAACTTGCCTAAATCTCAGTTTGTCAATGAAGCAGGGCAGATTCAGTTCAGCTTGGTTGTAAACAGAACTTTGTCAGTTGAACCTGAGTCACATTAACTAGTAGATGAGAAAACTGGAATCTAAAAAAGGATCTAAAGATTGGAAAACTAAAATGTCTATGTGTGACTGTTGGCCCGCCAGTTTGTAATTTCAGTTTCAGGTTGAGGTGTGTCCTAAAACTTTCTACAAAAATCTCCTGAACTACAAAGTAACTCTATGTAGAAAATTCAAAAAGGGAGATGCTAAAATAACCTCTGCTCAACACCTTGGTGCATTTTTCTTCCTTCCTTTCTTTTTTTTTCTTTTTTATGATTTTTATTGTTAAGTTACATGAGCAAGGTATGAGCACATTTTCTATTGAGCATTGTTGCCTTCATTTTCTTAAACATGTTTTTTTTTTTTTATTTTCCTGGTAAAGTAAGTACAAGGATGTTTTAACACAGTGAAGAAAGTACATCTGTTGATGCCAGTAAGCCAACTATCAATCTGTAATCCAACAGTTCCTGTTTTGAAGATGAGAAGCTTTCATCCTTGTTCCCTGACACAGTGTTCAGTATTAAACACAGAGGGCAATGGAGACAGCCAGAGCAGAAAGGGTGTCTTCCTGCCTCCAGACCTTCTTCCCATGGGTTTCTGCAGTACATGTTACCAGCCATGTTGGGTTGTTTGCCTAACAACAATGGGGCAACCTCCTCTTCTGGCCACTGGGTTGTTTCTGGACAAATCATCGGTGTACCACCAACAATCTCAATCTCTACAAGATTTTTAAAAATTCTAAAAATGTCTAAATTTCTACAATTTCTAAATTTCTACAAAAACGTCCTTGCTCGGTCTCACAGTGTGATATCTCTCTGTGGACAGTCTTCCACCAGAGCCCCCAAAAGTGGATGCCCATGAGATCCACTCATGTGCCTCCTCAGTAAACTCCTGGGTCATTTGCTGGACCCCAGAGCTCACCTTCTCCTAGGTCATGCGGGCACCAGCGTGGGGTGAGCGGCCATTGCTACTCATCCGAATCTGCGCTTCTCAATTCCTCACAGATCTCTTCCCTCTTGAGTAGATAATTACAGCTATTCCACTTCCTGTGATAGTTCATATGTCTTCAACTTAATACTCTTCTTGTTCAAATTCAAATTACTTTGTACTTTCTGCTATCTGCTAATTGGACTCTAATTCATATGGACAGGTTTGAATCCTAATGCTTGAACCACTTTTAATAAGCTTTGAAACATTAAACAAATCAACTATCTCCAAGTGATCACAATGACTTATTGTTAAGATTAACTGATATAAAACACATAAAATACTTTGCATAGCACCGCGCCTTTATATAAGTACTAGATAAGGAAGTTACTACTTTTCATTGAGTATTAATAATAACTATAAATGTTGGAAACAAAATGTTATTGTATATAGAAAATTGAATACTACATCCTATTAAAAGTTAAATCTAATTTAACAGTGATACTCATAAGACACTCTATTGAAAATGAACTTTACAATTTTTAGGAGGGTGGGAATCAGAGGGAGAGAAAGTAAGAGAAAAATGAGAGAAGAGGTAACAATGCTAAACAATAAATGTACCGATTACCTTACTTATGTGACTGTAACCCCTCTGTACATCACCATGACAACAAAATAAAATTTAAAATAATAAAATAAATAAAAGCTACATAACAAAAAATTCCCCAAACAAAACCATCCTCACATGTCAGTTATGTAGGTATTACATGTATCACCATTCTATCATTATAAATCTTCCTCTCTCATACGTCAGCAGGAAGGAAGAAAGTAAGGAGAGCTGCAAAGCTAGGGTAAGCTCTGCTGCACTTCACTCTTGACCCAGTCAGACTTCTTCAAGGAGCTGACCAGCAAAGCTCCTTGGGATTGGACAACTTTCCCGGTTGTAAAGGAAAGCAGGACTAGAGATTTGCATCACAAGAACGCAAGCGGCAAACCAAACACAGCACACGAGATAGGCACAAAGAAAAGATCAGAAGCTTCTCTTTGAAATCACAGGAAAAACCATGAATTGTTTCAGCTGCTTACGATGAAAGCATGGGATGGCACAGGGAGCTTCTCTCCTCCCTGGCGCTTGAATTTTCCAAGGTCCTTTAGCTTAAACGTGATGTTTGGTAACTTTAGCTGATAGGATTATGCTTATTAGTTTTAATAGACTATTTCATTTTCCATCTAGGAAAATGCTTCAATTACAGGCAAATAAAAATACTTTCACTAAAATCTAAGTTATAGTGAATGTACAATTGCCACTTTTATTTTACTGGTTTTCTCTCACTGGCTAAATTTAATCATATCCAGTTATATTCCTAATAGTGTGTGTGTGTGTGTGTGTGTGTGTGTGTGTGTGTGTGTGTGTGCGTGCGCGCGCACAGGCATACATGCACTATCATAGGCTAAAAACAATGGCAATACAATTTAATTCTCTGTGTCATCTCCTAAATAAGATAGGGCCATGACTTTTTAGTTCTCATAGTAGTAAGGCTCAGAATTTCAGCTCAGAAGCCTCCACAGAAAACACACTGCCGACACTCACTTCCCCTTGTAACCATTTACATCTCATACTTGATTTGCTATGCGTGAAGAACAGAATTTAAACCCTGTTGGGGTACAGGTCCTCTTTATCAATAGACAGTTGAAACCTAAGAATAACTTTCCCCTGATCTCAAAATGCAATAATGGGACAGGCACAAGCTATTATTTGGGCATTTCTATTTATAAGCTACTTCAGAGCTTAGCTAGGCACAGTCTGTTAAGTTTTCAAGGGCTAGAAACCACTCTGGTTTTAATTCTGCCTTCGATATCATCACCCTTCATTCCTGAAAAATTATCCATAGTGCTGCAGTTAAGTAGTCTTAAAAGTCTGCTTTCTGCCTCTATTCTTTGAATATCGAGTGCCTTTAAAAAGAAATTCATACTGGGATCTTCCTCCTCCACGTTGGCCATACTGCAGAATGAAGTTCTCAGGAATCACGTGCATCCCCGTTGCTCACCACTGCACAGAGCCGCAGGAGCAGCCAGGCTGCAGCCCCTCCTTCCACTTCCATGACTACGCCACACACTCCTTCGTTCACACAGTTTCTTTCACACTGGGTCATTTTTCACAGGGAGATGAATTAGCAAAAAAAATTTCCACTTTCCCAGATTTCCTTTGAGAGCAGGCTTCCCCACCAATAAATCTCTCTACAGCTGCATCTGTCATAATCTTGAGGCACTGCACGTTTCCCAAATCATCTAATCCTGTTACCTTTTTTGTCTTTACAGTGCTCTCAAATACAGGCCTTCCCTGCTACTTAATCTAAGCAGTGAAAACAAATCATGCCATACTTTCCAGTCTTTGCTTAGAAATCTCCTTAAACTAAATGCCAAGGGTTCTAGTCAACAAGTTATACTTCTCATTTGATTGCCACTAGCTAACACTACATGTGCCTTTCTGGTTCCCAAAAGCACATTTCCTCATTTCCTTTTGAGCCTCTAATAGTAGCACCTTGAACGTCTACACTTCCCCCAGCAGGCTATGTACTTCAGTGCAATTGATGTTTCCTCTTCAGTTCCCTTCTGAGTCTTCATTAGCAAAGTCATTGGCATCCATATCTGTACTGATCACTGTTCTGGGCAACCTGGCTTTTTCTGTCAAGAGTTCTCGCCTCTCCACACTGTCCAACTACACAACCGTAGACAATCAGTATCAGTGCATGTTCAGCTGATAGAAAGTCAGTAAGAGAAACCCATCACAAGATACATTAAAAGAAATGGGTCCACTAATTTAAGGAGGAGGAGGAACAACTAGGGATTCCCGAAAGCTCATCAGGGGAAAAAAAAGGCTGGCATCCTTATGGACACTGAAGTTAATGTCCTCAGGCATAATTTCCTCTAGAGAAGTCTTGGGTTTAATTACCTAGGATAATCTGGGGTGTGTGTGTGTGTGTGTGTGTGTGTGTGTGTGTGTGTGTGTGTGTGTGTGTGTGCTTGAGTGTTTCTGTGAGCACGTGCACATGCCATACATTCAACCCAGTTCTTTAAACATGCTAGGCAAGTGCTCTATGACTGGACTTCAGTGATAGCCCCAAGATATTCTGCTTTATTTAAGGTCAGTAATGATATATCTAGATTAGTGTTTTATTGAATAACTAGAAATCATGGCCTAATCAAGTCTGTACAGGAAAATAGTCTTGAGCTTAAGGACAAAGCTTATTAAATAACATGAAGATATAGAAACAAAAAACCCTTGGGTACTCAAGACACTTCCAACAATAACTCCAGGGTCTCCAGAATCACATCTACTGCAAGTCCTACAAGGATCTTAGAAAATTGTGTGATTCAAGAATTTTATATGTTGTTATTAGAGTTCTTGATTATAGCCATTCTAACTGGGGTGAGGTAGTATCTCAATGTTGTTTTGATTTGCATTTCTTTTCTGGCTAGGGAGGTTGAGCATTTCTTCATGTGTCTATTGGCCATCCTTCTTTCCTTTTCAGAGAAGTTTCTCTTTAAGTCTTTAGCCCGCTTATTTATTGGGCAGTTGTTTCTTTGAAGATTTGTTTTTGGGGGATTTAATTTTTTAAGTTACAGGTATATTTTAGATATGAGACCCTTGTCTGTTGTATGGCTAGTAAAAATCTTTTCCCAATTAATGGGCTTTCTATTGATCTTGATAGTGCAGAAGCTCTGCAATTTCATGCAATCCCATTTGTCCAGCCTTTCTTTGATTTCTTGTGTTTCTGGG
>NW_012267335.1:270830-339534 GCF_000151885.1 Dipodomys ordii | reverse complement strand
ATGTGGTATATATACACAATGGAATTCTATGCCTCCATCAGAAAGAATGACATTGCCCCATTTGTTAGGAAATGGAAAGACTTGGAAAAATTATATTAAGTTAAGTAAGCCAGGTCCAAAGAAGCATAGGTTCCATGGTTTCCCTTATTTGCAATAACTAGTATATGTCCGAGTCAAGCAGAAAAGGTCAGATAAGTTAATGTTAGGGGAATGAACCCTAAGATAAGTATTCAAATGTTTTTTGGTTTTTTTTCCTTTCATGCAATTGTTTCTAACATATTTATAAGATGATTTCTATGTTGCTTTGTATGTCCCTCCCCCACGGTATAACCCATGCTTTCACTGTATTTGATGTTGTTATAATTTGTGGATTGGGAGGGAAAAAACAAATCATTTTACTAGGGATACAGGTGGACCCATTGCAACAATGAGATGTACAAGTTGTTATGTCGAAAAAGGAATTTTACAACTTTGGTGGGGGAAAGGATTGGGTGGGAGGACGGGCGGAGGATGGGAAGGGTTGGGCAGGGGAAACAAAGAGGAGGCAACAATGCTTGATAGAAATGTACTCGTTGTGGCGCTGTGGCTCAAGTGGTAGAGCGCTAGCTCAAGAGCTGAGGGATAGTGCCCAGACCCAGAGTTCAGGCCCCACGACCAAAAAATAAAAAAAATGTACTCGTCATCTTGCCGATGTAATTGTAACTCCTCTGTACAGTATTCTCACAATAAAAAATTTTTTTAAGAATTTTATATGAAGACAAAGATAAAGATACACAGAGACATACCCAACTTCAGGAAATACAAATATATTTTGCTAAAATATAGCTGACAAGGTTGAATCAACATCTAAAACATTTAAAGAATGAAGATGCTGATAAGCAAACATAAGGAAGGAAGACAAAGAATAAAGGGAGAGAGAAAGGGAAGGAAGAAGAGAAATGGGTTAGCATTTAGCTCAGCTAATCACAAGGCCAAATAGCTGTGTGGTGTATAGAAAAAGTACAAATGGTAAAAGAAATCTTGAGAATATATTTATTTAGATCATGAATTTTTTTTTTTTTGGTCATGGGGCTAGAACTCTGGGCTTGGGCACTGTCCCTGAGCTCTTCAGCTCAAGGCAAGTGCTCTACCACTTGAGCACCACGTGTGGTTTCCTGGTGGTTTGTTGGCGATAAGAGTCTCATTGACTTTCCTGCCTGGGTTGGCTTTGAACTGCAACCCTCAGATCTCAGCCTCTTGAGTAGCTAGGGTTATGGGCATGAGCCACTAGTGCTGGCATGAAATATTTTTGGGAGAAATTAAATAGTATAACATAAGTTTCCCATTTTATTAATAGGATCTTAGAAGAGGATTTTGATAAATAGAGAAACTGTTCAGGTTTTCTACAAGCATTCTTTAAAAGGACTGAAAACAATACAGACTAATCCCTGACAAAGTTAAACTTGCAAATGAGTGACACTGTACTTTAGCTAGATATACTGCTGTGTCCAACAATTTAGAGGTTTGGTAACCAATGAAAATGGGAAAGGTTATATGTATATGTATATATTTATATTATCTTCTTCAGATGAATTAGACATTGAAAAATAATTTAAATATTATGCCATGAACTTTAAGTATTTATTAACATGTAGATAGCACAGTAAGTAAACATTTATCAATCATGCTATCCAACAATTGGCAAGTAGGAGAAAAGCAACATTTGGGTGGTATACTGCATTCATGATAAGGTAAACAGCAGAACTTCAGTGTTTTATGTGTTGGTTCTTGGAAACATTAAGAAGCTCAGGTTATTTCTTCTTGGTGTTTTTTTTTCCCCAAAAGAGCAAGATTAATTGCTCAAATAAAGATAGGCTTACATAATTTATAAATGTGTATGTGGTCCACTGGGCTGCATTTAATTTCTTTCATAGGATAACGAGCTTAAAGGATAAAGAAATTTAGAGAGCTGTTATCTCTCCTTTTTTAATGGAGCTTTAAAGATTTTCTTTTAAAAAATTATTCAAAAACTAAAGAAAAAGAGATTATCAAAAACTAGGATAAAGTAAGTTGGCAGGAATAATAAACAGATTGTTTTAAGTGGTCCATGGCAAATTGACAGAAGCTATTAGTTAAATTGATAACAAATATGAGCTCAACATATTGTATTATCTTGAGGAATTAGGGGAAAAGTTCACATAATGTTATTCACTGAGAAACTCCTCAAAACCAGTACAAAATACAGATAGATTTGTCTAGATCAGAATAAAGAACTTGAGAGCTGGGATGTGGCTCAGTACTAGAGCATGTGCTTAGGTAGGCAAGGTCTTGGGTTCCCTCACATAAACAGGGGAGAGAGAGACTGAGAGAGAGGTTAACAGAGACAGAGAGTCACAGAAACAGAGACATGGAACTAGAAAGAGACAGAAGAAAAGACAGCAAGAGATAGAGATAGATAAAAAGACAAAGGGAGACAGAGATACAGAAAATGAACATATTACTGTTTATTAAGTGATTTTCTTCTTCCTTTCTTTTTTGAGTTAGAAATGTGTGTTGTAATTGTCCATCCACAACCATCTCTGATATATTCATTTGCTCCTAGTTACCATGATTTGTTTTCCTTTGACA
This sequence comes from Dipodomys ordii, assembly GCF_000151885.1. Classification (NCBI taxonomy): domain Eukaryota; kingdom Metazoa; phylum Chordata; class Mammalia; order Rodentia; family Heteromyidae; genus Dipodomys; species Dipodomys ordii. The sequence goes on along the minus strand of NW_012267335.1, from coordinate 336,927 downwards.
CTGAAACATAGTTGAGGCATATTGGGTTGGTAACCAGCTTCCTGGGAATCATAAAAACCTGTAGTCAAGCCTTCAAAGAACTTTTGTTCCCTGCACTTGGATGTGGCATTCTGGTTCAAAAATTAGCATTAAAGTAGCTGAAAGAATGGTGACCAATGGTCAACATCATTATCAAAACTGGATAAATCTGGTTCTCTGTTCACTCATAGAGTTGCATTGTGTGTGGTGTATGTATTTATGTAAATCTCTGAGTTTTTGACACAGGACTTCTAACATAAGCTATTATGCCTTTTAGCCTACATGCATTTGAAACTTCAGATATATAATTGAGAAATTATGATTGAAGTCAACATTATGAACCTCAGCCACCTACGATTTAAAAGAAAATGATGAGGTAAATACACAGTTCTTATTTTCAGGTAAAAATGATAACTTCCAGCCAGTGCAATAGTTCTGTATTGCTTAGGATAACTGATATCTTCCCTGGATAGTGACACAAAAGGTCTCATGAGTTCAATATTCTTATCTGCATTGTTACTCTATGCACCCCAGCTGTTTCTATAGTGGTTCACCCAAAAATCTGGGGGTTTTCATCATCATACTTTGAAAAGGAGGTTTGTGTTTCAGGCTGCATCAATATGTTTTATTTAGGACTCCAGTTGGAGATAAAAGAAAATACCTTCTCTTCCATGACAAATACAGCTGACTATTCATTATGTTGTCATATGATCTTCTACTGATCTGGTTAAAAAAATAATCCCTATGCTCATTTCCATGAGATTTCCATCATTGTCACAAACTGAAGATAGCTTCTACTTATTCCAGAATAATGTTAGCATGTGAACATTCTTGCTCAAAACTTTTGACACTATTTCAGAGAAATCATCAAGGAATAAGAACAAACATGTGAGAGTTATTACATTCTGACAGATAATATTTTGAATAAAATTATCATGTTATTGTCTTAAAATACCAAAAATATTTTAAAAGTTTTTCTTTTATTAGTTGTCATGCAAAATGTGAGAGAACAGTTCACATTCTTACTAGTGCAACTTAGGAACCTTGAGATTAAATACATCAATAAATATAATAAATAAATATATACATATATACATATACATATGTGGATATACGGATATATATATATATATATACATTCATATTATCACATAAACTACCAGCACCCAGCCTGAAACTTAGAATCTTCTTACATGGCACCAAAATCTTAACCTTAATCATCTCTGGAAATTGTTAGGAGTTAACAGGACTTATATTTCCTCAATGGCCAACTCCATAATTATATATTAGCATCATGTCAAAAATTTGAATTAAAAACATGTTATTTCAAGCCAGGTGCTGGTGGCTCATACCTGTAATCTCAGCTACTCAGGAGGCTGAGATCTTGAAGAGGCTGGAAGTGGCACTGTGGCTCAAGTGGTACAGTGCTTGCCTTGGGCAAAAGAAGCTCTGGGCCAACACCCAGACCGAGTTCAAGCCCTGGGGACAAAGTGGGAACTTATACAACAGTGATACTCACAAGACAATTTGCTGGAAATGATCTGTACAACTTGGTGGGGGGCTTGGGGCGGATGGAGGGGAGAGGGAGAAAAATGAGGGAAGGGGCAACAAGTTAGACAAGAAATGTAATCACACCTTATTATGTAACTGAAACCCCTCTGTATATCACCTTGGTACCCTGCATCTTGTATATACAGTTATCTAATTTGGGGATGGGAAGGGGAATAACAAAATGTGGAAACAACGTCATAGGATGACCCATTGCAATGATGATCCTCTCAAGATACTATGTTGGAAATGATCTTTACAACTTCAGCGGTGGGGTGGGGGAGAAGAAGGGGAGGGAAGGGATAGTAGGAAAAAACAAAGGAGGGAGTAACAGTGTTCAACAAGAAATGTACTCATTACCTTATTCATGTAACTGTAACCCCTCTGTACAGCATCTTTACAAAAAGATTTTTTGAAGAAAGAAAAAAGAATGAAGAATTCATTTAGTAGAACATTTCATAAAGAAATTCCAAATAAATGCTTTAAATTTTTCACTTAAAATAAGATCAAGAGAGCCAGCAATAATTCTATAAAATCAAGAGATGGGAACCCATGAAGGCAGCTTATATTAATTAAAAGAAGTTTGAGATGCTCAAGAACATCAGTACCCACCCTAAAACAAAATATTATTCATGAGGTTAAAATAGAAAAGTATATAACTATTTGTTTATTGAGCATAAATTATGTGCTGGCTATTGTGGGAGGTGATGGTGTTTTGGAGGGAGTTAATTTTTTTTTGTCAGTAGTGGGGCTTGAACTCAAGGCCTGGGTACTGTCCTTGAGTTTTTTAGCTCAAGGCTTGCACTCTACCACTTGGAGCCACAGTGCTATTTGCAGTTTTCTGGTGGTTAATTGGAGATAAGAGTCCCATGGACTTTCCTGCCCCGGCTGGCTTTGAACTGTGATCTTCATATCTCGGTCTTCTGAGTGGCTAGGATGACAGGTGTGAAGGACCAGCACCCCGCATAGCTGCTTGTGTTAGAAGATGTGAGACAGATAACACGGCAGTCCATGAACACACAATAGCCAATTCTCATTTAATTAACAAAGGAAAAGGATGGTGATGTGAGCAGAAATAAGTATTTTGTCAGGGAGGAGAAGAATGAACTCTGTTTCCGTTAGCATGGTCAGTAAGAAATTTCTCTCGTAAGGACTGAAAGCACAGGGTATGTATTGGGATATAAATATTAGGTATCAGAAAGTGCAAGTTCACTGTGTTTGACATCCATTACAAATTACCCGCCGTGCAAGGAAACAGCGAGGTATAACCTATATCAGAAGAAGAGGTAACCAATCTAAATAGACTCACAAATAATCCCAATGATAGAAATAACTAATGATGATACTAAAATGGGTTATTTTAACCATATTTTACCCATTTAAGAAGTTGAAGGAAAGAATAAACATGCCAGGTACACAGTGAGAAGGAACTAGTAAAGACTAATCAAACATCTAGAAATAAAAAATAAAAGTCATAACACTAAAAAGACACTCAGTAGACTTAATGGCAGATTTTACATTGCACAGCAATCAAAACTACGAAAAATGAAAGTGAAGAGCGAAAAGTAGAGTGTCAGGAGCTGTGAAACCAATGTCCAATGGGCTACTGTGGGTAAAACTTAAGTCCCCTAAGATGAATGGGGGTAGGGGGAGCGATGAGGGAGTAGCCAAATTCCCACAAAAACTATAAGCTAACAGAGCTAATAAAATCAGTTATTAAGACATGATTGACACTTTACCCAGATGTATCATCAAGTTTATAAAAGAAGTGATACCCTCTGTACAGTATTTTCACAATAAAAAAAGAAAAACAGAGAAATAGTGCCAAAATAAATATGCAACATTTTGAAAAAAATAAGTGATAAAGAAATAATCTTTAAAGTACTCAAAGCAAAAAAAAAGGAGACAGTATAAATAGAAGAATAAAGGTAAGAATTAGAAACAGTGGCATTCAATATTATTCCTAAAACAATGGACAGAATGGAAAACTAGTAGCAAAAAAAAAATTAGACTACCAACAACTCACCTAAATATTTGCACCAACTTCAAATTTTCAAATTCTTATTTCAAATTCATAATTTATATTTCAAACTGTTCATATGAAACATTTTCTATAACCAGTTAATATATTTTTCAATACAAATCTAAACAAATTTCAACCATTCAAATCATATACAATATTCTAGGACTTTAAAGAAAGTAAAAAATCAGAGACAGATCTCTAGAAAATCCTCAGATCCTAGAAAATCGCATAAAAGTGTTTCTGAAGAACTCTAGGATCAAAAAGGAAGTCAGAAAATGTGAGTTGAATGAGAATAATAAAATAGAATTATTAAAATTGGTGGGCTGTTACCAAAATAACATTTTTGAAATCCATATTAAGTTTCTAGATTACAGAGCAAACACTTTTTGAATCAAAGGCCAACCTTGAGAAAATGAAGCACATGGAACTGCAAAGCTACAGAATAAAGGGGGAAAATGAGAAGAAAACAGTGAATATAAAACAAAAATAATAGAGAATAATCAACACAGCAAAAGTTGATTCTGTGAAGATCAACAGAATCAGATAATTTCAACTAAGAGAAGACAAAAACATTTAATATCAGGAATGCTACCTGTGACATCACTACAATAATTATAGTTATGATACAAAAGGATGATTGGGGAAATATTACAAATAAATTCATGCCAACAAATTCAAAACTGTAATTAAGTTGACAAACTTACTTGAAGACACAAATTAGCAACATTCCTTATAAAAGAAAGTAAACACATAACTGTAAAATCCGCTGACTGCTATGGACTTAGGGATGAACTGTACTTAATATTGAAGAGAAGTAACCTCAAAAATAACATTCAGATATTTGAATAGAAAAAAATGATTCATAGGATGGTACATAACTAACCATTTTTCCAATATCAAAAAAACAAAGACACTAAAAAGACAACTACAGAAAATTATTACCCGTGAAAACAGCAGTAGACATTTATAAAGTTTCAGCAAACTAAATTCCAGAACAAATGAAAAGTATAAAACGTTAATAAAGAGGATTCATTCCAGAGTTTCTGATTCCATTTAACATTTCAAATTAAGAGTTTAGAAAAGGAGAATCGTCGGTGGAAATAACTCCAGTACATTCCCCCATGTCAGTAAGATGCCAATTGAAGAATCACAATGCTCTCCTCTTCCGCATACATAGAAAATAAGAAAACACAAGCACATTTCTACCAAAACAATGACACAACCACCCTGGACAGAAGATAAGGGACAAAAATCCTGCAGCTCACAGGAGCTAGATGGTCACCCAGAGAGAGGAGGAAGACAACTTGGTTCTGCCAGCTAGTTGCCCCATTGCGATGAGCCATGAAGAACTCCTTCCAGAGAGAAATGTAAACAGGAACCTCCCTGCAACCTCGATCCTCATAAAGACACTGATAGTCTTCTCTACTGGAGAACCTCCAAGCCCTCGCAGGCCCTGGGCACAGCTCAGGAAGCTGCCTCAAGCCTGCATTCTAAGATTCCTACCTAAGAGCTGAGGCTGCTTCACCTCTCTCCCTGCTCCCTCTTGCTTCTGCTTTGGCATGCCATTTGGAACTAGCCACAGATAAAGTCTGCCCTTGGGGATGCAGACATCTGTATCTTCATTCCTGAGGGAGGCTCAGGTGCCATGATGTGGTGTCCACCCATTGCCTACCATTCCTGAGCAAAGGCTGGCTGGACTTTACCCTTAGAGCCAAGCTGGAATGGAAATACCACATTCCCCCCTGCAGGCCCAGGCCATGCCTTCCCCCCAGAGCCCAGCCTGGCACTGTCTCCCAGGAAATCTCTGCCACAAAACCCAGGTTTGTGGTGACTGCCATTTCAGGATTTCTTTTTTAAAGGCCCGCACAGATTCTATTTTCCAAAGGCCTTCACAACTCTACATGGAGCTGTGGTTCCAAATGTCATTTTGTTCCTATGCCAAACTTTGATTAAATTCACTCCTCTCTTACATGTTCTTACTTTTACATGTTAATGTCTTTTAGAGTGACCACGCTTCTTCAAAAAAGAAGCCAAGCACGGTAATGAAGAAAAAGCCTTCCATCGATTTGCAAATAAGTATGTATATATATAAGTATATATGTATGTATATAAGTATGTATATATGTTCTTACTTACTGGTCATATATACATATATGTATATAGAAAATATGTAAAATTATATGTGTAAAACTTATTCGCTGAGCATATCTATATACTATGTACTGTACAAAAGTGTGCATATGTGTGTATGTACATGCATGTATACACACAGTCACGTATATACACACAGAGTAAATTCAGGAGCAAGATAAATGGAAAACAGTAAGAAACGAGTAGAATTACTGATAGCACTTAATCTCCAAAGTTGAAGTTTTTCTAATCCCTTTATTTTTTTTGATGTTTCTTAAATGGTGGACTTTAAAAATGAAATCATCCTGCTGTGTGGTAGATTTTAATTTGTTAATATCTAGTTTGCAAGACACACACACACACACACACACACAAGAACTGAAGAGTCAATTTTCTCTGGAAAAAAAAAGATATGAAGAGATTCAAATGCTTTTATCCAATATTCTTCTTACAAATTAGTGAAGCGCCTTAAATATTTTGAAAGCTAAATCAGAATTTAATATTTTAGTAGCAAAGACTTTTCTCTATGTGGTGAGGAACAGAGGAATTTAATAATTGATTTATAAGTTCCAAACAGACAAATCCAACCTATAAAAGCCATTTAGTTTCCATTACCTTGTATAAAATCCAGGGCTGGCGGATTATGCCTTATCACAGATTAAATAGTTTATCTTTCTCATGCCCTAGGCAGCCATCCAGTCTAGTAAAGGCTAGCGTCAGTCATAACAATAAAGCTAGATGGAGGGTTTCTGCTTTTGTGAGTCTGCTCTCAGCACCACTAGGTTATAATGCCCCAGGAGTGTGAATCTCTGCCTAATGCCTTCTAAATGTTCCCATATGTTTCATTGCCTGCCTTTGACTATGCAGAAACAGAAAAATACTAAATACCTAAAGAAACATTTGACTCCCTCTTCTAAAAGACTAAATTATGATCACACACTCAAGATGCATATAAAATAACTGTTGCTTCTCTGCTTCCAAATGGGACCAGGCACAGGACAGAAGCAGAGGAGGCTCTGAGCCATTCAATGCTGTCTTGCCACTGTCTGGCACTTAGTAGGCACCCACTAAGTGTTGGCTGCTAGGTGAGCTGAAAAGAGAACTACGAAGAACTATAAAACGGAACTTGAAAACGCCATTTCTCCAATGTTTTGTAGTAAGCTCCATCTAAGGTAAAATTGACTGCTTTCTCTAGCTTAGTGTTCAGTTCATGAGTGTTAATTACATTCACAATATTGTGCCACCATTGCCTTTCTTTCCATTTCTGGAAAACAGAAATTCACTAAACAGGAGTTCTCATTCCTTCCTCCCCCAGGCCTTGGCAACCTCCATTCTACGTGCTGCCTTTGTTGTTTACACCTACTCCGTGTGCATCCTATAAAGGGAATCCTTTGGCAGCTGGATTCATTCATTTAGCATAATTTCTTCACAGTTTATCTACTTTTGATCATATGTCACAATTTCCTTCATTTTTTCGGGCTGAGTAATATTCTCTTCGAGGTATAGACCACAGTTCTGTTATCTTTTTCATCCAACCATCCATGTGTGGATTGCTTCTGTTTTCGTTCCCGTGAATGATGCTGTGTGAACATGGAGCCGTGCAAATAACTCTGCAGGACCTAGTCTTCATTCTTGGGAACAAGAATGTAGAGCTGCTCAATCACATGATGTCAATTCTATTTGTGATCTTCTCAGGAGCCACCATACTGTTTTCCACAGCATCATTGCCAGTTTACATCCCCAACAGTGCAGAAGGCAGCCAGTTTCTACTGGTCCTGCTGCTGGTTATCTTCCGTGTGTTTTAGAAAGCAGTCATCCTAAATGGGAATGGAGTGGTGTTTCATTGTAGTTTTTCTGTAGTTTTAATTTGTATCGAATAATGAGTAATGTTCGTCATCGTTTCAGTGCTTATTAGCTTTTTGTATATCTTCTATTCCTCTGCCCATTTTTAATGGTTTTGTGTGTGTGTGTGTGTGTGTGTGTGTGTGTGTGTGTGTGTGTGTGTGTGTTCTCTCAGGCAGTTTTAGGAGTTCTCTACATGTTTTAGATATAAATTCTGTGAAAGATATGTCATTTACAAATACTTTACTTATTATGCAGGATGCTATTTTATGCTGTTGAGTCTCCTGCGTTTTTTATAATAAATATTTTATAACAAAGCTAATTTTAACTAGGTTTCAAGGTTTTGGAAATGGATGTGAACATAGCTGTATAAAATGTTCACTCTGGAGGTCTCAAGCAAATGCTTGTTTTATCCTGTTATCCTGGGAAACACGTTGGCTCAGATTAAAATTAATTCTGAAATCACAGTGACTTGGTTGGAACTAGATAAAAGAGTGTCCATAAGCAGATCAATAGTAACATGTGACAGGAAGAAGAAAGGGCAAACAGGGAGGGGAGAGGGGGAGGAAAAGAGGGAGAAATGGAAGGAGAGAGAAGGGAGTATAGCAAGAAGGGAGGGAGGAAGAGAGTGGGAAGGGAGGGAGGGAGGGAAGGAGGGAGGGAAGGAAGGAGGGAGGGAGGGAGGGAGAGAGGGAGGGAGGAAAGCAATCAAGTGTCCACTAAGAGAAGGGGAGGAAGAGAGAGGAAGGAAGGGTCAAATAACTGGCTGTGTAGATAAGTAAGTAGACACAGAGATTTTAATGCTGTTTAACTCCTACCTTTGCCACATAGACCAAAATTATTGGACAATATTTATTTCTAATGGAGTAAATTTTATAAAAGCTTGATTTTTAAAAACATTGCCAGCTCCAAAATATTAGTGTTTCATACTTTAAATATTTTTTGTATTAAAGATAACATTCATGTGAAAATATGTCACTATGGTAACATTCAACTCCAAACAAATAACAGGTCATGTGGAATGATACTGTTCGTGGCACAGTAATGCTAAGAAGCACTTTTTGTCATGTGATGGCAAGAATTATTTCCCATTTAAAGTAATAAAAAATACCCGTTATGCTTATGAACATCTGTCTTTGTTTACATCAGTCTAGATTAGAAAATGTCAGAGAAAAGAAACATAAGAAAATACTTACAATTTTATTTTCAGTGCTGAAATTAATTGGAAAAAGAAGGAAGAATCTAGCATGACAAGTTTATATCAATAGCAACACGAAGCCAATCAAACGGAAGAGATGATCTCCATACATCCCTCCGGAAAGTTGTGCCGGGCAGTGTGGATCCCATTAGCACAGACTAAATTTGATGCAAATTTGCATTCATCTCAATGGAAATACCTTGTCTTCCTTCATCCTATGAGGTTTCTTAATGTACTGTCAAAGGAACCCAGTGATGCAAGACTGAAGACTGAAGAGGCTTCAGAAGAGCCATATGCTGGGAATACAAAGGGTCAGACTAGCTTGGGTTGTAGAAAAGAAGTATGTAACTTCCCTACGAAGCAAGCGAAGAAAACCGGAGGCCGGGCAACACGTCAGCAAACTCCTGCTCCTAAGAGCCTTTTAGGAAAACTAAAGTATTAGAAAACGTGAAAGTTAACAGTCCTACCTTGTTAGACATAAATAAAACAACAAAAATAACACCAAGTGGGTGTTTTTATCAGCTCCATCTATTATGTATTATGTCCTTTTTTAGGAAAACTACCTAAAATCTATGAGGTATTTAAAGAGCCTGTTAATGGTAATATCTTATAATCTATATGTATTATATATTACATATGTACTGTGTATTATAAGACCTTATATTATGTATATGTTGTCTACATGACGTGGCCAGGTCTGGCGGGAGGTTAATCAACATTGCTAACCCTGGCACAGGTGACCACAAAGCAGCTAATACCAAGGCACACTAATGGACAGTTTCTCAGTTTCTTTGGGGTCACTGCAAGCGACAGGCCAAAAGCAAGTAGACAGTACTTCTTCAGAGAAAAGAAATCACTAAATTGTAATGTTGACAAATAACCATACAGAACTGTCACACTGCCTAAGTGTTTCCTCTGCCCTCAGGAAACATGGGAGGCAGTAGACAGAGTATGAAAGGGAACAAGGCTGTAAAAACCGACTGATGTGCCCCATCTCTACCCTGGCCCCATCTCTACCTCTACTATGAACACCGAGCAGAAGTTAATTTTCAATAAAGCAACAGGAATGATTCCCGCTGCTTGCATTTCTGCCTTCCCCTGTTTATCGTTCCTTCTTTTCTTCTTTATTTTTTGCCCCCATGTGAAGCCCATGAGTTATCATGGAAACAATGATGAGCGAGAGTGAGCACAGAGACTTAAGTATTTTCAACGGAGGCGACGTGCCCACAAATGGCATTCAATTCTCGGAGCTGGGTTTACACCACAGTTGGGGAGCAGCCACATTAACTCAGAAATGAGAGCTGAGGAATGATTTTGGAGTCTGCTCTAGAAGGCAGGCTGCTGGTGTCGGCAAGAGAACATAGGAATCTGAGCTGCAGAGGCCTGATTAGGCCATGAACACCACACTGGGAGAAAATAGTTTTGTAGGAGGAAGGGATAAATAAAAGTTCTCCTCCATCCTTCTTTGTTTTTATTTTTTCTATAGATTTCAAACATCCCTTCAGCATGAGGTACTGCGATTACTGCTTTGAAAGAGTGTTAGTAAGAACTTAAGGAAACAGCACAGTTTCCCATGGTTTAGAAAACAGCTTCTGATGGGGGAAAAGCAGAAAGACACCCACGTTACATAAGAATTCCCTTTAGATCCACGGGCGAGAGGAAAGCTATTAAGCTGAACCTCAAGTCATGGAGACAAACGGATAATCAAGCCGAGCACGTTCAAATGAACTGGTGTAGACAACAGGAGTACAAGCTGACTGCTGCTATTAGCCATAATTGGGTTTGGGGAGAAAACAGAAGCCGAGTGTAATTAAAGAACACGCTTTTGTTAACACTCACAATCAAGAGGTTGTGATTTTACCGACTTTGAGTGAATGTATTATGTTGCCCTGAAATTTGCCTGTTTTTAAACAGGTAGTGCATTTCTCTTCCTCTAACTTGAAAACATAATCTCAGCTAACAGATATGCTAGTTTTCTATTCAAACTATCTAATTATCCATTTTAGAAGAGCATTTTAAAAATCCAGAATTACTGTAGACACCATGTGCTTAATCCTCACAGACTGGAGGACAATTGGTTTTGAAATCATGAGAGCTACACTACTGTAACCTCTGTTCAAATCAAAGTGTTCGGTTTTTATTTTGTTTCCCTTTAAAAAGAACGTATTGCTCTTTCGAAGATGCCCATAAAGTCTTGATTAGGTAACTTGAAGCAAATATCGCATTTCAAAATATAATAGCTGAGAATCAGAGTTAAAACATGAATGAATATAAATGAAAGATTACAATGGTCATACCACATGTTCAGCAGTTCTGGAGAAATAGACTTTAGCATTAAAAAAAGTAACAATAAAGCATGAAAATAACACCGGGAGATGGTATCAGTACAGCCTTTGTGGGAAGCTCATAGTTGCATTGCTTTGAAAGGGAGCTAACCTCTCAAAGAAGAAGCTCTTCAGATTGGATGTCTGAATAAATGGTCCACTTCTTTCCAGGTAGGAAGGCAGAATTATAAAGCTTTCCTGGATTCATCTTTTCTTTTACTTTTCCCATCAGCCTCATCCTGAGATTACACTCCCATTTTTATTAGCTGGACTCTATAAGAGTATACACAAATGTCAATCTCTACAGTAAATTCACTGTAAGGACAAGAGCTTCCCTGTCTACTGGTCTAAACTCCTATCGTACATACAGAGAAACGTGTCTATGTCTTGTCCCATTTTGGATCAGATGCACTGATCTGGCCAGAGCTCCCTGTAACCAGCCATCAGCCCCTAACACGTTGTTCTTGCTCAGTTGCTGCTTCCGCTCACAGTGGGGGATATGCCAAGGGGAAGTGCTGTGTGGGGAGGAAGGAGAGGGCTATGCAGGTGCCTTTGAAGGTGGATTTACAGTATGGGGGAGATTCTAGCAGGAGGGCACTGACTGGTGTCTCACTGCCTGGACTCCTATACCAGACTCTGTACTTGCACATCTGTGACCTGGGACAAAATATCGTTAAGCTTGAGTCTCTGTTTACCCATGTAAGATGAGAAAAATGGTAATAATACTGAACTCACGGGCCTGTTTTGGATGATTCAACCTGGATGAGTTGCTTAGAACAGTGCCTGAGATATTATAGGCAGTGTACAGTGTTCATACTGTAGTTGGGGGATGGGGCCTAGTAGCCACAAGACCTGACTTTCTTGTCTGGATAAAGGTAGATACAGACTGGCAGTCTAGCCCTATTCCCAAGTCTGGAATCAGGGTGGCTGGACCCCTGGTAGAGAAGGGGGCTCAGGACGTGAGGTTACGTGGTCCACAGCCTCGGCAGCCTAGGTGCAAAGTGACAGGGATGGAGAGGGGCCTGGTGAAGTTGCCATTCACCATCACCATCGCTGTGGGCCTGCAAGGCCTGGGAAGAACCTGACATCTGGATTGCTGTAGTCTGACCACCAGGAGACTCCCTCCAACAACATAGACAGGAGAGGCACACGACTATGCGGTGGTCCTGAAACCCTCAGAGCCCCAAGGACCCAGGAGGTGCAAGGGAATGTATGATTCTCTTCTAGACACACCCAGGAAAATGGGGATGGTGCTGAGCTCCTGTAGTCAGCGGTGCTGGTTACAAACAAGGGCTATCTGAGCATTCACATCCTCATTGTTACAGGAGCTGAGCGGCTCCTACAGCCTCAGACCTCAGCTCCTGGCACAAGCTGGAGGAAGCTGGGTTTGGGGAAGGGAGTTGAGTGCTGTGAGACTGCCTTCAAGGAGTAAGGACACTCCCTTCCTCACCCTTCCTCCTCCCTCTAACCTCTTCCTTCTTTCCTCCCCCTCCTTCCTTCCTCTTCCCTCCTCCTTTCCTTTCTCCTCCTGTCTGCTCCCTCCTATTTCCTCCCTCTTCTCACCTTCCTCCTCCCTCCTCTCTTTACTGCCTTCTTCCACCTCTACCTCTCCTCCTCCTTTTTCTTCTCCTCCCTTCTCCTTTCCTCCCTCCTCCTGTCCTCCTTCCTTTCCTCCCTCCTTCTCTCCTCCCTCCTCCTGTCCTCCCTCCTCCTGTCCTCCCTCTTCCTCTTCTCCTTCCTCCCCATCTTCCTCTCTTCCTTCCCCCTCTCCTCCATCTTCCTCTCCTCCTTCCTCCCTCCTGGCTTTCTTCCTCCTCTCCTCCCTCCTCCCTCGTCTCTCTCCTCCCTGCTCTCAGACTGTGCAGCACGCTGCATCCTGCATGAAGTCATGGCTACATCCCAGGACAGGGCTGAAGAGACTTCTCAGAAGTCAGTATCACACAGTGTCCAAATAACCGCCACAGACGACCTGAGATGAAACCCCGAATGGGAAAGTATGAAAGGGAAAGAGAAAGTCACCAATGTGGACAGTTCAAGCTATCACATCTGCAACCTAAGTCCACTGTCAGACACTTGAGGAGGACCTTCATACAACCCTAACACGTAAAATCCTGGGGTTCCCTCATCTTCATCATGGTTATTATGCCACGGGTGGATCCATCTTTAGGCTCTGCGATGCAACAATTGTGGACTTTGAAAATAATATTTAAATGAATATAAAATACTTTAAAAGATTTTTTCATGCTTAATTCCTTTTGTATATGCCTCATGTTGGTGCATCATTGTTGGTTTTGCTGCTAACACTGGCGAGTGAAAACTACATGGTTATCATGCAATGTTGATCTACTGCAAGGAAAAGTATAAATACCTAGATTTGTCTTACAGATAGTTGCCAATAAATCAACTACAACAAGGAATACACTGATTTTAAAACAGTTATGCTAAAATGTGCACACTAATTTCAAGATCATAAAAGTCACTCTGAAAGCATGATTCATTTTCTGAAAGTATATTTGGGATAGACAACAAATTTGAAAAATCCAAGTTGGAACTTCAAAGTTGATTTTCATGTAAATTTCATTTCATTTCATGAATATATTTTTATTGTGAAAATACTGTACAGAGGGGTTACAATTACATGGGCAAGATAATGAATACATTTATTATCAAGCATTGTAGGCTCCTCCTTTGTTTCCCCTTCCCATCCCTTCCCATCCTCCCCCCACCCCCCACCCAATCCTCCCCACTTCTCCCCGACACACCAAAGTTGTAAAGTTCATTTTCGACATAAAGACTTGTTGCAATGGGTCCACCTGTATCCCTATTTAAATGATTTGGTTTTCCCCTTCCCCTCCACAAATTATACCAACATCAAATACATTGAAAGCAGGGGTTATACTATGGGAAGGGACATACAAAGCAACAAAGAAATAATCTTATAAATGTGTTAGAAACAATCTCATGAAAGAAAAAAAATATTTGAATACATATTTTAAGGTTCATTTCACTAACATCACCTTATCTGACCTTTTCTGCTTGTATATTATCAAAATGTGTTCATATTATCTTTCTAGGTATATCATTGACATTACAAATGTTATATTCCTAGTTTGATTTTGAAAAATGTAAAGAAATTAACCATTTTCATCTTAGAAATTTAAAGGATGTAGATGTAGATATACTCCAAATGGCTTTATTTTACACTTTAGCTACTGAGAGGCTGAGGTCTGAGGATCATGATTCAAAGCTGTCTTTGAGACACCAAATAAAACAGCAAAAATAAAGGCTGGAGCCATGACTCAAGTGGTTGAGCACCAGCGGTGAAGAAGGAAGACAAGCATGAGACTGAGCTCCAGGAACAGAAAGAAGGAGCAAAAAGAGGCTACACTAGGAAGTAATGACTGTAGAGATCTGAAACATGGATGGCCTTTTTCAGAACAATGATAATATCCTTCTTCTGGTTCCATGGTTATACAAACAGAGCAGCAATCAAAAACATGTTTACTAAGGCTATAGAGAGAGAAAACAACAAACATAGATCAACAAATTTTAATGATTTATAATGAATCACCCATAATACCATCTATGATCAAGCCCCCTCTTGACAACACTTGGAATGAGGATCTAACTGAATGTTCTATTAGTTGCTGGGCTTTGGAAATGGGCTGCTGTCAACACCAAATGGGTATGATAACATAATTCCACAAGCAAATGAATAACGAGTTGGAATTAAACAAAGGAAAACAGACACCCACAAAGGTGAATTTAGCGTTGGAGGACTTCAATGTGATTTTTTTTGAAAATTCTGAATTAAACACCAAGTGTCCAGCTTAGTTGTCCCAGCAAGTACATTATTTGTTGGAAGGCAGAGCACTGGCTCCATGCATTCTGATTCCTTATTTTGTTACATAATAATATGCTTAAAAAGCAACACATTGTGAGCTTGGGAGCTGTTAGGCATTTATTTACCATGGTGGGGTAATCTCATTCAGTGAGGTATAGAAACTCAATAATGACTGCTACAGTATATAAGCTAATTGCTAGGATAAAACCAAATGAATAATTACTTAACTCCAGAATGAGGCCTGCGGGAATTTTTCTTTAATAAAGGTTTAATTCACCAGTGATAATGAATGCAATCTCACATACTACTGAATAACACCATTAGCATAATGGCTGTGATACAAAAACTATAATTAGAACTAAACAGAAACGTTAATTACAACCACCAAGGTACTGAATGAAAGACTGTTGTTTAAGAAATTGACCTGCTTTGCTGTCATGCTTTCTGAGCTCAAGGGTAGCATGGTAATTAAATCTATATATATGTATAAATATATATGCCTATATCGAAGCATATATTAAAACAGCTTTTTTCATTTTACTGAAATCCTCTAAAGTATAATGACTATATTAATAAGGAATGCCTAGAATATGAAATATAAGCTAAACATAAAAATGATTAAAACTTCTGTTTTTATCTTGGCTAAATACAAACATCAATATTTGTATTTTAAAAACCTAATATTAGAGAGTAGGTGTCTCCAGTTTTGCATTTTACTGGTGTTCAGTCTATGAACATTAGAAGCATTTATTGAAAATGAACAAATTAATGAAGTGTGAAATATGACCATAATAAGTTGGAAAATAAGTTTCATAATCAATAAAAGTCTAAATATTAAATTAATGGTTCTAAAAAGTCTTAACTTACCACTCTTAAAGATTTTTGAACTTTGCATGTACATTATATATAAATAAAATACTTAATGGCACATAGAATAAATTTATGTATGCAGGTATATACTTGTCAAACACGTGGAAACCACTTGTCACACTCTAGTCAATATCTGAAATAATGACAATAACTGTACAACTCTCCATTAATATAATATTTCAACGGACTATGCTTGCATGTATTTTCTAAAGATACCTCATACCATGTGCCTCACATGTGATTTACTGTCCACATTGATGGTACCGAGTTTCCACAATAAAATAAAAAATTGAGCTGGACATTGATGGCTCAAGCCTGTAATCCTAGCTACTCAGGAGGCTGAGATTTGAGGATCATGGTTCAAAGCTAGCCCAGGCAAGGAAAATCTGTGAGACTCTTATCTCCAACAAACCACCAGAAAACCAGAAGTGGCACTTTGGCACAAGTGGTAGAGTGCTAGCCATGAGCTGAAGAGCTGAGTGACAGTGCCCAGGCCCAGAGTTCAAGCCCCATGACTGACAAAAAAATAAAGGTAGGTAGAACTTCTTCAAGAAACATTCTGTGAGCCAAACCTATGGAGATCAGAAAAATGTCCTTGAATCATATTCATAATTTATCTTTGGCTGCTCTGTATCTATGTACCCCTTACCCAGTTTCAATTGAATAAATGTATTTTCCATCTTTATAATTCAAACCATTACATTTTCCCAGTAGCCCAACATGATTTTAGAAGACACATTTGTGTATCATCAGATAGAATGCACCTGCTAACACCTCCTCTTACTATCAGCTACCAGGGCAGCTTCATTCTCTAATGAAATCATGTTTCCTTGTAATAACACACACGAAAGATACAATTACCTTTGTAATACTTATTACAATTTTTAGTGGTGAGAAGGATGGTTATTAACCCCAGGTAGACTGCTGACCAGAGTGTCTATCCTTACAAGTCTGTAAGGAAATAGAAGAAAGACACACAGGAGAGGAAGATTTACTTGTCATAAAGCCTTCTCTACTATCTTACATGAACTCACAGACAAGAGGATAGCTGTGTGCTTCTACTCTGCACTTCTCTGATGAATCGAGATGTGGAGCATTTTTCTATATACCCGTGGACAATATGTAGGATTTCTTTTGGGTAATATTTGCTCAGATCCTTGGAACAACAATCATTAAACAACATGGAAAAACAACTATTAAATTCTGTGAATTCTTTGTATGTTTTTTGATATTAACCTTTTATTACATGTATGGGCTAGCAAATAGTCTCTCTTTATTTCAAAGATGACATCTTTGTAGACAATAACTCTTAAAAAGATCTTTGTTCCAAGACCATGTCAGCCATATCAGAGAAGGTCATCCTTCTACACAACTTTTCATGAGTTATAGTATGGAGAGTTGACATAGAGATGAAATGGGGAAAGTTGGAGATGTCAAGTAAACTTTAGCACTAACAATAAACAACTACCCTCATTACTTACAGAAACATATGTAACTGCCTATCAAGCATGGCCAACAGTATAATCTACAAACTAACCCCAGTTTGGAGTTGACCTACACAATCTTCCTCTCATGTTCTCTTAATCAACAGTAAAATCACTTCAACCACTGCAATATACCATAAGAGGTATATCATAGAGAGTGTGTGTTTGTTTGTGTGTGTGTGTGTGTGTGTGTGTGTGTGTTTGAGGAGGAAAGTTTCCAATCCTGGCCCTGGGGACTGCAAGATCTCTCTGATAATGGACCATAAACGTTCTGCTTTCTATGGACCAAGGCCACCGTCGGCACAGATGTACCTTTCATGAACCTGCAAACAAATCTTATTTTCCCTCCCTTTAGGAAAGGAACCTCAGGGAATTGGCTGCTGGGGGGTTTGAACTCAGGTGTAGTGCTCACTTAGCTCACTTGCTTGGCTGCTGGGATTGAACCATGCCTCAAGCTGTCTAACTTCTTGTGTAGAAGGAAGAAGTTTGCCAAACCCAGAATGGTTTCTGGAGAACAAAGACTTCTGGATCAGCTCTTCATCTGATCCCTGATTACACGGGGCTCAGCTCACCAGCCTTCTCCCACTGTCCACCTTAGAACAGTGACCAGAGTAATTCACTGAAGTGTTGGACAGTGCCTAAGACTCATCTCTGACACAAATTTAACTACAAAGGAAAAAGTTATCTCTGAGGAATCTGTTCAGTCAACACTACCCAACAGGTCTGAGCCCCCTAATTCATCAGGCAGGACTTCCAGAATGTTCTCCACTACCTCCTATGTCATGAGACAAAGACATGTAAACATTCTGGAAAGGCTTCCTTTTCCATGTCATTCTCCATTGTCTTATATGTTCCTCTCGTTGAGGAGAGGGCCACAGGAAAGAAAATAATTTTCTTATCATGAAAACTTGAGTGAGCTTTAATTTACCTTAAAAGAACTATTTTAGGCAAATTAAAAGAACAAAAATGAAGACTTTTTAAAAACTAAAAACAAGAATACTTTAATTTGGACAACAGAATTTTACCATTCTTGGAAAAATGTGTCAGTAGCTTATTACCACAAATGTTAATAAGTACTATTAGCTTATCCAAGCAGGTATAGAAATGCCTGTTATTACATGCTAACTCGTCATATACACACATATTTTGAAAAGCTCCTAGGACTTCTCTGTTCTGTCTCTGTCACTCTGTCTTTCTAGATAGACAGACAGACAGACAGACAGACAGACAGACAGACAGACAGACAGACAGACAGACAGATAGATAGATAGATAGATAGATAGATAGATAGATAGATAGATAGATCTGAAGAGGAATGGGGACGCTAATGGCTCCCCGCCATTTGTCCTTTTACCCTTGGGTGATCGCAAACAGCTTAGTGTAGATGTGTATATAGGCTGAGAAAATTTCACTTTCCTATGAACCTTGAACCATTCTGCAAACACAGACATCTAAATGAAATTAATTCAAGTGTTGCTGCTACCCTTCTCTAGAGGAGGAAACACAAGGTGGATACAGGAATAGAGGAGCACCGTAAGGAACAAAATTTGCAAATAGCACTCAGATTTACTTGCTGCCTAGCACTTGCTGGCATATACTTTTCTGAAAAGGAAACTCATAAGTACAAACTATTTAAATTGAGATACAAAAAAATAGCAACCATGGGTTCAAGCATGTGACTCTATTCAGATTCAATGCTTTTCTTTTTTCTTTGTGTTGGTTTGGCTTTTCTTGTTGCACTTTCCACTTCAATATATACAAAAACTCCTGTCCAAACAGAGCCTGCTACTGCACCCACAGTAAGATTCAGCCTCCTCTGTATTTTTAATTAACGTAGGCCCAGCAGTCGTTTTTTTTTAACAGCTAACATTTTGTGTGAGTTACAGTATGCACACTGCTGAGACATAAATGTGAAGTAATCAGTCTAATAAGTAGATATAAACATTTACAACAATTGCAACAAGTCTCAGCAACAAATAAAGAGAATATAAAGAAAAATAACCAGCCACAAGCCAGAAAAAAAATGTCTGAATACAACTGCATGGGTATGTCATTCAAACCTCTGATCTTTTATTGCCTTTAGTCATTTCAATACCCCAAAGTGACTAATGAGCTTGTACCTTCAATGCCAAAAAAAAGTGAGAATGCTGATTAAGAAACAAAAACAAAAACCAAGACTTCAATTTTCATGTTTGGGCCAAAGACACAAACAGAGGAGTCAGGCTCTTGGGTGCTGGTGTCATTTGCATAACAGAGAGAAATTACAATACCTCAGCCCAGAACCAGTGGGGCTCGAGGAGCTGCAGCATTCCACTCATAAACTATAGACTTCAAGTGGAAAGAAACTTGACAGGTATGAAGAGTGAAGGCCACCGGTTGTGGCAAAGTGATCAGGGAAGAGTGGCACAAGATGAGGTCAAAGATGCAGGATGTATGGAAAGCTTGGTGGGTCAGGATAAGGGGAATGAACGTTAATGTGAACACATGAAGTCTGGGGAAGGCCCTAAAAGGTAGTACTGTGAACTGACCGTGTGGCTTGATGGTTATAGAATGGATGTTTGGAGCCTGAGTGAGAAGAAGAAATTCACCCATGGACTATTATTATACTGGGAGCTTTGATCTTTATGGGTAGACTGAGAGATAAGGGCAAAATAGATAGAGAGGTCAAGTGACAGATAGTGAAAGGCATCTCGGTTGGAGAACACAAGGAAAACGTTAGAAATGACTTCTTGGGCATCATTTGGGTTATCAACATATTAGACAGGTGGTAGAGAGGTTTGCCTCATTCATTTCAATAATGGGGAGACTCTGATAACTCATTACTCTAATGAGTCCTGAGTAGTACTTGCTTCACAACCTTGAAAAAGGGGAGATCTGTGGAGGCTGTGGGTGATAACCTAGCCGGGGTGGTTTACAACTACCCACCCTTTTTACTAGCAGGAGGACGTGAAGAACTCCTCAGATGAAGTTAAGTGAAGGGTTTTGAACTTGGAGGATCATCTCCGGTTATCTGGATGGATGGAGCCAATGTAATCAAGGTCTTTGTTGGAGGAGACAAGAAAATCAAAGAGAGAGACAGGGAGTGAAGATGTTCCAGATGAATCAGGAAATACTGAAAGAGAGGTCTGAGGCTGACTTTAAAGGAAAAGAAGTTATAGAGTTCCAGGGGGTCCAGGAGGGCAGAGGGAGGGGGGCAGGCCAGCAGAGCAGGGAAGGGCCAGTTCTGCTACAACAGGGGGTGATGTTTGAAAAGACTTCTTGGATGGATTTTTTTTCTCTTTGTGTCTCCTTTCCCCCCCCTTTTAAAAAGTATTTTCGAAAACATAATTTCATTGTGTTAGCAGGAAAAAAAAATACAGACTAAGTTCCTTTCTTAGAACAAAAGTTCCTGCGGTATGTTTTGTTTTTTGTTTTTTTTGTTTTCTGTGAGAACAATGATAAAATTGAGTTGGGAAGATGTAGGAGTTCATCCTCCCCAGTCAGTCTTTAGAGACTAGAATGTCAAGGGTTAACACTGTGAGTGACAGCAGTTCCTCCCCCTGGCAGCACCCTGAGCTTCCTTCCGGGGTGGGGCCAGGGAGCCTTTCAGGGGGCGTGGCCTGGGGAGTTCTCTCAGGTCCAACACTAGCAAAGTTCACTGAATATTGACACACCTTCCTGTTCAGTAAAGGAACTCCAAGAAATGGAAGCAAGAGGCTTTTTATTGTACTGTTTGAAGTTCTATATACCCTTTGCTTTGCTGTTTTCCTTTATTTTGTTTATTCTTTTCTGTTCCTGTTTTTGATTTCTGTATCCTTTGTCTTGTACATAAGTTTATCTGAGATGGGGAGGGGAAGGGGAAGTACAGAAATGGTGGGACAAAGGGTGAACTCACTCAGCAGTGATACTTACTGGACACTAGGTTGCAAATGAACTAAGCAACTTGGGGAGAGGGCAGTTGGGAGGGGGAAAACTCATTAGCTAATGAGTTAAAAAGGAAATTTACTCATTACCTGACTTATGGAACTGTAACCTCTCTGTACATCACCTTTACAATAAAACTAAACAAATAAATCCTCCATTTCCTTCCCAGAGACATAGATATTAGAGGAAACATCACATGCCTCTGAATGTTTATCAAGGTCTGAAAATAATGCTCAAATCTTATTTCACTTTTCAAAAAGAAAATAATGCTCCAATTTTATTTTACCTCTTAAAAGAGGAAAGCGACTACCAAAACAAAAAGTGTGTGTGGTGTCTGTATACTCTGGTTTGCCATTGTCTTAATTATTTTTTGTTTTTACTTTACAATCCAGCATCATTTTCACAAGCTATTTTTTGTTTTGTTGTCACCAGTTGGTCCCCAAATTGACCTATCAAAAGACAGTCCTATTCTAAAGACAGTGCCATATACATCCTTAGCGAAGTTTCTAAGGGATATTGTCACAGTTATCCCCAAACTGGTGGAGCTACCCGTACCCGATACTTAGTCCATATCTACCCTGTTTAAACCGAACTATAGAAATGTGAAATCAAACATCCGAAGCAGCAAGAGGAATGGGCTAAGGGGAAAGTATTTTTTTCTTTTTCCTCCCCACCAAGAAGAGAGAACTGTCTTCCATCCACACCCCCCCCAGCCCATACATAACCAAACAATGCACCCACAAAAGCGGAGGCTGCAGGAAGGTGAGAAGAGCATTCTATCTCTGTGAACGTAGCATGTGCTCGCTGTGACTTTGGAACCACTGGGAAAGGCTTAAAGCTTTTATTGCAAAGAGAAAAAAAAGTTGTTTTTTTCTCAAATCTCTAAAACATAAAGAAAATTTCTGGCTCCTAGGAAGCAAAACAAGGGATGGGAAAGTGTTACACAGATCAGAATTGTCAGGGGCAAATGCCAATCTCAGCATTACATATTGCTCAACTATGTTTATTGCAGCATTATTTAGCATAGCTAAGATGTGGAACCAACCCAGATGCCCCTCAGTAGATGAATGGATCAGAAAATGTGGTATATATGCACAATAGAATTCTATGCCTCCATCAGAAAGAATGACATTGCCCCATTTGTTAGGAAATGGAAAAACTTGGAAAAAAATTATATTAAGTGAAGTAAGCCAGGCCCAAAGAAACATAGGTCCCATGGTTTCCCTTATTTGCAATAACTAGTATATGTCTGAGTCAAGCAGAAAAGGTCAGATAAGTTGATGTTAGGTGAAATGAACCCCAAGATAAGTATTCAAATGTTTTTTTCTTTCTTGTGATTGTTTCTAACATATTTATAAGATGATTTCTTTGTTACCTTGTATCTCCCTCCCCCACGGTATAACCCATGCTTTCACTGTATTTGATGCTGGTATACTTTGTGAAGGGGAAGGGAAAAAACAAATCATTTAAATAGGGATACAGGCAGACCCATTGCAACATTAGATGTATAAGTCGTTATGTTGAAAAATGAACTATACAACTTTTGCCTGGGGTGGGGGAGTTGGGGATGGGGAGATGGGAAAGGATGGGAAGGGGAAACAAAGGAGGAGGCAACAATGCTTGATAAGAAATGTACTCATTACCTTGCCCATGTAATTGTAACCCCTGTGTATGGTATTTTCACAAATAAAAACAAAAATTCCCACACAAAAACAACGCATTCAGGCACATCTGCTATTTTTCTAGAAACAACCAAAATACCAACACCACTAGATTTTTTAAATGCATCTTTGTTTTACTTAAGGAAACTTTTTCCCCAAACAAATTAATAAGAAAAAATAATTTGCTTTAATAAAGGTAGATGTAAACTTAGTAACTAATTTTGAAAGATACCCAACTTCTATTTATTGGTTAATCAAATATATTGTAAAACCAGCAAGACAGAGCAATATTTAGAAGCTGGCTCATTACCCTTGTAAGGCAAATGATTAACAGTTTACCTCAGCAGAGCAAAAATTGCTACCAGAGATATTTTTTCATAAAAAAAAATGATCGCTATTTATTACTAAGAAAGACAACAGCTGGATACCAAATAGGCAAGAAATAAAAGCTTCCAAATGGAAGATTTTAAAAATCCAAACTTTAGGTTTTATAATGGGATGCTAATTAGAGCTGTAACTTAGAAATAAATGCAAGTGTCAACTCTCCACAGCAATGGAAATAGGAAGTATAACTGGTTGACCAAAATAGTGAATAGTGAGTTAGTTATATTTACTGTAGCATGTCATTTTTTTTCCAATAGTAGAGTCCGTGGCATTAAAAAAAGCCTCAGAAATTGCCTCAAGACTATGCAATGTCTTCTGTTGACCCCATCCTTACTCAGCAACTTTAACTTATCCTCCATCTTAGAAAATCCAAGTTGAGCAAGTCTACCCACCCTTGCTGGGAAAATGTAGCTTAAATGAACCACCAATACATAAACCCCTGCTTTGTCCCAATGCAGTTTGGTTAAAAAGTTTTGTTTCAATAACTTTTCCTTGGTAAAGAGAAAACAATGAGGAAAGATTAAATGAGAAATGTTTCAGCTCATCAATAGAGAGAGCAACTTTGTCGAGTGAACACTTTATTTTTTTCCCCAGGTAGAAGTTGGGATCATGATTTATTCATCATTCTGTGATGATTTATTCACAATTCCAAGAAAATCATGTCATTTAAGACCCCAAAAGGCTAAATGAATGGCAGGTTTAAGTTCTTTTAGGTAAGCTAAAGTCTCTGCACTCATCTCAGAAACAGTAAAGTATCTCTATTAGATGCAGTGAAAAAAGCTTAAGACAACTGAGAAAATACTGAACAGTGAAGGAACAGTGGTGTCAATGTGAGTAAATATGAGATGAGTAAAAGCACAAACCGATGTGAGCACCCACCATCTTGAATTGCAGTAGTCTACCATATCTGAAAGTTTGGTTTTCTGTGCTTCCAGTTGTCCATGGTCAAAATTCTTCCTCTAACACATATGCTGTGCTAAGTAACTTGACAAACTCTCAAGCTGTCTCTGGTCCAATGTGCCTCACACATGACTCATCAGCTAGCCAGTTATCCACACAGTATCCCCTACACACCCCTTAAGACACTCAGCTATGAGAGTAGAAATAAACACCACTGTGTCCTCCATAATGGTTCCAAACTGCAGGAGTCCCAATGCTGCGAATCCAAAGATGCCAAAGAGAATGCTTTCCAGTAAACAAGCTCCTGAAATGCTTTCTTTAAGTGAAAATGTAAAACACCAGCAAAAAAAAAGTATCTTTGACTTAATAAGGAAAGAAAAAAATTATCACATGCTGAGGTTGTATGATCTCTGGTAGGAATACATCTTCGATGAACGAAATGGTGAAGAAGCAAAAGGAAACTTGTGAAATCCCAACCTGCAGCTGTGCTGCACAATGCGCGTTCAGTTCAAAGAGAACACGCATCGCACCTGTGGGTGGAAGGCACTGTCCATCGCTGACGGACAATGATGGCTGTGCCTGAATGCCCTGAGCCTATAGCAAGACTCCAGCACCAGATCCTGAGGAGCAAGCCATTTACGGCACACTGTGGACATCTGTGCGGACGCAGGAATAGGTCCAGACTGAAAATAGACAACTGACTGGCATAGTCAGGTCTGCTGAAACGGAAGCAGATGCCACATTTCTGGTAGAGGTGAAGAAGCTAATTAGAGACAAAGGCTAGGACATCAGTGGAAAGCGAGTCTTGCAGTTGTAAAGAAGTTGGGATCTATGGGAAGAAGACAGACAATAGAACCTTCCTTCACACAAGTGCACAAAGGGGCCAGATGTGTTAGCCTATACTCAGTAATCCCAGCTTCTTGGGAGGCAAAAACAGGGGAATCACAATTTGAGACCAACCCAGAGAAAAAAGGTCACTATCTCAAAACCAAACTAGACTGGCAATGTGACCGAGATAGAAGAGTGCTTTACTAGCAAGTACAAGGCCAATACCATCAAAGATAGAATCTAGCAGATAAGAAAAGAGAAAGAAAAGAAAAGAATGCAGGTGTGTTGGCCTGGTAGCGCATGCCTGTAATCCTAGCTACTTGAGCAGCAAAGGTCAGAGAATTTATCTGAGGTCAGCTCAGGAAAGAAAAATCTGAGACCCTATTTTTAAAAATACAAAAAGCAAAGGTCAGCCGGGCGCTGGTGGCTCACGCCTGTAATCCTAGCTACTCAGGAGGCTGAGATCTGAGGATCGCGGTTCAAAGCCAGCCCAGGCAGGAGGGCAGGAGAGACCGTGAGACTCCTATCTCCAATAAACCACCAGAAAACCGGAAGTGGCACTGTAGCTCAAGTGGTAGAGTGC
Source organism: Dipodomys ordii (assembly GCF_000151885.1). NCBI lineage: Eukaryota > Metazoa > Chordata > Mammalia > Rodentia > Heteromyidae > Dipodomys > Dipodomys ordii. The sequence continues at coordinate 311,387 of NW_012267335.1, read as the reverse complement.
TCGCCTTGAGCTGAAGAGCTGAGGGACAGCGCCCAGGCCCAGAGTTCAAGCCCCAGGACCGACAAAAAAAAAAAGCAAAGGTCCTAGAGGTGTGATTCAAGTGGTAGAGTGCCTAGCAAGCTATTCAATACCCACTGCCTCTTACACACACACACACACACACACACACATAAAGGCAGAACTAGATCATAAAAAGTAGAAAGACAGACCCATTCTGGCTCTTGGTGACAATGCTGCAAGGCTCAGAATAAAGCCAGGCATAGTATACAGAACAAAGAACCTCCATACTCTCTCACAAAAGATGACAAAAGTCATCTGCTGTATTCTGGCCACAGAAAGTTTTCAGACTGATTGCAGAAGCTGAGAAAGACTTCAAGTTTAAAGTCCTAATAATAGCCAATGAACCTGACCCTCCTAAATCCACCCACAATGAAAGTGAGCACATCAAGGCTGTGTTTTTATTTCCAAATGCTGCTCTATTGCCTCAGCCTCTCGTGCAGGGCATCTTTGGTGTTGAAAGGCCGCACGCTCCCCGGTGTGTGGGTGCATGTGACCAGCAGTTGGTCCAGATTCTGCTCTAGACATAATGTGGCATTAGAGATTATTATAGTGTTATGAATACTGACACAACAACACTCATCAAAGTTTAACAGAAGCTTCCAGAACTTATAGGGTCAACTGTAACAATTTTAAAGGTTTCCTAGAGATAAATGGAAAACTTAAGTAATGAATTCATGGAGCCAAGTCAGGTGGGAGAGAAGGATTTGCTGTCACACTTGATGAAGAACCAAAGAACGCATTGAAGGCCAGCAGGGCGTCTTAAGACAAAGATGAGGACAAAGAAGAAACTGGAGCAGAACCAGCAACAAGGACATTACCAGAACTTTCCAACGTGTTTCAAATTGCACAGACAGTCCAGCACAAAAGTTTGGCCTGCCATGCTCAGCTGGAACACGGCGTGAAGGTGATGCACTGTAACACTTCAGCGCTTCTTTAAAAGACACAACTTCCACATGCAATAGTTTTTCATAGTTCTTAGAGAGAGAAAAAGTCAACCACTGAATTATTGAAGAACCTTGAGCATCATCATTATCTGCTCCTGACATCGTCCACCTGCTGACCTCCTCTACAAGCAGTGGTCCAGGATCTCCTGAAAGTGTGCATCATTGGGTTGCTAGTAGCAACCTAGCACTGCGTCTCAATGCCTACATCACCTGCTGCTCCGCTTCTCATCACACAGGTAACACATCATCCTGGATTATCACAAAGGATGAGCACAGGATAATGTCATATGGGGAAAGAGACCATATTCCTCTAGCTTTTATTATGCTACGATTCTCTACTAGTTTCTGAGGGGGTTTTCTTCCAGGTCTCCCTGTCTACTGCAGTTACAAAAATTTGTAGATGTTCAGCTCCCTTACATAAACTAATGTAGTTTTTGAATATAACCTAAAATATCCTCTTGAGTACTTTAAATCATAGCTGGGCTTACTTGGAATACTAAACTTAATGTAAATATCTCATTTATATATGACAGAAGTGCGAATTAGATTGTTAAGAAGAATAAGAAAAAAAATCTGTCCATGCTTACTAACGATGGAAATGCTTTGGATCCATGGTTGGTCGAATTCATGACTATGATACCTTGACTATAACCAATCAGTTTGATTGCTACAGCTGTTCTATCTTATTATCCGCTATGGTTGCTAGCCTCTTGCTAGGCCTAATCTATACATTTAACTTTATCACAAGTGTGCAGATACAAGAAAATAACTAGCATATATAGGGATTGGTGTTATTTACATTTATCAGCTTGCTTTTTCACCATTTTAGCTATTCACTGAGAGTCTCAGACATCTTCTCCACAGATAAGGGGCACCACAGTAACATTTAGAAGCCATACAAACTTGAAAAGGTACCAAAAGACAAAGATAGACAAAGGTGCCTTCTCCCTTTTGTTTTAACTTTGAGCTCCAGAAACCATAGAAACGTTGACATCAATCTCAAGAGAAAAATCTGGGACAGGTTTTTTAGCAGATGGCTTGTATATATTTAGGGAAGAAGGGTGGAAATCAAAGGAACCCAACTAAGGTCAGGAAGAAAACTCAAATCCCATCAATACGTCTGTGTGAAACCGCTCCTCTATTAGGGCACATAAACATAGCCAAGGTACACAAGGCTCCAAACGCCATTAAAATATTCAACCAAGTCACAAGATCCTTCCTGGGCTCTTTCATTTGGCAGTATTGCTTCTCAGTGACTTGAAGGAAGATAGAGAAGTCATGATTATCCCGCGTTTGGAAGACAAAAATTCATTTTGATTTATTTAGCGTGAAATACTTGAAGTTTTTTAAACTCTCATATTTTGGCTTCTGTACATGTTGTTACTTCTCCTTCAATGACTTTTCCCTGCCTTCCCTGATTTGTCCAACAGAAAAAAAGCCACTCATGTCTTCATGGACTCAATTTGCCTTATAATTACTCCTCTCAGATGACTGTCTTAAGGAGCTACAGGAATATTTTTCCCAATGCTGAATGGTTCAACTACCCCCCTCCCCATGTTGTTAATGAGTTGTTTACTTGCTGTTCAGCCATCTACACCACAATTGTCTTGAAGAATGCATTTTTTCCCTCTTGGATCCTGAGCATCTGAGACATAGTAAATATTCTCTATCTGGTGAGTAAAATCAATATGCATGACTGCAGATGAGATTCACCAGGCTGGGAGGGAGACCCTGCAAAAGCTGTGGCTCCCAAGATAACAGAAAAAAATCCTGGATCGTGAAAGACCTTCACTCGCCATTGCTCCAGATTCTTATTAAAATGACTCAGAGAATATTGAAAAATAGAACTGTGAGTAACTATAAGGAGGACCACCAACATCGCAATAGTTCTCGGTAAAATGAGAAAAAAAATAATGCAGATTGTCCTAAGGCAGAAGATGAAGGGTATGAGAAAATTCAGTGCCTCCAGGGAGGAAAAATCTGGGCCGTACCTTGTGGCACTTCCTAATTTGGGAGAAAGCCTTGAGGTGGGGGGGGGGGACAGGTGGTGTCACCGACACCTGTGGCAAGTGCCCATTTAGATCCCTGACCACCTGACCATCGCTAGGCAATTGGATGGTGGAAGGTAAGGGGAGTGGTTACAGTAGAATAGGGTGGGTAAGGCAAGAGCTAAACAAGATGTCTGGAAGCCAGTTCCCAATATTACAGCTTTATGAATAAATGAGAAAATTCTCTAAAAGGAGACTTGGTCCCGGTCTCCTCAACTTCTTTTATAATTTGAACTACCTCTCTGGTCACCTTAGGCTACTGGATCACTAATTATGCACATTTATGTCCATCAACAATCTCAAGATATGACTGAGGATTTCTATGACAATGAGAATCCATCTAAACACTTATGGTCCAATCAATAACCCATTCAACGAGTACCATATAATGAATAGACATACATGTACATGTATTCAAAACCAGCCATGCATATATAAGTATACACATCCCTAGAATGTACATATTTGTGTATACACAGTTGTATGCAGATATATGCAGGTGCATATATAACGAATATATATACAACTATATACCTACATGCATATGTGTGTAGATACGTACACACATAATATGTATGTGTATGTATACAATTCTACACATACATGCACACACACATATACACACACATAGGTATGCAGACAGCGATACTATCACAAACAAAGGAAAAACTGAAAACATATTGTGTTCACAATGAAAATTCAAGGGAAAAAATGGGTTCTGAGAAATCTGGCTATTGAATAGCAGTGGCATTTTTAAAACCTTTTATTAGAGATATTTATTAGCTTGAGAGAATTCACAAATATAAATTTTAATGGAGAGCTCTTGACCTTTTATATTAGGTTTAATATTTCTCTTTTAAGTTGAGGATTTTCATTTCATTCCATGTTGTCAATTGAACCATTCCACTAACTTGGAGGTAAAGCGAACAATTATGAAATCTAAGCATACTCATGACTTATGACCCAACTATCTTATATTACTGCTGACTGGGTGATCCTCAGACCTCCTAAAATATTAATTGTGTCATTTCCGCTGAGGCCTTTGCCACTTCTCATAAATATGTGTTCCCTCAAAATGAAGTCACTTTTATCTCATAAAGCTGAGCCGGAATGTTTGTAATAAAGACCTCAGCTTACCTCCAGCATGATTGCTTAGATTGCTATGTGAATATAACCAAGAGAGACTTAATCTAAGTTTAAAATATCTCATGTAAGTTTCTATTTCCTGGTCCATAAAATACCTCCAGTTAATTTCAGTTACATAAATACCTCAGCCTCTCAGTAGCTGCAGTTCCTATACCAGGCAAATGCAAACTAATGAACCCAGGCCAACTCACAGTGAGTCACAAAGTCCTAAGTTAGAAAAGAGAGTAAACCTTGTGTCTTTCTTACAAAGAGAATTTAAAATATAATTTCCCATCTTGTATTTTGCTTCAAAGGACATCGAATAATTTAAATCTAGGACAACCTTCTCTATGAGATTAAAAAACTGGATACTTCTTAATATCATGAGACAATTCCTGAAAAGTGAAACTTCTACAGTTAAGTAAATAGTTAAGTCTAGCATCCAAGACATTCTTATGTTCCTGTCAGTGTAACATTAGGAGTTACTGCTCCTTTAAAAACACACAAACAGAGCCAGGCCCTGGTGGCTCATACCTGTAAGCCTAATTACTCAGGAGGCTGAGATCTGAGGATCACAGTTCAAAGTCCACTCAGAAAGGAAAGTCAATGAGACTCTTATCTTTAATTAATCACTCTCCCCGAAAAAGCCAGACGTAGAGCTGTGGTTCAAGTGGTAGAGCATTAGGCTGAACAACAGAAATTCAAGGACAGTGCCAAGACCCTGAGTTCAAGCCCTAGACCCAACCAAAAACGAAAACGAAAAAAAAATCAAAACAAACAAAAAAAAAACATGAACACAAGAAATTAATATTCCCTCTCAAAAAGTAATTCTGAAATGACAAGAAACAAGAGAGGGACTACATTTACCCATTTGTTTTAATAAATAATGCAAGCCTTCCAAATGGAAGTACCGCAATAATTAAACTGATTTTCCAAAATCATTTTAGTGTATTCAATTATGGGTTTTAATTATTTTAGAGAAGCAACTCATGGTGTTAATGAGAGAGACAGAAGTAAAAATCATGGTAGAGTTATGTTCCATGTTTCTGCATTCTATAAGCTTTATTAGACAATGTTGATCAAATATTTGATGAATACTAAGAGCCTTTTGGGATAGTACAATGAATATTATCGTCGTGGATCTGAGAACCAGGCTGAAGTACAATCACCATCAGTTAAGGTAAGTGGATTTCATGGGCAGAGGGAACATTGGTTATTGAAAAGAGGCCTCCAGAGAACTGTCTGGAATTAAATAGAAATAATACCAAAATTAAAATTAAAGTGTGCTGAGCTTATGACATAAGCTCCTAGAAACCCCAAATACTGGAATAATGTTGTTCTTCAGTCTTTGAAACATGATGAAGAAATGATTCCACATAAGAGATGACAGCCAGTCTGTATCATCTCGTTGTATGTGTCCTCACCTGTATCTTATTCTTTTCTCTCTATAGCATCTTACAAAAGGAAAATAGAAAACAAAAATGGAAGAAAATAAGACTCGTATGGTTTTTTTTAAAAATACCTGCATCCTTTCCAAGTGGAAATAATAGCTAAAAAGGTAAACTTCCTAGTCTATAACCTAAATCAAATGATTTCTTAGGGCTCCAGCCAGGGCTTTGTTCTTCAAAGGATCTGCTCAGGACATCTCAGTCATATCAAAACTGCAATCATTAAGTGAACAGAAATGTTCAATATCTGATCATTACAATTCCTTCTTTTCCCTCTAACAATGACAACCACAACCTTTATAAAGTATAAAAATTCACTTTTGCCTTCTTAACCACTATCACACCGTTGGCTTACTGGAATTTAAAAAAAGATATCTTACAGATACTTAGACATATCTTATAGATACTTAGACTGACATCTATCCTAGGACATCACAATGTATCAGGCATATCATGAGAAGCCTTTCTTTTCCTAATGTGTTTATCATAATAAACATAGAGCTAGTTCATGAGACTCAGCTTGGAGTCAGAGGGCCCAGGAATTGCTTATCCAGACAGTTAAAACCTGCAGGTTGCTCTGCAGCCTGCTGCAATCCCTTATCTGCATGTGACACTCACAGCCATGGTACCAGCATAGATTGGGCCAACCACACAATCACATCTCAATGGGTATCCCATTCACTGATATCTCATTGGTCAAAGCAAGGCACATGGTCAACTCCAAAATCAGAAAGGGGAATTCATTTCCTCCTCCCCACCACCACCATAAGGCATAATTAGTCACATGGCCAAGCCCATCCTCAAGCGTGTAGGAAACAAATTCCTCCTAAAGAGGCTGTAGGGATGGAGTGACTATTTCACATGCACAAAAAGTAGAGTATAACCTCTGCTCTGCTGGTGTTGACTGGGCGGATTAGGGTCCTCAGTGCACCCAATGGTACATAAGGTGAGGATCCTCTAGTGTAACTTTATCTTTACAAAAAGGAGGGACTACTAAGCCAGAACATAAGCAGTAGGGTTTTATGCCTTTTTCTCACATGAGAGAACATTTAGTGGGCAGATTCAGTAACATATGTATAAACTATGTCGATTAGATATAAAGTAGCTACAAGCTGCACGCCAGTGGCTCATACCTGTAATCCTAGCTACTCAGGAGGCTGAGATCTGAGGATCGTGATTCCAAGCCAGCCCAGGCAGGAAAGTCCTTAAGATTCTTATCTCCAATAAACCACCAGAAAACCACAAGTGGTGCTGTGGCTCAAGTGGTAGAGCACTAGCCTTGAGCTGAAGAGCTGAGGGATAGCACCCAGGCCCAGAGTTCAAGCCCCACAACTGACAAAAAAAGTAGCTGCAGTGCTGAGCTCAGTGGCTCAGACCTGTTATCCTAGCTACTCAGGAGGTAGAGATGGGAGGATTGAGATTAAATGCCAGTGTAGTGAGACTTTATTTTTTGTAGGGTTTTTATTGCAAAAATGTTGTGCAGGAGCAAGGTAATGAGTACATTTCCTATAGAGCATTGTTGCCTCCTCTTTGTTTTCCCCCTATGAGACTTTGTTTCAAAGAGCAAGCTGGATGTGTTGATGCACACCTGTAATTCCAGCTATATGGGAAAGAGAGAATGATGATCCAAGTCCAGCTCTAGACAAAAGTATTAGATCCTATCTGAAAATCATGATGGAAATAAGGCACAGAAAATAATCAATGTGAAAATAGAACTCAGCTGAACAGAGAGAGGGAGAGAGAGAGAAGTGAGGGTTGGGCAAGGTGCTGCTGAAGCATCTAAGACAGGCACTGAAGAACAGCAGAGGCAGGCTTGAGAGTGGAGCCAGACCACACACACACACACACACACACACACACACACACACACACACACACACACACAATCTAAAGTTGGCTGAAGACAATAAGTATCAGATAACAAATCCTATCATTTCATCCAGAGGGTCTATATAGATAGATGATTGATAGATAAGTAGCTGTTAGAAAACAGATCAGATAGATATATGATAAATAGATCAAAGAGATAGATACATAGATTGATAGATTATGAGAGATAAGATAGACAGGTAGATGCAGCTTGATGCTATCTTTCAAATAGAGAAAGCATGATACAAACTTGAAATCTGTTTTCTATAGTTGGTAATTATTAGACTTTGGATTATCATTTTGAAAAATCATTCTAGTTGTTTGGCTTGCAAAAAGTGATGTTTCCTGTGGTTGAATCAGATCACACACTAGGAAGAAATTTTACTCTGTAAAAATGTGAGGTTTGATATATACCATGCCTCTAAAACTCTGACAAGAGGTGGACAGCAAAGAAACAATACATAGTGAGCTCAGTATGGGTGTGTCTGCCATCTGGTTACGGTTATTACGGTGTGACGATAATGGCTACCATTTTAGAAATACTAAGCTACATACATGTCATGCGTGCTGTTCAATGTGCTTTCTATATCTTTCTTTGTTTATTCCCTACAGCAACATTGTCTTCTTCAGGTGAGAACATCCAGACACAGGGAGTTAACACAAGGTACCCAGACTGCCGTAAAATGTCAAACCTTAAACCCACGAGATCTGATTACAGAGCTGGACTGGGAACGTGGATGGCCTCTTCACCAGGGAGGCTGGCAGTTTTGTCTGTTACCTCAGTGTAGTTACTGGGGGCACGTCCTTTCATTCTTAAAGTGTCCCATTTCAGATGATAAATGTGGTGATTCGCTTACCCAGAGCCTAAAGCCTCATGAACCATGCAATGCTGCCTCTGGTGAAAAGCTAGCAGTGCTGAGGAAACAAAAGAGGAAAGAAAGAACTGTTTCTAGGCATGGTGGGCAGATGGCAGTACAAACGTGCTGTGGTGTGGGTGCCATGTTCTCTCCTTACACACACAAACAGAATGCCCCTGCGGTCACCACAGTCCAACTGGCTACAAATGAACAACTTCTACTAGCTCTTAACTTGGTCCAAATGATTCCAGGGCAGCACAAAATCGCTGGCTATGTGAAGGCATCCAAAGACATTACAATACATTTACATACTTGTAAACCATTCATTCATTCACACTCTTCTACCTGGCTGCTTCCTGGTGAGCCTGCTTGGAAGCCTCTTCTATCCCCTATGCCCTATAAGAACAGCTCACTCCCAAGACCCCAGACTGTCCTGCTGCTCTGCTGGTCAGCAACCATCTGCTGGTGGCTACTGAACAGCTCCCAATATCCCCAAGCTCTGTAAGGAAGCAGAACTCAGGGGACACCAGTTGTCTAACCACTGTAGGGCTGTGATTTCTCACCTGAGGCCAAGAATCCATTTTATCCATTCATTAGGTATCCTGTGAAACTAGGAAAATTGAGGGGAGGAGTCGGGTTGGGAAGGATGAGGGAGAGGGATAAAGAAGGTGGGTGATGAAAAGAAGTGATACCTTTCAGGATGCATTGCATCCCTAAACTGGGTTGTTGTATGGTAACCCCATTGTACTCAAAGATAATTTAAAAAAACAGTATAATAATAGGGCTGGAAAGGTGGCTCAGTGGTAGAATGCTTGCCTTTTATGCAGGAGACCCTGGGTTCGATTCCTCAGCACCACATAAGGAGAAAAAGCCAGAAGTGGCACTGTGGCTCAAGTGGGAGAGTGCTAGCCTTGAACTGAAGAACTGAGGGACAGTGCAGGCCCAGAATTCAGGCCCCACAACTGATAATAATAATAATAATAATCAATGTTTCCCAAGTTCTCACCAAGTTAATCATGAATATTCTTCCTCACCACTCTCTAGATTGCTTCAGCTGAAAGTAACCAGCAGTTGGGACCTGGCCACCAAGAAAGATCTAAAGAATCACAAGTATGCAAAGGGAAAGAATCCTGTACTCCAGACACCTAAGAGAAGAAATAAAACTTCTAGAACAGATGGTTCCTAATGGAATACACAAGGGAGACAGAAATCTTTCAACCAAATGAAGTAAGACAATTTATTAAACTTAAAGACTTGCTGCAACATGAAGAAAACATCATTTTCTACTGATATCATTCACTGAATATAGTGGGGGGAAAGAATAAACATTGCCGAATCATGATTTAAGACCTAGAAGATATATGGGAGGAAATAATTTAAGAGGAAATAATTTAAGTTCCATACCTCTAGAGAAAAGCTAAGCTACCCATCAACATTTCCCAAAAGGGTAATGTGGAAATCAACATTTTATAAGAATAAGGTAATTGTGAAAAGGGAAGGGAATCAATCAAACAACAGAAGTTAGTTTTGATTGAACTAGTTTTATATACAAGTTCAAAAGGTTTCCAAACTTCCAGAGTTTCCATTCGGACTAGACGAAATGATGTAAAAAAAAAATAATAGGCATATTCTGGAAAAAAAATAAAGAAAAATTCTTGCACAAATCCACAACGAAAAAGAGGAATGACTTATATCATCTCAGGCTGTATGAAAATATCACAGATTGGGTAGATTCAGCAACATTCAATATGGCACAGGTGGAAGGCCCAGGAGCAAGCAGCCTGCAGAGCCAGGACACGCTGACTGCTGGTAGTCTGCTCCCTGGCTGGTAGCCAGATGCCTGGAGGATGTATCATCACATGACAGCAGAAGAGCAGGAAGTAAGCCCTTTCCTATTTCCTCATAAAGGCATGGATCCTGCCACAAGAGCTCTATTTCTCAGTGCATTCTTCTTCCAAAGAATGTATCCCCAGACACCAGCACACCACGGAGGGAATGGGTAGGGCTCCAACATAGGAATTTTGAGGAGACACAAATGTTCATCCCATCCCATGAAATTAACTTACAAAGGGAAAAGAAACAGACAAGGTACTGAACTTCTCACATTGATAGAAAGTTAGAAGACAGTATACTAGGTTTTAAAGGATTAAATCAGCTTGGATTTTTTTCTAAGTTTTCTTTTCTTAAAAAATGGCAACAGTGTTTTATACGTCTTCTGAACATGATCGGATTACATTAGGTATTAAAAATATAAAGTGAGTTACAATACATACTTTGAAATTAAAAGCACATATTTAAATGAATCCCTAGATTGATCCACAATTCTATTCCTAAATATATGTTCCCCAAGTCAGAGTGTGTATGCCCACCAAAAACTACGTGTTCAGGAATGTTCATGACAGCTCTTATAATATCATTCTAAATAGGAAAGAAACCAAACATGCAACCAACAGGAGAATAAATAATTCATGAAAGACACAAAATGGAAATCTAAACAGTGATTTCAAATAAAATACCATTACACATGACATAGATAATTCCCACAGATACTTAAAGGAAGCCAGACGCAAAACAATGCACATACTTGATAAAGTTGCATGAATCTACACTAGTTGATGGGCATAAATGTCAGGCTGCTGCTCACCTCTTGGTTGGGGACTGGCTGAGAAGGGCATAGGGGAATCTTTTCAGAGTTTAAGGACATATTCCAGACGTTGATCTGCATGTTTACAGGCACAATTCACGTAGCCTCACACTTAAGATCTGTGAACCTTGAAGTGGTTGTTACACTTTACTAGTTTACACATTAAATCTATCTATCTATATATATATTATATATGCATGTGTGTGAGTGCATATATATATATATATATTATATATTCATGTGTGTGAGTGTATATATATATTATATATGCATGTGTGTGAGTGTATATATATATTATATATGCATGTGTGTGAGTGTATATATATATATATTATATATGCATGTGTGTGAGTATATATATATTATATATGCATGTGTGTGAGTGTATATATATATATATATATATATATATATATAATGGCTGGCTACTAGGAAGAAGTGAATAAACTGCCTTCTCCTGACAGAATTAACCCAACTCAGGGTTTACTTAGATCATATTTATGACATTGTGTGTCTTCACTGCAACAAGAGAACAACTAAAAATAAAGAAACTTGCTATATGAGAGCTAGAGATCAGGAAGAGAATGGTTTGAGGCCAACCTAAAAGAAAGTAAAGCTAACAAGACTCAGCTCAACCAAAAGCTGGGCACAGTGGTACATTTCTGTAATCTAAGCTACACAGGAGGCTAAGTGAGAAGATTGTGGTTGAGGATGGACCATGGAAGAGCTCAACCTATCTAAGAAAATAACTAAAGTAAAACAGGCTATGGCTGATTCAAGTGACAAGAGCACACTGGGGCTGCTGAGCACCGATGTTCAAAATATTAGTCCCCCCATTTTTAATGGAGGAAAATTCATACACATCTTTACTATAAGGAAAAAGGTAAAATCATTCATAACAAATGCTGAAAACAGTACACAGATAAAAAATATGGTAAAAGTATACATCTAAATTCCCGTGATTTGAAAATGACTAATAGCAGAAAATCTTTGCAATCATTCAAAGCAAAAGATCTGACATATAAGACTGAGAAAATGACCTAACTGTTTGGAGAGAAAATATTAAGAGCAATGATATGAGAACACTTAAAATTCTGATTATAAATCACTTACAAATCTAAAGACATAAATGTTTTCCTAAAACTAATATCCTAATATTATTAATTCAAAAAAATGAGAAATCTAAATTGAAGTAGTTACTCTAATGTCAACTCAAACAGCGATCCATGGGACTCCTCAAAGAGGAACTCGGACTAAATGTTCCAAGGTTTTACCTAACTTCTAAAGAACAAATAAATCCAATATTTTAATTAAACCTCCCTGAACTACAGAGCATAATAGAAAAGTCTTCATTTATAAAAAACAACGCAGAGCTTTTTTGAAGCCGTTCCTTCTACAGACTTCCTGAAAATAATTGAAATATTCAAAATAAAGTATTACACATAGAATCCAACAACATCCAAACAAATACACTTAATTTAGAAAAGCTTACAATGCCAATAGATTGCTCAATAAAATGGACTGAATCAAAATATCAAACCAAGATGTGTGATCATATGGAAGGAGGAAGGGAGAGAAAAATGCAATCATTATGTTCAATGTACATTATGTAAAAATTGAATTACATAACTTGAGGGTAGGGAAAGGAGGGGAAAATATGGGGAAGAATAAAGGAAAGAGTAACATGGATCAAGATGTATTGTGGGCCGGGCGCTGGTGGCTCACGCCTGTAATCCTAGCTACTCAGGAGGGTGAGATCTGAGGATCGCTGTTCAAAGCCAGCCCGGGCAGGAAAGACCGTGAGACTCCTATTTCCAATAAACCACCAGAAAACCAGAAGTGGCGCTGTAGCTCAAGTGGTAGAGTGCTCGCCTTGAGCTGAAGAGCTGAGGGACAGTGCCCAGGCCCAGAGTTCAAGCCCCATGACCGACAAAAAAAAAAAAAAGATGTATTGTGCTCATACCCAGCCTTACAGAAATATAATCTCTTCATACAGCTACTTAATTTTTAAATGTGATCAATAAATGTTAAATTTGCAAGAGAAGCAAAATGAAATTGAGCAACTATTGCTAACAAAAACTTTAATGTAGTAGACTCACACATCGATATATCAGCAGGAAGGGTCCTTAGGGAGACCTATGTATCTCAGCACATATGAGAATTTAGCACAGTGCTGAATCACTTAACAATGGGAATAAGCCTCAAAAATTGTCATTATCTGTTTCATCCTTGCACGAACATTACCCAAATCTAGATGATGTTGCTCTCTTGCCTGACCTGACCTCTCAAAGTGGTAGAATTGTGGCGGCTAAAACTGATTCCAAGGTAAACCATGGTACCCTCTTCCACAGAAAACTTTAATCATATAGTTAAGACTACATGATAAACCATGATCAATAGTATGCAACACACCTGCACCAGGAACATGGTCACTACAATTGTTACTCATTGTAGATGAGTTTATGGCCTATGATTTTATAAGTCTCATGTCACAGAACGCAGGATCATACCTGACACATAAGTGATCCATTTTGCTATAACTTGGCACTGGATGACATATACTGTCAGTCGATACTCAGAATTTTTCAGGTTTATTATAATCCTATAGGACTGATCATCTCTCAAATCAATGGTTAATACAAAGGCATTGTATGACACATGACTCTGTACTAAAAAGCACAACCCATTGTGTATGAGTATAAGCAACACAGTAAAAAAAAAAACTTAAAAATGATACAACAGAATACCAAAAACATGGACAACAATGATAAAATATGAATAGGTAATTCATAGAAGAGCCACAGAAATATGAAGAGTATCCAGAAAAATGTAAATTAAGTTTAAATCACTTCATACTCCTCACACTGACAAATATACTGGGAATTTAGAAAAAAAGGATATAACCACATTTTGCTTGTGAAACTTAAATTCTTCCAGTCTTTATTGTTCAGTACACATGCAATATATAAAATTCCTCTCCTTTATTGTTTGTGCCTGTCATCGTTGACCTCCATTCATTCATTTGTTGAAAACCGAACCCAATATCAGGTGGTAAAAAAGATGCAACATTCACGAGATCTCCAGTGAAGAGGTCAGAGCCCTTAAAAGACCTGGCAGAGACTAGTGCTCTCTCTCTCTACCACATGTGGAAAAGCAGCTGGCATCTCTCTGCAAGCCAGGAAGCGCGTCCTCATCAGGGGGTATTTGTTGGTGTCCCATGGACTCCTGATTTCAGAACTATGAGAAATGGCTACTGTTGATAGCACGCAGCCTATGCAGTTTGCTAAAGCAGCCTGAGATGATTAAGGCCTGCATAGGTGTTTTTCGAGTCTATAAAGACACCAGTAAGACTCAAAAAGAGAAGTGGTTTAAGATTTGCTCAGGGATGGAACACAGAGCCTTACAAAGGTTAGGCAAACACAGGCCCAGCCTCGTCCAAAGAGCTAGAGTGCCAGACTTGGGCAAAAAGCTAAGGAACAGTGCCCAGGCCCTGAGTTCAAGCCCCAGGGTTGGTGCCTGTGCGCACGCACACATACACTCACACACACACAAATAGCCTAGAGAAGGAAACAAACATCTGTGTACTCAGTACTCTAAGAAACAAACAAAAAAAGATCTGAATCTCCTTCATACTCGCACAGGAACAACAACAAAAATAATATGGTACTTAGAAACAAAACAATTATGAACTCCTATGGGAGGAGAAGTAAAGAAACACTTATTAAAATATAAAAAGAAACTTTAATAGCTGGCCTATTAATAAGCACAATGATTTAACATAAAAAATAAATCAACTCCCTACAAATTATCTGCAGATTAAGTTGCATTCTTAATGGAAATGGAAAGACTAATTTTTACATTTATATAGAAGTAAAAAGGCCTAAGAAGTTCATTATATCAAGCAGAGTGATTTCCATTTTTTTCTTTTCATATTCCAATGAGTGAGAATGATATTATAGAGAATATCTTTTAATAGATTCAACTTTATTTCTTACTGAAAAAAAACCTGGGAACATTAACTTTCTTACAACTAAATTATTGATTTCTCCGTTTAAAACTTATTTGATACATTAATATATTATGAAACTTTGGTTAAAATTCTCTACTTATTATTTGATCTTAAACATAAATCAGTGTGCTAGAAAATATTCACATTAAATTATAGATACACACTCAACTTTTGAACCTTTTCTAATTAGTTCTATGAATGGAATTCCACACACAAAAAAGCAAAGATTCACACATCTGCTGTTGTTATACACAACCATCAGTGCTGATGGTTTTTGCAGTAATAACACACATATTATGCAAATAGGCTTATCTGGGCGCATCTGTATTTACTGCCACAGAAGACAGATGCAGGAAGAAAAATATGAAAATTTAGTCCTCTATATCCAACCTAGTGAAAAACATCAGCTGAAAGCGAGTCCTACTAAAGACCAAGAACAACACTTTCATAGTAAGACCATGAAACATTTATATGAAATGCCTGGAGAAACACAAACAAACTATGCCCCAAAGAAGTTGACTCTATAAACATCTCTGTGGACTGGCCAGCATGACTACTAAACCATACTGTTACCCAATGATACTCACACAGTGATCTTCAAGTGAACATAGCCAGTTGTCAATCGTGAAAATCAGTAGGCCCAATGAAACCTTTCACCTTAATAACAGCAACTTCCAGCAAGAGATTTGGTTTTTACAAACTGAAGTTCTCCTTTCAACCCCACTAATAATTTATTATTATTCGCCTCAGTGCTTTGGAGGACCAGGCTGTCTTATTGAGCAAAGCAAAAAATTCTTTACAAAGTGTCAGTGAGAAAAGCTAGAACACATTCATTACTTAAGACAACTTAAGAAATGGACTGAGTGAGAAATACAAACGTTCTATGTGACTGTAACAAGGTAGAAACTACTTTAAAATCCTCTGGAAGTTTTTTTTCCCCCCTGGGCTGTCAGAAATAACAGAGTTTGGCTCAAGAAATGTCAGAGAAAAAAAAGGCAGCGTTTAATGTTATATTTATAATGTGGAAATAACCATGCTATATTAAAATCTTGCATTTCGTAAGAAGTTATGAGAATATTTTTATATCCATGTGCCTTTCACTCATCAGATCCTTGCATTGTCTCTCATCAGGGAGTTCATCCTCCTGGTATTATTGGAATTTAATCATATAAAAACAAAGACTTGCTGATGCTTCTCTCACCTCAGGAGTACTAGATGTGGGACCTTAATAAACAGCGATCTAACAAAAGGAGCCTAAAGCCTTGCTCTCTAACAGACTTATGAAAGTAATTATACCTTTATTGAAGCTACACCATTCCCCTACTCCTGCTGCTCCACTGTTTCTAAAAGTTGGTTATTTTCTACTTATGCAAACAGACAAGACTTTCGAAGACTCACTAGTAAATTAATATTTCACAACTTAATCAGCTTCTCCGTGCTGCTTGTATAACAATGAGACAAATATTTCCACCCAAAGAATAGAAGACTCAAAGGTTTTGAAAATCAATGCAGACCAGCTAATTAGGGTAGGTTACTAATTGAGCAACAATTCACCTGACTATATGACAGGAAAAGAGGGAAATGGAAAAATCTTTCTCAAAGTCGTGACCACTCCCAGGGGTGTTTGGAGCCTTGAACAGCCAGCCCTGGGGTGTATGGAGGGATTAACAGAGTGAAATGATGTAAGATGTCTCAAAAAGATCAGGGGAAAGAAGAGGGAGAGCTGCAGCAGGGGGATGATCTTTTAGGGTTGATCTATGGCCTGGGGTTTGCTTTCTACTTTATTCAGAGCTAACTATACAAAAACAATGCTGACTTGTGCATGACATTTAGTTTGAAAACATCTACTTCCAATAAACAGATGATAAGAAAATAGAGATTCAAGGAGCCATTTATATATTTAAAAAAATTTTTTTAACAAAACCAAAAAGCAGCAGCACCACTCAAGAGTACTTGCCGTCATGGTTGAGTTTTGCAAACATTTTAATTTCAGAAAGTAAACCAAAAAAAAGTTCTATTTAATGTTGTAAAACTCCTGGAAAGCTTTAACATCCAAGTATCTAACAATTAGAGAGATATGTGAATAAATGATATAGAACCACTGGGTAGCATTTTCATTATTTTTAACCTATGTATTTCTATTGTTATTAGTTTTAACTTCTCTGGGATTTAAGTGGACAGCCAGTGAAGATCTTTCCTGCTCTCATTACCCTCAGCTTTTCAGATCAGTCTCTAAGTGCAAGCCCAAGTTACTTCCTTCTCCCAAAGGAAGACTTTCAGACAAAAATCATGTTCTCAGTCACAAAATTTTTGTTACCATAGTGACAAGAATACAGAATTTTAAAAAATGAAGCTAAAAATACCCAAGGACACACAGAGTTTTAGGGATTTGACCTACTTGGTGCCATACACTGAAGAAGTTAATCAATTGAATTAACTACACTTGCATTAGGTGAAACAGTCTATTGGATGAGAATATGTGTGGGTTCCATATCTAGATCTATGATCTACAATCAAAGAAGTCAGTATGAATGAAGATGACTGACAGACTTAAATGCATACAATCTGGTTCTCTGAAAAGTGGAATGTGTGTGTGTGTGTGTGTGTGTGTGTGTGTGTGTGTGTGTGTGTGTCAGTAGGAATGAAAAATCCATTACTTTTGCTTCTTTTCCCATAATTTTTTCTATTTCTTTAGAATATTTCTTCCATTTCGAATTGAAGTTTTATATGCACCATAATTGTTTTTAAATGGTAGAGCCGGACATTAGCCGTATAATTGAAATTATATATATAAAGAATCTTAGACATTATAATAAAAGCAATCTGTCTTTTAAATGAAGTTTTATTTTGAGAATCCTAGTTAGTAAGACTTTGACATTGATCAACATGCATTGTATTAATAACTTGCTTTGTTGAACAGCAACTCTGTGTACAACTACTTAAAGATAATAGTAAAAAAATTAACAGAATTTTAACAGATTCAGTCATCTACAGATGTCTACTATTCTGCAAAGCATGAAGCTAGCCTATAAAAGATAAATAAAACACGTTGTGCAGTCTAAGGTGTTTTGCTGTTTGGTTGTTTTCACATAGTTCTAGGGAGTAAATCCAGAAGCTATACATGATGGACAAGCAGTCAACCATTGAGCCACATTCCCATTCCAGTATTTCTATCATTCATGTAATTTTATTTTTAGAGGCTAATATTTAAAGTATGTCCACATAACCAAATGAGAAAAACACTAATCTTGCAATGAAAACCTGGGATTTTTTTTCACGTTTATCAATGTGCTTTAAAAGTCTATCTCTAGGAAGTGACTTAAATGGTACAGTGCTCACCTTGAGCAAAAGAAGCTCAGAGTACAAGCCCCAGGATCTGCAAAAAAGCAAAGAAGTCTATTTCTTCTTGGGAGCTAGTGGCCCACGCCTATATTCCTGGCTACTCAGGAAGCTGAGATCTGAGGATTGCGGTTCAAAGCCAACCCAGGCAGAAAAGTCTGTCAGACTTTTATCCAATTAACCACCAGAAAACCAGAAGTGGAGCTGTGGTTCAAAGTGATAGAGCGCTAGTCTTGAGCAAAAAAGCAAAGGGGGGCTGGGAAGATGGCTCAATGGTCGAGTGCTTGACTCAGATGCATGAGGCCCTGGGTTCAATTCCTCAGCACCATATAAGCAGAAAAAGCCAGAAGTGGACCTGTGGCCCAAGTGGTAGAGTGCTAGCCTTGAGCTGAACAGCTGACAGACAGCGCCCAGGCCTAGAGTTCAGGCCTCATGACCAACAAAAAAAAAGGAAAAAAAAAAAGCTAAGAGATAATGCCCTGGGGAGTTCAAGCTCCAAAACTGATAAAATAAATAAATAATTCATCTATAATTACTGTCAATATTTAGTCATTTCAAACATAAGAAATAACTTTCCAAATATAAGAATATGAATATGAATATTAAAGAGAAGGATATTCATAATAATAATAGCAAATATTTGTTGTGTACTTATAGGACACCTATTTTACATGAATGATTTCATTTATGACTTACAACAATCCAATGACTTAGATATTATCTGCCTTTTATTGTGGAGAAGAATAAGGGATAGGAAAGAGAAAACCTTATCCAAGGACTGTAGTTAATCAGTGGTACAGCCAGGAAATATTCCAGCAAGCTAAATGCTCTAAATTTAATCCATTATAATACACTCCAAATTAACCAGTGGAGGGAATAATCCCTATGAAGCTATTAACTTGAAAGAAGTCTTATATTTTAAAGTCTTATATTTTAGACACAGTAGTAAACCTGTGTCTAAAATATTCATTATACTTGGCTGCATTTAACTGTTAAAATGCTATTATTTATGATAAAGAAAACTAAAAATAAGAAATATCTGACAGTCCTAGAGTATTCATACAAAATATTATTCTTTCATAAATAATACTATAAAATACATTTATGCTAAGAAATGTAAGTATTTTGAAGCAAAAAATACATGGTCAAACAATATGTAGAAAATACAGATTTTTTTTTCCATAGTCAGTATTTTGTCACTAAGGAAAAAGTTGAGGGTGAGGCTGATTGGAATATAGTATAAACATGAAAATGGAAAAAGAAAAACAGTGCAGCAATGAAATCCTTTCCTGTGTAACTAAGATGTGGCAATAAAAAGGAAAAATGTAAATAAATAATTTTGAAGTCAATCAACTATCACAACCACAGAAAATGTAGTGACTTAGGTTTCTTTATCTGTGCTAATATAGGGGTATAATGGTGGCTAATGTTCATAGATAAAGAGGTGGGTTAATCTGCACCATCAACAAAGGGAAGAAACCTCAAAACAAACCTTTGATCTGGACATTTTGATGCTACTTAACCTTCCATTCTCCCATTTCTCACAAAAGACCTTGCTGAGAGGAAGAGTTAAAGCTTATAATTCTATCAGTAAATGGGCAAATAAACTGAACATTTATGAAATGCAAAAGTACAAATAGCCAATCAATTCATGAACACCTTTAGCCATCAGGAAAATACATATGGAAACCACACTGATATTACACCTCAGCTCTGTCAGAATGACTATCAAGAAAAAAACAAATAAAATGCTGGTGAGGATAGGGGAGAAAAGAAGTCCTATTCACTGCTGATGTGAATGTCAATTAGTGCAGCTACCGTGGATCAGTATGGAAGCTCATAACAAAATTAAGAATAGAAGTCTCAAACTATGTAGTCATTTCCAGGAATACACAAAAAAAGAATTAAAGGCAGTTCACTACCATCATGGTTGTGGCTCTGTTCAGAACAGCTGTATTTTGGAATCAGCTTAGATAGCCACTGATGGATAAACAAAAATGTAGTATAGATACATCATGGAGTTTTACTCAGCCATAAAGAAAAATGAAATCATGTTGTTTCCAGGAACACGGCTAGAACTAGAAATCACCATGTTAGGAGAAATAAGTCAGTCTCATAAAGATGAGCACTGTGTGCTTTCTCCAATCTGTGGAAGTTAGAGGAAAACAAGACACAGGCTACTGGAAAGATGGCAGGGGAAGGGAAAGGTGAGGTTGAGGAGAGGGGTAATAACAAATGCAACTGAAGGGGCAAATATGATCAGTATACATTATGCACATTATGACGATGTAATGATGAAACCCTGTACTATGTACAATTGAATATATGCCAATAAGATAGAGCCCAAATCCCATATCTGAGTATTTATCCAAGAGAAGTATAATGAGTATGTCAAAGAAATACCTGCACTTTCATGTTCATTGGAATACTGTTCATAGAAGTAACGAAGAAAGCGGAATCAAGTTAGGTATCTATGAAAGGATGAACAGATTTAAATGTCTATTGACAGATGAATAGATTTAAAACTATAGTTCCTATACACAATGAAATACTCTCTTCAGCCTGAAAGAGAAGGAAATTCTGTCATTCATGACAAAAATAAATCTAGATAATATCGTGCTAAATAAAATAAACCAGACACAGAATGACAAACACCAAATGGCATCAATTCTTCGAATATGACAACGGGAACTCAGAAGAGCTCAGTGGAGAATGGTGCTACCAAGAGCAGAGTGTTTGGTGAAATGGGAAATGTTGGTTATGGTGGTCAAATTTTACTTCCCTTGTTAATGAGTTATGGGGCTATAATTACTGTGCAGCGTTCTCAAAGCAAGTTTAAAGAGGAGGAAAGAAATAATAATTCTGTACTGTTTACTTGAAATTTGCTAAGCACATTTTAAGTGAACTCACACCATGCATAGATCTACAGAGAGGGGAGTAACCTGGTGGTAACTGATGCACTGCTTAACTTGGTGCATCTGTATATCAAATCATCACATTATGCACCTTGAATACTTCTTTATTATTCATATTTCAGTAAATCTTGGAAATGAAAGAAAAGCTGAAAAGAAGGAATTGAGGGGTATACATTAGGGTTGCTTATTTACAGCTTACTACAACTCTGCCTCCTTACTCATCTTTAGGAAGAGAGAAATCGTTTCATGCAAATTATTCAGTATTCAGACAACAATATCCTTTTACTTATTTACTATCCAGAGAAGAAATTGTTTTCTAACTATAAAATCCTTCTATTCTAAAATAGCTTACAATGCTTGTACCTTTGAACTGGACTCTGTAACAAATTTGAATATGCAAAGTCCCCCAGAGGATGCTCACTGAAGATTTGGTCTCCGGTTGGGTGCACTAGTTCAGAATGTTCTAGAAACTGCAATGTTGGACCCTAGGTAGAGGAAGCAGATCTCTGGAAGGGGAGTGGAGGGGGGAGTTGTTTGGAGGTAAGTCTTATCCTCAGGGTCTCTGTCTCTTCCTGTTCCTGTCCTCCAGGAAGTGAGCAGCCTCTGACACAGACACATGCTACCCTAGATCCAGAAACACCAAAACCAAGGACCTTATAGATCCTACATAAGTCAGTGAGGCCAGGACTGAAACCCCCCAAAGCGGAAGCCCAACACAATGACTCCTCTAGGTTGTTTTTTTCTCAGGTGCATGTCCCACCAACAGGAAAAGCATCTAAGACTCTTAGATGGAAACAAGTTATATTATACTGAAGTATACACTTAAAGAACCAGGGACCAATGAGGAGGGAGGAGAGGGGGAGGCAGGAAGAAGAGAAGAGGAAAAGGGGAATGGTTCAATACTCGCCTTTGATGAGCCGCTCCCAGTAATCATCAATTTGTTTCTGGGTTGGGAAATGGCCACACTCATTAAAGTACTTAAGTAGCTCACTCTTTTGCAATCCCTTCCAGTCTTCTCTCTTGGCAAACATGGTTTCATAGACTAAAAGTCCAGGAAGATAAAGAAAATATTTACTTTATAAGTAACACACCACATATAAGTCAGCTAAATCCAACTTCACTTTCACATCTACAGCTACTTCTCAGGATTACAGAAGCACTGTCGCCGCCTGTGGGCAAAGGGTAGATGGCGGGGCTTCTCCCGCACAGACAGCCCATTCCACCCCAGGAAAACCCAGACTGGGTTCTCCTACTACACTGGGCTCTTCCATTTTGCATGGCAATTGGTCATAGATCTGACATAAATCAACACTCAATCCAAAAGCTATAGATATTATACAATATATATGGAATACATATATTATATTGTATTATAATATAATGTATATAACATATACATAGTACCTATGGAATATATATGTAATATAGGATATATACAATGGTTAAAAATACATTCAGTGTTCAAAAAGAAATGTACTCATTACGGGACTTGTGTAACTGCAAACCCCTCTGTCCATCACCTTTTCTTTTTTTTGGGGGGGGGGGTCCGGTCATGGGGCCTGAACTCTGAGCCTGGGCGCTGTCCCTCAGCATTTCAGCTCAAAGCTGGTGCTCTACCACTTGAGCCACAGCGCCACTTCCGGCTTTTTTCTTTTTTCTTATGTGGTGCTGAGGAATCAAACCCAGGGCCTCAGGCATGCAAGGCAAGTGCTCTACCACTGAGCCACCTTCCCAGCCCCTGTCCATCACCTTTTCAACAAAAATAAAATTTTTAAGTTTAAAAAAACCCAAATCCTTGGTGATAGATACCACACAGCTAGAAGAAGAAGAAAAAATTAAAAACAAATAAAAATATCCTTTTGGATTGGAGGCATGGCTCAAATGGTAGAGTGCAAGCCTCTGAGCTAAAGTAATCAAGCAGTGAGTTTGAGTCTCAGTCTTGGGGGGAAAAAAGAAAAAAAAATATATTCAGTATACATATGTTTTTTGTTTTTTGTATATATCCTGCGTATAAGTATATATACATATATATCCTAATGCCTATTAGGATAGATATCCTATAGATATATTTACAATGGTAAATGGTTATCCAACCTTAGAGTCAAATCAGAAATATAGCCTCACTTACATTTCTTCCTGTCCATCCACTCCTCTAGCTCTGCCAAGTTCATGACTTGTCGCGTCTTCCAAAGGCCAAGCTGATGTCTCACACGGTAGATCAGTCTCCGATACATTTCCATAACTGATCTCAAATCCCGTCCGTGATACAAGGCCTATTGCACAGTAAAATAAACAGTAAAGCTCTTTGCCTGACTTACTCCTTTTCAGCTGTTTCTGTGGCTGTGTTTGGTGGCGGTGTGTAGTATTTCCTGCCCCTGGTGGTGACAAGGTGACCTTGTGGAGTGATGGGAACTCCCTGGCGGCCACAGCTGACCTATGCATTACTCTCTCATCACATCTTACTCCCTGTAGAGTAAAGGTTTTGACAATGGCCCTTCCTAGGTTCACGTGCAGATGTTTCTGTTTTGTAGCATGTTCAATCAGAAAGACGAAAAGTCTATTGAAGTGTTATTGTGACTTGGTTTTGTAACAGCTGCATACCTAAGTTATTCACTGTAGTAGCTTCTGTTTCCTTTGATAATTATACAGTCATGTCTTATTTTTCACTGGGCTTTTTCAGCCACAGACAAAACATGAAATCCTTCCTAAAAATTAACTAAAGCAACCAGATGTTGGTGGCTCACACCTGTAATCCTACCTACTCAGGAGGCTGAGATATGAGAATCATGGTCTGGGCAGAAAAGTCCCTGTGAGAAGATTATCTCCAATGAACCACTCAGAAGCTGAAGTGGCACTGTGGCTCAAGTGGTAGAGTGCTATCTTTGCACAAAGAGCTCAGGGACAGGGCCCAGGCCCTAAGTTCAAGCCCTGTGACCAACAACAACAACAACAACAAACTAAAGCAAATAGGTTTGGAACATAGATAAAGTGGTAGAACTCTTACATAGCAAGCACAAGACTCTGGATTGAATCTTCTTCTCACTAGAGTACTATTGAATAAATAAATGTTGTCTTCCAGGTACCTGGGGCCAAAACATTTGTGTAATAAAACTCTTGTGTCTAACTAACATCGCTTATACCATAGGGTCCATAAGTACACTACAGGATTTGGTTGCTGCACCTTTCTGGTGTTTGGTGTTTTTTCTTTTTTTTAAGATAAAGGGTGAGCCACATGCTATTGAATTTCCAAAACATTAAAGACTGACATATGGGATATTGCTATGTCAACCTTAAAACTCCCAATTTCTAATAATGCTCCAGTTCTACGTACTCAGCAAAAATTATTCAATGCCTTCCTTCAACCTCTAGCTGCTCAAATGTTTCCGAATTTCAGTGTCTTTGTGCAACAGCAACTGAAATTCTACGCATGCACGTATTGAAATCAATGAAACATAGACACAACCCACTGAGGAAATTACTCTGCTGTTGTGTCATTATGATTTTTTAGGACCATTGTTACTGATTCCAAGCCAACAACAGACACAAAACAAAAGGGCATTATGGATGTTGACAAATATGGTCATACCTAAATGATCTCGTGGTTGTCTGACACGATACTCAGTATTGCTTCAGTATTTCCAAATACACTGAAGCTGGGAGCATTTAACATGAAATGGTGTCAACTGCACAGTCCCTTGAGCATTCTTTTTTTAAATTAATAAATTTGTTATTGTAAAAATACTGTACAGAGGGGTTACAATTACATGAGCAAGGTAATGAGTACATTTCTTATCAAGCATTGTTACCTCCTCCTTTGTTTCCCCTTCACATCCCTGCCCTCCCATCTCCCCCAGCCACACCTCCCCCAGCCACCAAAGTTGTAAGTTCATTTTTCAACATAACATCTTGTACATCTCATTGGTGCAATGGGTCTCCCTGTATCCCTATTTAAATGATTTGTTTTTTCCCTTCCCCTCCCCAAATTATACCAACATCAAATACAGTGAAAGCAGGGGTTATACCATGGGGGAAGGACACACAAAGCAACAAAGAAATCATCTTATAAATCTGTTAGAACAATAGCAAGAAAGAAAAACCATTTGAGTCCTTATCTTGGGGTTCATTTCACCTAACATCAACTCATCTGACTGTTTCTGCTTGTCTCAGACATATACTATTAAAGTGGCATCAGAGCATACGCTGTCCACCGCACAAAACTTAGAAGAGGCAGCCAGGCAGCCTGGCTTTGGAAGACTCCCAGCTCAGGAAAGGCCCATAGTGCTGACAGTTTCCCAGTGATTTGCAGTACAGCCTACAGAGCAGAAAGTCTATCTAGAATTCCCTCAACAGCAACCCTTCGCATGGGTACAGTCCTGGCAATGCAATTTATTACATTATACGCCTGTCCCTCTAGTATTCTGATAGTAGGCTCAACAACTGTATCCATCCCAACAAAGCAGCCATCCAACAGCTAAAGCACCATGCCAATGATGCAATAAAAAAAATCAATGACCATAACAAGTTTTATCACCAAATAAAAGTCAACAATCTAGTAGATATTGACTCTGATCCTTTAAAAGTACATCCCATTCTTTTCATCTCTAATTCTACTGCCACTTAGAAATTTAACATTTTTTTCTCATCTGTCTTTCTTTTCCAACCATATCTTGCACATATTCTTGCTCTTATGTATTTTAGACTCAATTTTTGTCCCAGAAATGACTGTAGTTCTTTTTCATAGCAAGAAATGTGATAAGTAAGCAAGTGGCATTTATCAAAAGCATGTAGACAGACTTTAAGGATACATTAGAACAGTATGATAAACTTCTATATTTTGATGAATCAATTTATCCATTTCATAGGCATTTGTTGGACATCTAGCCTCTGTAAAGCACTAGTGAAAATAATGGCCAACAAGAGAGATTCTTGTCCTCAGACAATTGACAGTCCTACCAAATAAAGCATATAAACAAACACAAATGAGAAGATAAGAAAACTTGTGGGTAAAATGTGAGATAGATAGATAGATAGATAGATAGATAGATAGATAGATAGATAGATAGATAGATAGATAGATAGATAGATAGATAGAGATATAGGTAATGGAATTCTATGCTTCCATCAGAAAGAATGACACTGCCCTATTTGCAAGAAAATGGAAGGACTTGGAAAAAAATCATATTAAGTGAAATAAGCCAGACCCAAAGAAACGTAGGTTCTATGGCTTCCCTTATTTGTAATAATTAGTATTCATCTAGGATAATCTTAGCAGATGAACAGAATAACTCAGTAGCTATGTACATATGACCTTATAAGATGTTGCTAAACAAAATGAACTCCAAGACATGGACACAAGAGGTTTTTCCTTTGTTGTTGTTCTTAATGTACTATGTGATTTCTGTGTGTGTGTGTGTGTGTGTGTGTGTGTGTGTGTGTGTGTGTCTATGTGTCTGTGTGTTTCCCTCTATGGTTTATCCCCTGTTGTCACTGTATTCTATTTGGTACCCTGGGTACTGTATATACATTTATCTGAGCTAGCGAAGGGAAGGGCAACAAAAAGGTGAGACAAAGGAGAAAGTGGGAATCTATGCAACAGTGATACTCACAACATGTTGGAAATAATCGGTACAACTTGGGAGGGGGCTGGGGAGTGGAAAAAAGGGAGAAAAATGATAGAGAGGGTAACAAGTTAGACAAGAAATGTAATCACTATTTTATGTAATGTTAACCCCTCTGTACCTTGACAATAAAATAAATGTATATACTTAATAAGACAGAGATTGCACATTATATGTGATAGTTCTGTGAATACAAAAATTAAGAGTACTCCCAAATGTGTCACATAAATTCTAATTCCTGGGCCAGACCTGCCAACAGAAGACCATGATGATGTATACAGGACACCATAGTGACTAGAAGAATGGAGATAACCACTGTACTTGACAGACCAGAAAGAATGTTTACATGAACAGACTTCAGGGTCTTCTTGAAAATTATATGGCAATTACAAGAAGATGAGGAAGAGTATTACCAGCTGAGGCCACAGAATAAAAACCATAAGATAACAGGATGCAATCATGGCTTGGAGTTTGCGAAGGTGCAGAAAGTATGTGAAGGAATGTCATGAGATGGAGCCTGGACAGAGGACAAGAGCAAAAACAAGGAGGTCAAATGTATTCCAGTAGAAAATTCACAGTTTGTGTGATCATTGAGATAGGCCCCATCAAATGATTCTAAGAAATGGAAAGATGTAATCCAAATGAAATTATAAATATGGAAGCTAGTAGAAGATTAGATGAGAATAGACCTGTAATTCAGGAGATCCATTTAAGGGTAGATAAAGGAAAACCCCACAAAAAAAAAGTACAGAGAAGAAGGGGACATAAAAATGTCCCCAAGATTATAACCAACCAGATATGCGAATAAAGAAGTTTAAGCAACAGAAGAGAGAATTCCCAACATGCAATTCCAGGCAAAAGAAACGGGTGATATTTGTACAAGTAAGGAAGTGCTTTGGGAAGTGAAGACATGAGTTTATGTAAGACTATATAGACTGTGATTTCTCTGTAGGTATTTCAAGTGGGCAGCTTAATACCTGGGTCTGGAGCTGTAGAGAAAAGTGTAAGATTTGCTTTAAGTTAGATTTGGGAGCAACGAGCCATTACTAATGTAGTTCCAGAAAGTAGTAAGACATGTAGATTAGCATAATCTGGAGTCAGAAAAATACCGATTAGAATTCACATTCTATCATTTGCTGGTTCTTTGGTTTTCAATGACTTAAGTTCTCTGAGCTTCTATTTCTGCAACTTCTAAAATAGACACAAAAACAATCTCAGAAAATGACTGACCTGTAAGAGAGAATATTTACCTTTTACCTGTGTTAAATCATTCAGGATGAATTTGTATCCAGAGATGAGGATGAAGTAGTTCTAACAGCTATGACTGTGTTCTGGGAACAAATATGTTCAGAGTGCCTTCTGGCAAGTCCATTCTAGAGGGATTCACTCAGAAGAGGACCAAATTCAAGAATTTGCATAATTCTGATTTAGTTTTCTTGTCATCATTGCTCTGGATAACTTCTAGTCCTAAACATTTTTATTCGTTCAAAGGTTTGCCAGTATCCATCCATTCAGATTCATCTGCATTTGCCCAGCCAAAATGGTTCTTCATGATTTCTTTTGAAAGTCACATGGCTAATTACAAAAGTCATTCAGGTGAAGTGGAGTATAGATCATTTCCAGTAGAATATTTTGTGCATTTCCAGGGTTCCCAGGAGAGAAGGAAGTGGAGGAGAGATGCTTAAAAGATATGTCACGATGTAGCAAAGAAACGACTTCAGTGCAACGCAGCATGTTCTGGTTTAAGAATTTTTTAAATGTCCCAGAACAGTGTCTAAAGAACCTCTCCTTATCAGAACAGTTCATTTATAATATTTCTTAATCAAAAGCATAAAGACACAACTTAGAAACAACTTGTTGACCAGCTGGCTATTAAGATTTCTACTTAATCAGCTCCCTCTAAGCCACTTTAAGACATTATCACCCTGATATATATTTTACCTTGGTTGATACTCTTTCAAATCTTTTGCGTTCAAGCCACCCTCTCACAGCTGCTTGTGTGTGGACGATCATTTTAACTACTTTCTTGGTCATTAATGGTTTATTATTTCCTCCGAAGACTTGGAAGATGTCTAAGTGTGGTCCGATTCTTTTAACTTTACTGTCCAATCTATCACTACTCGTTTCAAGGGTTTTCAGTCTAAAAATCAACATTTAAAAAGAACAAGGACAAAATCAATACTTCTAAAATCATAAGTGATTTCAATGATTGATATATTGAAATAGGAAAGGTACTATGATTTATACATATAATTCAAGTCATGATGTCAATCTGATGTACTTTCTTCCAGATTTCTTAAAGGGGTGCTTTGTCCAAGTAAATTTCTGACTCCTGACACTATTTTAAACTAATGAGAGAAAAAGCCAGACACATACAGAAAGAATCAAATTCCTTACTCTGGGTAAAGATTGTAGTTAATATGAGTGATTAGGACTGTGTTAAGTAAAGGAATTAATGTAGATATAGAAACATTTACCAACTGGTGTATACCTTTTGTCTATTTTTATTAACAAAAAAGAAAAGAAGCCATAAACATATAGAATTTGATCAGTAGTACATTTTTAAATAATTGAAAACTGAGTTTCTCGAATAATCTATAGATGGCTTAGTAGAAAGTGAGCTGTATTTATGGGGAATGAGTTTGAAGCTATGAAATGTTGACAAAGGTGAATTCTGATGATCATAAAATAAGCAAATGTCTGTGAATCAGTGAGTGTAAAATATAGGTTGGATATCCAAACAAAAGTGAAAAATAAAATTACTTTGCTACACTGGTTTTTGTGTACATTGTCTACTCTTGATTCGACATAAGGAAAACCACCCAGTCATTATTATATTTTGCCTATCTAAGGAAACATGTTTCCCACCTAGCTAGAAATACACACCTGACTTATTTGTTGGGGATGGTGTTTCATTTTATGCTCTGGCCGGAGTATCTGGGATTATAGGCATGGTCCAACTTACCTGGATGTGATTTACTTAATGTATAAAATTTGATAATATTTAATATTACTTGAGATCTTGGTTACTTGCTGTTTTACTTTGGAGAAACCTGTACATCTGTGGGATACTATGCCCCATCCCCATAAATCATTAAAAAGTTGAAAAACCAGGGCTTGACTGGTTGAATTTGACTTTTTTCAAGTTTGAGAAATCTGTGATCAAAGTATCAAATTAAATGGCTTTCAGAGGAAGAAGTCATTAAGCCCAATTACATGTGAGAAAAGATACACTAAGTTAATTAGTAAGTTAATCATGTCTACACATTAAACTCTGAGCTTGGCAAACATTTGAAAAGGGAATTTCCTTTCAACTACTAATGCTTATAGGATAATATATATTAAACACTAAATCAGTTTTAGAGTTTAGTTCAGATATTGCTACTAATTAGTTTTGGCTGATGCTGAAGATATTTTGTATGCTCCATTTATAAAAGCACGCTTTGCCCATCTGTTCATAGGTTGAACATGTTTAAAGGACACTTATTTTGGCTGTTGTAAAAAGCAAACACTTTGAAAGCTGGAGATTTGTGACAAAAACCAGCCCAGGTTGCCAAGATCAGAGATATATTAAAAATGATTTGTGCTGCTTTCCTTCTCCAAATTCCTCTTCCAACCTGCATTATGGGAAAGTAATGATCAGCCCTTTCCTGATTAGATTAGTGTGCCCGCCTTGTCCAAATGCTGTGCAATTTAGTGATAATTTTCACAATTTACTCTGATTTGGATCTTCCTCTGTGAAGCTATGTGGAGGCTTTCGTCTCTTGTACAGGCAGCCTTAAAGCAGAAATGTGACAGGCTTTCATGCCTTCAGTGCTCGATTTGAAGCCACTGGGCTAATGAGTGAAACTAGTTCGTGGCCTTCTTCAGTCCTCTAAACTTAAAGTCTATTCAGTTTGAAAGCATTGTACTACATTCACTATGGGTGATAAAGAATTTTAAGAAAAGGAATGTAATCCATTTTTTAAGAAATTCCACTCATGTCTTCATCTTGTTTTACTATTTCTTTTGCAAATCTTCCCAAAGATTTAGTACTTTATTACTAGCAACAACCAGAAGAAAAAGAAGGAGGAGGAGGACGACGAGAAGAACGAGAAGAGGAGGAGGAAGAGGAGGAGAGTGGGAGAGGACGGAGGAGGAGGAGGAGGAGGAGGAGGAGGAGGAGGAGGCTGGTTCTAAATCCCCAGCAATCTGTTTAATCTCCCTATTAAGGGGCAGAGGCTGAAATCCTATGTAAATCTCTAAGGGCATCTCAGGCATTAAAATGTTTAAGGGAATCAATATGAGAGAAGAAAGGCAGATATGGAGCCATTTCCGTGTGGGAGGAAAGGCGGGTTGTTCCAAAGTCAACACTATTTCTGTTCATGCTAAGTTGATTCTGACTTTGTGATCAAGCTCTCCTGGTAATGGTCTGCAACATCTGACATGTTCTCTTATGGTTCCTAGATGTCTACACACAGAACATTCCAGAAAATAGTCCTTAAAGGACAACTGAAATGCCAAAAGTCCAAATAACCAGGCGATCATGTTACCAATTTTTCACAAGCTCATCTGCACAAGAACAAAACAAATTGAATTCTTCATCTTCCTCCTCCTCCTCCTGCTCCTCCTCCTCCTCTTCCTTCTTTTGTCCTCCCTCCTCCTCTTCCTTCTCTTCACTCCCATCCTCCCGCTCCCCTTCCTCCTCCCAATTCCTGCTCCTGTTTCCTCCTCCTTCCTTCCTCCACCACTTCCTTCTCCTCTCTCTCCTTTCTTCTTCTTCCCTCCTCCTCCTTCATCCTTCCTTTTCTTCTTCCTCCTCCTCCTTCCTCTTTCACCTTTCCTCCTCCTCTCCTCCTCTTCTTCTTCTTCCTTCTCCCTTCCTCCTCCTTCCTCTGATTCTTCTTTTCCCTCCTCTTGTTCCTCCTCCCTTTTCCTCTCTCCCTCCTCCTCTTTTCTTCCTTGCTCTGACTCTTCCTCCTCCCAGTGCTAATAATTTATTTCTCTTGGGTTAACGCTTTGCTCCCAACCCCAGCTTCAGTCACTTGCATCCATCTCTCTGATCTCTGCTCAAAAAGAATGGAATGAAGAAAAGATTGGTACTTACTATAGATCCCTTGCCCTCTAAATAAGGACTTTAGTTACAGAGTTTCACATAACAAAATAAATTCCCTTACCAACAAAGCTAACTTGCATCCAATTTTGTCTGTACTTCCTATGTTGTTCACATAGGTGGTTAGGAACTGTCATTTCTAGTGGATCAAGGAGCACACGGAAGTAGGCAGCCAAAAACAGGCCAAGGCCTGTTAGAAAAGCAGTAAATGTGGACTGTGACAGGGCAGAGCCCTGAGAAGTTCAGTGCTTCTGCCTTCCTATTAGCCCTCTTTGTGAGCTCCTCCAAGAAAAAGTAATCACAAATCTGGTTTTCCCTGCTTGAAACATCATTTATGCTCATTTTACTACTGAGCTACTGTGCTTTAAAGAGAATGTTGGTGTGTGCTTTCTCTGTTCTGCTTGCCCCTCCTTGGATGTTTTCCTTCCAATTTCATGCGGGATTAAATTCATGCCACGCCGGGACCTACTCTCTGCCCCAGGTGCAGCCAGCCTTTTCTCTCTCCCTGCAGCAAACTGGATTGGAATTATCTCAAGGCCATGTGTACAGGTAGACTCAAGATTAGAAATCAAAATGTCTCTATTGCAAGGGAAGAAACAGAAAAATCCCAACTCAGTCTGTTGTTAAGGACAAGAGGTCCTACTTCCGCCCTAGATAAAGCTATGGTGGGAAACGAGATGGTGTTGACATGGTACTCTGGTGAATCTCACTAGTATGAGGACTCTGGCTACGTGCAACACTCTGGGAATCCCAAGTGCTATTTGAGAATCATTCTTTGAGAATCAAATGATTTCTTCTGAACACATACCAGCACTCACCATCATCTTCATCTATCTATTTTATATGTTTTACTTAATAACCACCTATAATTACTAAATGAAGGTATTTTCAGTGAGTAAGATCACACAGGTATGAATGTTTCCTTTCCAGAAACATCTTGGGTTATTTCCTATAATCTCTTCTCTGGTCTCACCCTCTAATCTATATCACAAGATCATTAGGTTTCAGGTGTTTATCAACGGACTTGATACATAAAGTAAAAGCAATCTAAGCAGTCCTAATAAGGACATTGGAAGGAGAACTGTGCATGGTGCACAGATAATAAATAACAACAAAACAGCTGAAACGTGCACAGAAATGTTTACATCCATAAGGTTTAGATTACACACACATACACACACACACACACACACACACACCACTTCAACTTGTGTAGTGACTGATAAAATTAACTGAAAACAAAATTCTCCTTGCCTCAGTGGCATGGAGGGAAAAAAAAGCAACCATCAATGGCAACAATAAAAAGATCTCTAAAAATGCATCTCTTTAGAATTAGTAATGTCCGCAATTACATCAACAATATTAAAAACAATGACATTAACTGACACTTTGCTGCTTTTATGTAAACAATATACCTATCTGGCTTTTGTTCTGGCTGGATGGGTTGAAGCTTCTTTCTCCTTAAGACTCTCTAGAATAAAAGGAAAAACAGTTGATATAAGAAGAGAAACAATTTTGTTGTCTGAAAAAATTAATTCCACTGATACTATTATAAAAAGACAAAAGAGTCAGTCTGTTATAATATGCATCCCATATGCATATAATATGCATCCCATACACATTCACCTAAAATGGTTAGTATACTCAGAGAAGTGAAATTGTTTGACCTTCTCCAGCATTTTTGGTAACCAAGAATAATTCCTTCCAATCATTTCAGTGAGCAGATACCCTTTTTGAGGAGAATTTAACCAACTGATTGATTGGTTTGCTTCCTTACAAAAAAATGATTTAACAGTTTACCAAAAAATAACAGTATCTGTGAAAATAAGAAAATTGAGTTGAGGGAAACTTATTGGTAGAAAAATGATGTGAGACATTTTCTAGTACTGATTGCTGTGTTAAGCAGATTTAGTAAATTCCTAGCTACCCAATCATTACAGTTAATGCATCACTATAACCTCAGATCCTATATCAAAGTCCAAATCACTAATGCCTCTGTGTTTGTTGAAACAGCCCTTCACAGAGTGTGAGATCCTCCAGGAGAGATGTAAGAGGATCATTTATGTGTCTTTCAGCAATTTCCTTGTATGAACAGAAAGAGACACTGGAGTTAAAGCTATGAGGGCAAGGCGTTCATCTTCAAGTCAATGAGAGAGGCTTCAGGAAAAATACATTGCTTGGTACCTTGATCGCAAACTTGTAGAAAATTAATTCCTGTTGGCACCTACATTTTTATATTTTTGTAATGGGATTCCTAAAAACACCTACTGTTTTAATCATCACAATGCCAATAAAGAGAAACCAGGAGCTTT
This sequence comes from Dipodomys ordii, assembly GCF_000151885.1. Taxonomy (NCBI): domain Eukaryota; kingdom Metazoa; phylum Chordata; class Mammalia; order Rodentia; family Heteromyidae; genus Dipodomys; species Dipodomys ordii. The sequence continues at coordinate 277,107 of NW_012267335.1, read as the reverse complement.
CAGTGAAATAGTGAAATGTATTTCCTATAGGTCATTCAAAACAACCTGGTAGAAAGTACTAGCATCATTCTCAATAATTACACAAGTACTTACTATGGATTTTTCTCATATAATCATTCAGTACTGATCAATATTAGAATACTTGTAGGAAGAAAACCCTACAAAATCTCAGAGTTAACTAGACCGTTGCCTCTCTAGCTATTTGGTGTTTTTTTAAAAAAAAAATGCAATTAAGAATTGCACCAGTGGATTGTATACCCACTTCATAATCTTCCATATGAATTATTTGCACAAACTACCTTTGGAAAAAAGAAGGAAGTGGTGTATGGAGTGATCTTCACAGATGAGGTAAAGATCAGGAGATTTGTGGGTTGTGTTCCCTCATTTCTCACAGACTTAGTAAGAAATCAGTGACAGGCCATTTCTGAGCTTTTGATAATATCGTGTGCACATGGTACCACAGGGACATTTTTATCTGCATGGTGCATTTTAAGTTTTAAATGTGTATTTGACAAGTGAAGTCAAAATCATCTCTTACATAAACTCTCAGGAAACACAAAGGTCAATGTAAAGATTAGATATAAATAGTTGTGTGTGAATTGAAAAGGATTCTGTATTTAAGCCTAGACTGATGGTTGAAAATCAGTCTTTCCATCCGTTAAGCTCCCCTCTGTCCCATATTCTTTCTCAGATGCAGTTTTAGTTGTTTGCCTTCATCTGCCTTCATTACATTAATTTCTTAAGATGTCAGATTGTTTTTCTTCATTTCCAGTTAGAACACAAGTAAACTGCATCATCTCTCATAAATGTTCCTTTTGAAAGTATTACTTATGGTTCACACATACTTTTTCAAAGTAAGCAATCATCCTCAAGAATGTGAGTATAGCTTTTAAAACTTCTATACAACACATAGGTAATAGTAAACTATAACAAAGGACCTTTAACTTTATTTTCTCCTTTGTGCTTGTACTGAAAACTGTCTGTAGCTTTTTCATTCAGAGTTGGTGTTCTACTCCTTGAGCCACACTTCCACTTCTGTTTTTGCTGGTACATTGGAGCCAAGAGTCTCATGGCCTTTCCTGCCCAGGCTGGCTTGGAACCAAGATCCTCAGGTCACAGCCTCCTGAGTAGCTAGGATTACAGGCGTGAGCCACCAGTGCCCTTGGCTAAGACCTTTAACTGCTACTCTCAAAACATTTCATGATATTGTCCTATAGCTACAAAACTAGGAGTAGTTTACAAAAAATTAATTTCTTTTTTTTGATTTTTTTTATTTTATTTGTGAAGATACTGAAAAAAATTAATTTCTAATCTTCATATTCCATACTCCAACTCAATGTGTTTGGCTTGGAGCAACCTGTTCTTGTGTGCTACTGCTCTTTATACTTGCCAACTCCACGTCTGTCAGCGGCTTCCTTCTTGGATTGGATGTTCTCCATGTTGAAGAGTGTCAAATGGGAAGGCCGCAGAGAACTTGCCCCCCCCCCCAGATATGCACCGAGGGTTTCCCCTCTGCAGTCTCAATACTGTATTGCCTAACAGCCTTCTGTTCTTCTTCTTTCTTCCTATCTAACATAACTGGAATGGGTTACAAGGGTTCCCGTTTTCTTTTGTTTATTGGTTGGTCTTTCTTCATTTTCCAAAGGTGCATTTGTTTCCAAGTCTTAGTTTTCTACATACTCATATAATCCTATCTCCAGCCTACTCTGACTTTCTAGTTCAACTTCCTTCTCTCTTAACAAGCTTTTTCTTCTATTTGCACAGCAGTTAAGAGCTTTTCCATTGTTTTTTGTTTTTTTTGTGTGTGAAAATCCCTGCAGAGGGGTTATAATTACATAGGCAAGATAACGAGTTCATTTCTTATCAAGCATTGCTGCCTCCTCCTTGTTTCCCCTTCCCATCCCTTCCCATATTCCCCACACCTCCCCTCATCCAATCCTCCCCCCACCACCAAAGTTGTAAAATTCATTTTTCGACATAACGTCTTGTACATCTCATTGGTGCAATGGGTCCACCTATATCCCTATTTAAATAATTTTGTTTTTCCCTTCCCCTCCCCAAAGTATACCAACATCAAGTACAGTGAAAACAGGGGTTATACCATGGGGGAAGGACACACAAAGCAACAAAGAAATCATCTTATAAAGATGTTAGAAACAATAGCAAGAAAGAAAAACCATTTGAGTCCTTATCTTGGGGTTCATTTCACCTAACATCTGATTTCCCCTGTCCCACCCACCAAAGGGCAATGCAAGTCTGATTGAGGACCTACGTCACTAATAAAACCCTTCAAAATTTTGTAGCAACGTGAATAAATTTATCCCAAATCACTTTTCAAACTCTTTTCCCCACATATTTTCTCCAACTACAGAATTAATTAGTGCCAAGACTTCCTTCTGATAATTTATACAATATTATTACACCTCAGCTTCTTTTTTAGAAAAACAGTGTCTAATCTATCAATTATTACTCTTTTTCCAAACCTTGACTGGATTTTTAAAAAATCTTTTTGACAATTCCCTCATAGTATAATAATTAAACTCTAGACTGATTAAACATAGATCTTTATCTAGCTTTCATTTTGCAGCGTGATGCTAGACATAGACCTATTTTACTCCTTTTGCTGGGAAATTCTGGAATGTGTTTGCTAGAGAAAGGTGAAAATTTGTCATTGGTATTTTATTCCCCAACACTTATCCCCCAAATGTGCCTAAAGGGTGTTTTTCTAAGTAAAAAAGAACTTTCAGCCAGGCGCTGGTAGCTCAGGCCTGTAATCCTGGCTACTCAGAAAGGCTGAATGAGATCTGAGGATCACAGTTCAAAGCCAGTCAAAGCAGGAAAAGTCCTTGAGACTCATCTCCAATTAACCATCAGAAAACTGGAAGTGGAGCTTTGGCTCAAAGTGGTAGAGAGCTAGCCTTGAGGGAATAAACCTCAGACACAGCACTTGGGCCCTGAGTTCAAGCTACAGGACTGACCAAAAAAAAAAAAGAGAAAGAAAGAAAGAAGAGAAAAGAAAAGAATTTCATAGTTTTCAACAGCTTTATGACCCTACAAGAAGCATATATAACACATGATATATAAACACATCCTCCGAGGTAAAACAACGGTTGGTTTTAAAAATAGGTCACTGTGAAAAGAGAAATCGTCACTAGCACATACATAATAAAACTATAAATTGCACATTAAAACATGTGAAATCAACTGCAAAGCTTTTTCTGCCAGGCTGGACTCTGAACGGCGGTCTCTGCGCCTTCTGTGAAGAGTGAGAAGTGCAGATCTCACCCCACCACTCCCAGTGTGAGAAATGGCCCACACAGAAAAAAAAAATATAATAATCCTGTCAATCACTGGCACGCAGGCAGAACCAGAAGGCACCAGACACATTTCCTCCTGGGTCTTTTCACAAGTCAGTCTCTCCGCATTCTTGAATTTGAGAGCTTCCAAGAAGGGTTTTGAAGCCATGCAACCACCCCTAGGAAGCATTGGCATTCCTGAGAAATGAATCCATTTTGTAAATCTGCACGTGCAGCCAAACCAGCTCCCACATGTGAATTTCTTCAACCTCCACACATACAAAAAAATCAAAACTACCAGAATTGTTTTTTCTCTTAGTCCTAGGATTTAAGCATAGCTTAGGAGACAACACAAAGGCTGAATAGAAAGAAGGGTAAAATTGCATCCTGGTATAAATCGCCCTGAAGGACTTATGTATTTGTCAGAGGACTGCTGTTTCTAGGAAATGTCCATAGTAACAAATCATAGATGGCACAAAAATAAATTCTAAGAAGACTTACCAAAAAAAAAAGAACAATTTTAATGCATGGTTGAACTGGGAAAGCAACAGAATTCCACTGTAGCTCAAAACAAGGAAATGTTGAATTTGTTGTTTTATGGACTTTGCCATCACTTGATTAAATAAGAATTCTCCAAAGCCTAGAGCCTGGGATTTCTGTTTTGTTCTGTTCTTCATCTCTTTGCATTATTATTTTTAATTTAAAATCATTTCTAACTGATACATAAAAATATAAAACTGCCTATTTCTGGAGTACCAAGTGATGTGAATTCAGTGCATATATTTGTGTAATGTTTACACTAGGACATCTGTCTCTTCAAACATTTACCATTTCTTTACTCATATTCAGTGTTCATAAGTAAATGTGATGCTAACCCACCAGACATCTAAATTTATCAGAGAATATCTATATTGCAAGTATTTGTCGAGAGAAAATAAACTATCTCATTATTACTACTTATCAAGAGTTCATTTAAAAGCAATAATATCATAAGGAGTTAGCTCAAATAATGCTTCTTAGACTTCAACATGCTTTTAAATCATAGCTGATCTTCTAGTTCAATAGACTTGGAGCAATGTGAGATTATTTATTTTCTAACAAGATTCCAGGAGGTAATTGTACTATTAACCCCTGGTCATACACAGAGTGTGTGGTCACACAGAAAGGTCCAAGGGAGAATTTCCCAGAGGGATTTCCCTTTGTGAATCTCCATCACAACCATCTATACTCCCAACCCTCTCCCCTTAAAAATGTTCTCACCAACGTGTGCTTTTGTCTTATGATGACAATATATTCCATTTCCATAATGGCAGGATTTTGAGTCTATCTATCTATCTATCTATCATCTATCTACCTATCCATACAGATAGTAAGAAATTGTGTATTTTATCTATCTGTATAGATTGAAAGCTAGTAAGAAACTGTGTATTTTATCTATCTATCTGAGAGGTAGATAGACAAAACACACTATTTCTCACTATTATGGAAACCCTCTGAATCTTAATACCTTCTTTTATTAGCTCCCAAATTCCTGGCCTATTTATCACAAATGATTAACACACCAAATTAGGAATCTGTACATTTAATGAAATTTTAAACTTTGTCTTTTCTATAATCCATGATGTCTTTACTTACATATTCCATGTTACTTATACTTTTATAAGTCATCATAAATTCTTCATGAATGATTGAATGAACCTTTTTATAATTTAATAAAGTTAATAACAGCTATAATTCATTAAGCCCCTACTGCATTCCAGTCATCTCTTTCATATATGAAAATTTACTCTTAATCGGTGATTTGTTCTTGCTTATTTGTACATATTTGATTTTGAGAAGCAGTAAAATTTTCAAAAAAAATCCTAAACTAATACTTCTTTGAAGAAAAAAATAAAGGAAAAGAGAGGAATTTAAGAATACCTACAAAACTTAACTACAACTAATATCTACTATATTCTCTTTTTTTTTTTTTTTGCCAGTCCTGGGGCTTGAACTCTGGGACTGGGCACTATCCCTTAGCTTGCTTTTGATCAAGGCTAGCACTCTACCACTTGAATCACAGCTCTACTCTCTAGTAGTTTATTGGTGATAAGAGTCTCAGACTTTCCTGTCCAGGTTGGCTTCAAACTGGAATCCTCTGATCTCAGCCTCCAGAGTAGCTAGGATTACAGACATGAGCCATAGTGGCTTCATCTGATATATTCTATTAAAAATGTCCAATTACGAAAATATCATAAGTGAAAGCCTGTTGCCAATCATTTAGTAGTAGAGAGAACTAATTAATTAATAGGAAAAAGTATTCAGAAAGTTTTTGGTTTTGCAGTGCTGAGGAATCAAACCCAGGGCCTTGCACTGTGCTCTGTCATTTGAGTCACATTCCAGCACTTTCTCTCCTTTCCTTTCCATTCCTTTCCTGATTCCTTCTTCCTGCCTTTCTTTCTTTCTTTCTTCTTTCTTTCTTTCTCACACTCTTTCTCTCTCTTTCTTTCATTCTTTCTTCTTGCTTGCTTCTTTGTTTCCTTTCTTTCCCTCCCTCCCTTCTCCTCTCCCTCCCTCCCTCCCTCTATTCCTCCTTCCTTCCTTCCCCCCTCCCCCCCTCGTCTTTCTGTGTCCCAAATTTATGACCTTCCTACTCCTGCTTCCCAAATAGCTGGGATTCCAGGTCTGTGTCATCATGCCCAGTTCAGAAATACTTTTTGAAAAATAATCAGGCCACAGTAATTCAGAATAATCACTTTTCAAAACCTCTATATTTAAGCTACATATTAAACAAAATAAATGTTTCTGTGAATTAAAAACTAAGGCTGTCATAAAAGAAATGCAAATCAAAACAACATTGAGATACCACCTCACCCCAGTTAGAATGGCAAAAATCAAGAACTCTAATAACAACAGATGCTGGAAGGGATGTGGACAGAAGAGAACCTTACTGCATTGTTGGTGGGAGTGTAAACTTGTTCAGCCACTTTGGAAAGCAGTAT